>NC_036851.1:10132758-10259743 GCF_002910315.2 Salvelinus sp. IW2-2015 | reverse complement strand
GAGTGTGTATATGGTGTACTGTATATATAGTCTAGTGAGTGTGTATATGGTGTACTGTATATATAGTCTAGTGAGTGTGCATAGGGACGGTGCAAGATAGAGTCAGTGCAGATAGTTTGGGTACCATTAATTTAGCAGTCTGGCTATTTAGCCGTCCTATGGCTTGGGAGTAGACGCTGTCTCGGAGCCTGTTGGTCTGCGAGCCGGTGCTCTGGTACCGTTTGGCGGACGGTAGTAGAGTGAACAGTGTATTGTTTGTATTTGGCAACTTTTCGGGCCTTCCTCTGACACCGCCTGGTATAGAGGTCCTGGATGGCAGGGAGCTCGGCCCCAGTGATGTACTGGGCTGTCCTCACAACTCTCTGTAGCGCTTTGCGGTCAAGGGCGGTGCATTTGCCATACCAAGCGATGATGCAGCCAGTCAAGATGCTCTCGATGGTGCAGCTGTATAACYTTTTGAGGATCCGAGGGCCCAYGAAAAATCTTTTCAGCCTTCTGAGGAGGAAGAGAAGCTGCCGCGCCCTCTTTACGACTGTGCGGGTGTGTGTGGACYATGTTAAGTTCTTAGTGATGTGGACACTAAGGAACTTGAAGCTCTCGACCCACTCCACAACACCCCCATCGATATGGATGGGGGGGGCGTGCTCTCCCCTCTTTCTCCTATAGTCCACGATCAGCTCCTTGATCTTACTGACGTTGAGGGAGTTGTTGTCYTGGCACCACACTGCTAAGTCTCTGACCTCCCCCCTGTAGGCTGACTCATCGCCATCGTTGATACCACAGTTGTGTCTTCAGCAAACTTGATGATGGTGTTGGATTTGTGCGTGGCCACTCAGTTGTGGGTGAACAGGGAGTACAGGAGGGGATTAAGCACACACCCGAGGGCCCCCCGTGTTGAGGGTCAGAGCGGCAGAAGTGTTGTTGCCTAAACTCACCACCTGGGGCCGGCCTGTCAGAAAGTCCAAGATCCAGTTGCAGACACTTGCCAGCTGGTCTGCGCATGCTTTGAGAACGAGCACTGGTATTGTCACGTTCTGACCTTTATTTTCCTTTGTTTTGTCTTTAGTTAGTATGGTCAGGGCGTGAGTTGGGGTGGGCAGTTCTATGTTGTCTGTTTCTATGTGGGGTTTTCTAGTTTGGCCTGATATGGTTCTCAATCAGAGGCAGGTGTTTTGTGTTGTCTCTGATTGGGAACCATATTTAGGTAGTCTGTTTTGTATTGTGGGTTGTGGGTTATTGTCTATGTCTWTGTGTAAGTTSCCTGTGTCTGCACTTTTCWTATATAGCTTCACGTTCGTTCGTTTTGTTGTTTTTGTAAGTTTGTTTAGTGTTCTTCGTCTTCGTTATAATAAATAGAGAAGATGTATTCAAACCACGCTGCCCTTTGGTCCGATCCTTACTCCTTCTCAGACGAGGAGGATTACGTCGAACGTGACAGGTATTCTGTCTGATTCCGTGATTATTAAGCTGTTTAAACGTTTTGCTCACATCRGCCACGAAGAGAGAGATCAAACAGTAATCCGGAAAAACAGGGGTTTTCACACAAGGCACAGTGTTATATTCCTCGAAATAGGCATAAAAGGCATTTAGCTTGTTTGGGAGATCAGCAATGCTGGGCAATCTTGAAATCTTTTGTTGTTTAGTACTCTATCGCACTCACTCTGTTTAGCACATGGCCTCACATGTGAATCCTTAAAGAGATGGGTGGGGTTAAGGCTGTGAACGATGCTGAATGGGTTTTAGACAAAGAGGGCCTTTCCAATAGGTGTACCAAAAAATTCAAGGGCCATTTTCTCAAAAGTGGGGTTACAAGTTTATCAACTTTCAAAGTAAAATGACTTTTCCATTGTTCCTCAACTGTAGTGTGTGATATAACATTTGATATAACATTTATATCTCTACTTTTATCCAATGTCGGTCACTTATAGCAAAGTTTGTTTGGAACTCATRAGATGTTGCCCTTCTCCGTCGGTGCTATCTTATTACAAATGAATTGGTCATTGATACAGATTGTGATKATCTGTGTTTAAGGGGTCATTATATAGTGTGAGACTCTCTAAATCAGGTTCTGGAATGAGGCCACCAATGTGTCGACTCTCTGGGGATGATGGGGTGAGGAGGGTGGGTCTGGGCCTATGTGTGTTCGTTATCTCCACACTGGCCTTATCTCAGGAGCGTGAGCCTGGGGAGAAAACAGTCGAGCCATAGCCAAAGCAGACAGATAGTTGGAGTGCCAGGCATGCGATGCAAAGAGACATAGTGAAGGAGTGAGCGCCCATAACAACAAAGACACGGGCATACTAACACACATACAAACAAAAGGATGGACTGACGGACTGSCCAACTGACCGACAGGCACACACGCATGCACATGCAAATGCATMATTTTACACTGATTGAAAGACCCACAAATTGCCTTTGTGACTGCTAACATTACCCCAAAAATAAACCCAAAACCAAGCTGAAACCTAGATGATTTGGATGAGAACTAAGTTCCAGACAGTTAGGCCACAACTTATCACCCTTCCTCTCCCATGCATTTCGCAAGCCTTTTTTTATTGAGCACCTCAATTAGATGTCCAACACATACTAAATGACTGGTGTGATGCCCAGTGACTTTATTCTTTATTGGTGGGGGAGCTCTTTTATGACTGGGTGTTTTTACATCATAACATGTGGTAACAAACAGCCTGTGTGGTCACAAACGGAGGCCAGGACTGAGTGAGCCAGCACCACATATCCTCATGTGTTAAACCGATGTGAGAGAGACAGAGTTAGAAAACTACACCAAGAAGAGAACACCCACTCACTGGCCAAAACAACAGCATCAGACCAGGACAAACCACTGCACAGTGCACACAAAGGAGGGAGGAAATATGAGTACGCTGGTTTCCGTGGTTCAACTTCCAAGGTATACTGTGTTGAATGAAAAGGAATGTGGTTGGATGCAATATTTGACAGATAATCAGGGACTACGATCAATTAACAACAGCAGGAAAAGAACAAAGGAGATGCACTCAGTAGCAATGCATGTACGCATTGACCTCATGTTGCCGCGCCCACTTGATGAACGCACTTGTTTTCCTCCTTCCAGCCCATTCACAAACAAGCAAAACCATCATCAACTATGAATAACATGCACATAATTTGAAAGATACTATATGTTAATTCTACGTTGTTGAAAATTCTCGGGAAAAATTATAATGTTTGTTTTCATGTAGTATAAGCACTCAGAAGCTGAGTTAGCATAATTAGCATTCCCATCAACGTAACATGGGATTAGGTAGTTATCATATTAGACTGCATCTAAATACGTGAAAAGGCAATGATGTTACACACGGAATATGAATGACAAAAGATAGAAGCAGTGCTGACATTGGCAATCTGTTGTGCCACAAAGCTAACTAGCTAACCCGCCATGTTAAGTCTATGAGAATGCTAATTATGCTAACTCGGCTTCCGAGTGCTTATACTATGTGAAAACAGACGTGACCTTTTTTTCAGGCTGCCAGTCATTCAGCAGTCAATGTCCAAGTAACTGAGTCAGTGAGCTGAGATGGTGCCGTTGCTCTGTTCTTCCGCTCGCTTCGCACGGGAAATACTGTGATAATTACTGTCAGGAGCATGCGGCCTGGGTTTAATTTAATTTCACATCCAATACCAATCCAGCGATGAATGGGTGATAAATCAAACAGCACTGTGCTGTTCTCTCAGGCTCCCAGAGCTCCACCAGGGACTCCGCGTGGATTAGCAATGTGCACTGTGATTAGTAATGTATGACTGGATATCTCATATCACTCTCCGAGATAAGAAAAACCAAGACTAATTTTATCCCCCCCATTTCCCCCATATCTTTACCTTCACAGTGCGTGTGTTCTCTCCCTCCCTCCCTCCCTCTCTCTCTCCCTCCCTGCCTCTCTCTCTCTCCCTGTACAATATCCCCCTGTTGTTTAATCATCGCTGTCATCATCAACATCATATTAATTTGCTTTATCATCATCAATGTCATCGTCCTCTGTTTGATCACATTCGTCTGTATCAACGTAGCCAATAAAAACAATGTAGTTACAACCCCCAAAGGCACGCTATCACAGTGCAGCGTTATGAGTACAGTAGGTGAACTGACAACAATCAGAGCTGGGATCATTTCTGTTGACCACATCCTTATCTGTTTAACCTCTAAAAGGCTAAGCCGTTTGATAAAATATTGAATTTGGCATTTACTACTGTAGCCGATAGAAATGCATTGGAATAACACGTTCATAAATGGCAAAAAAAAAGACAGTGAAAGAATAAATCATAAGGCATCAGGTTTTAAAGTGTCTGTCCTATATCTAGGAGATTCTGTATAAGAAAGCTCACATATTTAAGCCCTTATTTTTGGTGGCACAAAACTACCTCCATACTTCCATTCGTTTGTATGGGTTTACTTCAGATGAGTCCCGTGACACTTGTGGGGGTCGTAGAGCTAAATGGACCATCGGGTTCACGAGAGTCTTTCCATAGTGGGGTCATATTTGTTTGTAGCTCAAACGGTTCGGATGTTACTGATGTGCCAACATAGCGTTACCACTTCAGACAAGTCCCATGACACTTGTGGGGGTCGTAGAGCAAAACAGAGAACACCATTCAGAGAAGACAGATTTTTGGGATGTCTTATGGTCTGACAAACATCGCTGTAGCTCAGGCACCTTCCACCGCAGATGCGGAAGGCCCGACAGACAGATGAGGTGGATTGAGACGCAGCCCGTGCAAAAATATCTCTAGCTTCAACTGACGGATTTTGATGGGGCTTTTTTTATGTTACTTAGATTGATGCAAACTCAAATACTGGTAAGAATGCTGCTTCACTAACAGCGTGCACACGCATATTCATGAGTGTTAAAAACCTCCATAACCTCCATAATATAATCTGAAGACATCACTCAGTAAATCTCCTGAAATAGTCTCGGTGTGTCTGTTCGGTGTCACAGTCAGGTCAGTGCAGGACAACAACGCTTCTGACAACCAAGACTTCCCACGACCTAGCATCCATTTATTTTATATCTGTGTCTCTCTGTAATGAGTTCTGCTGGGCTTGCCTGCCATTCCAGACACCTAAGAGGGGACTAAACACCTCCATCTGCAACTGGATCCTGGACAGCCCCCAGGTGGTGAGGCTGGGTAATGACACATCTGCCACCCTTACGCTCAACACGGGGGCCCCTCAGGGGTGCGTGCTTAGTCCCCTCCTGTACTCAACTGAGTGGCCGCGCACAACTCCAAAACCATCATTAAATTTGCTGACGACACGACGGTGGTAGGCCTAATCACAGAAGATGATGAGACAGCCTGTAGGGAGGAGGTCAGAGACCTGACAGTGTGGTGACTGGACAACAACCTCTTACTCAATGTCAGCAAGACAAATGAGCTGATCATGGACTACAGGAAACGGAGGGCCGAGCACGCCCCCATTCACATCGATGGGGCTGTAGTGGAGTGGGTCGAGAGCTTCATGTTCTTCGTTGTCCACATCACTAGGGATCTATCATGGTCCACACACCAACATAGTCATGAAGCTCTCGAAGCTCTCAAAAATTTGGCATGGGCCCTCAGATCCTGAAAAAGTTCTACAGATGCACCATTGAGAGCATCTTGATTGGCTGCATCACCGCTTGGTATGGCAACTTCTTGGCATCCGACCACAAGGCGCTACAGAGGGTAGTGGGTATTGCCCAGTACATCACTGGGGTTTAGCTCCCTACCATCCAGGACCTCTATACCAGGTGGTGTCAGACGAAAGCCCTGCAAATGATCAAAGACTGCAGCCACGTAAGTCATAGACTGTTTTCTCTGCTACCACACGGCAAGCGGTACAGATGCACCAAGTCTAGAACTAACAAGACCCTGAACAGCTTCTACCCCTAAGCCATAAGACTGCTAAATAGTTAGTTAAATAGTTAACCAAATTGCTACACCAGACTATCTGCATTGACCCTTTATGCACAAACTTTTTTTGACTCATCACATACACTGCTGCTGCTGTTTATTATCTGTTACTTTATTCCTAGTTATAAGTACATATCTACCTCAATTACCTCGTACCCCTGCACATCGACTCAGTACTGGGAACCCATGTTTTTTATTTTATTTATTTTTATTTAACCTTTATTTAACCAGGTAGGCAAATTGAGAACACGTTCTCATTTACAATTGCGACCTGGCCAAGATAAAGCAAAGCAGTTCGACACATACAACAACACATAGTTACACATGGAGTAAAACAAACATATAGTCAATAAAACCTGTCTCTTATACACATCTAGATGTGTATAAGAGACAGCCCATAGAGACTGCCAGAGGCCCGGACAACAGACCCTCCGATTTGACACACTGAACTCGATCAGAGAAGTAGTTGGTGAACCAGGCGAGGCAATCATTAGAGAAACCAAGGCTGTCGAGTCTGCCGATGAGGATGTGGTGATTGACAGAGTCAAAAGCCTTGGCCAGGTCAATGAATACGGCTGCACAGTATTGTTTCCTATCGATGTATAGAGCCAAGTTATCATTACTCATTGTGTATTTATTATTACGTGTTATTACTTTTCTATTATTTCTATATTTGCATTATTGGGAAGGGCCCGGGCATTTCACTGTTAGTCTACATCTGTTGTTAACGAAACATGTAACCAATAACATTTGATTTGATTCCAAAGACTTAGAACTATCTCTCTCTATATCTCTCTCTATGTATGTATGTATGTATGTATGTATGTATGTATGTATGTATGTATGTATGTATGTATGTATGTATGTATGTATGTATGTATGTATGTATGTATGTATCTCTCTCTCTCTCTCGCTCTCTCTCTCTCTCTCTCTCTCTCGTCCCTCTCTTGTTTTAAGCAACAGATGTTTAGGTTTAATGGTAACCCTGAGAACTGGCCAGCGTTATGGGAAGCTGTGTATAATGTCACTTGAAGTACATCCACTTGTCTTGTCACACAGACTTTGCATGTTGAACATGGGGAAGATGGAGGGAAATTGCCATCCAGAATGAATAGTAAGCCTCCTGTTTCCAACAGAATGGAGTCTGAAGTGGGATACCAATCCATTTATCTAGTGTCACACCTCCAGTGTGTCCAAGAGAACCAGCAGCCCAGGATGAGGATGAAGTACCGGAACGAAGCTAGACCTGTGGATAACGTCTGTTCCCACGCAAAAGGATACGTTTGAGTGTTTTTGAGTGCACAATCGTAAAAATTAGAATGAACCTTGGCAAGGAAGAGAAAATGACTCTTAATGTCTAAGTCCTTGGAAACCACTGCCTCTGTGAGTTGAGGGCCAGTGAGCAGTTCAATATCCAGGAATAATGAAAAGAAGGTGAAGGCACATTTCAAGACAGCGCCTCTATTCTATAGGTCACTCTTATGGTTCAATTAGGACGCTGGCTCTCTGGTATATTTCTCTGGGATCAACAACTTCACCAACTAGAACCTAACTGGAGTGTTCAGGGAGGGGACCCAACCCAGCCATGTTTATGAGCGAAAGCTGTGTTTAGTCTAAAATTCCCCTAATTGGGTAGAGTACAAGTAAAAGCCATTCATGCCATTCAGTAGAGGGTTGGGTTTGTCACGGATGGCCAAGCCTGTCACCAACTAACACATCAAACCTCATTCAAGACTACGTGGAAAATTGGCCTTGCTCCTTCCCCTGCTCTGCCCATTGTAATGCCATCTACTCCAAAACAAAATACAACTGACTCAGAATCGAACCCGAGTTGTCTGCATARCTCAAGAACTGCACAACTCCCCAACCTCTGATATCTCTAAGTCTAGCAGATTGCATAGTTTTCATTATGCGAGCCGTTGCTGGTTCAAACCGCCTCTGCTACACAAACACACCAGGCCTCTGAGACCCTGATGCTGGATGACATTATAGTGGTGACAAGAGTTCAGCCGCTCCCACCAACCCTCCAGGCTCAGCTACAAAAACAATCTCACAAAGTACACAGAGGGTGAGGCAGGGCAACGCGACTGCAGAGTGACCAAATCGAATCACTGACCAAGCGCTGAATCAACTTTGACCTGGCAAATATTAAGACTCCCGATGGAAACTTTTGAAAGTGAGATAGAGATCAGCACGTAAGTCGCAGTTCATGAAAAGATGATTGTCCACAATGAGCTCACTACATTTCAATACCACCAGAACAGGGGGGTTACTTCCCTATGGCCAACCCAGCCTGGATGAGCAGGGTGCTAGGATAAGACAGTCGTTGGGTGGATGAGTGGTTTATGGTTAAGCCTCTCTGTTCTGGCTGGGGCCTGTCCACAGAACAAAGACATGACTCAAATGACCTCTATTTCTGTGTGTCTATAGGGACTAACCATGACGAGACATCCCTTCCAGCCATAGTCAAAACCAGCTTCCCATCCATCCACCACCATCTCAATTCATCTCTGAAGTCACAGCACAGCACAGCACGCCACTCCTTGTTATGTAGGGTATTGTTGGACTCTCTTCATATGATCGAGCTTTGCTATCTCACACTGTAAACAAAAACAAGCAGACTCTCCTCCAAAACATCATCAAGAAAGCAAAGAGGCTGCCTTTGGATCTGCTAGCGTTTCCCCTCCCTTTTGCACTCTCACCGCACGGAATACAGATTATCGGCAGAGCGTCCCTTTGTTGTTGCATAGAGGGGATAGGGGTATTTGAGTAAGATCTCCTGGATAGGATTCGGAGCGCACACACACATATCTAGCCTCCATTTCACGCTCTCATGCTGACAGTGTAGCTTATGCAGGGGGCTGATAGATCGAACCACAGCAACTAACACGGGCACTGATGTKGTGAAAGTCTGTCCAAAGAAAACCATAATGGAATGGCAGTAGTCTAAGCCATGATAGACTAGCATGGCATGACTCTTGCTCTTTGTCAGAATTAACTGTAATACTATAGTAATAAAGGGGTTAGTAGGTTCTATTGGGTTGTATAAGTTATATGTGCGTGTCTGTCCCTTGCACCCACTCTCTCATCAACCTCTGTCTCCCATACCCCTAGTCTCCCTGTCTTCCCATCTATCTTCTGAGTATTATTCCTGGAAGAGGAATCTGAGGTAGGCAGACAGGCAGGCAGACAGGCAAGCAGACAGGCAAGCAGAAAGGCAGAGAAATAAACAGACGAGCAGGCAGGCAGACAGGGAAGCAGACAGTTAGACAGCAAACTGGCAGGCAGGCAGACAGGGAAGCAGACAGTCAGACAGGCAAGCACAGGGAAGGGGCAAGGGCAAGCAGGGAAGCAAAAGCAAGCAGACAGGCAAGCAGACAGGCAAGCAGACAGGCAGGCAGACAGAGGCAGGCAGACAGGCAAGCAGACAGGCAAGCAGACAGGCAGGCAGACAGGGCACAGGGCAGACAGGCAAGCAGGACAGGCAGACGCAGGCAGGCAGGGCAGGCAGGCAGGCAGGCAAGGCAGGCAGGCAGACAGGCAGCAGCAGGCAGGACAGGCAGGGCAGACAGGCAAGCAGACAGGCAAGCAGAAGGCCAAGCCAGACAGGCAGGCAGACAGGCAAGCAGACAGGCAAGCAGGCAGGCAGGCAGACAGGCAGGCAGACAGGCAAGCAGACAGGCAAGCAGACAGGCAAGCAGACAGGCAAGCAGACAGGCAGGCAGCAGAGTCCTTCAGACAGGTTCCTTCAGAGAAACAGCTCAGGGATGTTGCTGTTGGTAGCGTGATGGATAGGCCTTATCAGTGGCTACTCTAGGTAGAGCTGACAGACTGAAGAGGGGAGATCTCATCTGCCATGTTCTGTTTTGATTACCTCAGACTGTTATCAGACTGTTATCTGTGGTGGAGCTGGGTGGAGGCCAACCTTAGACCTGCGGTCCAGAGGAGACACCACACGCTAACATGCAATCATCATCTCCCCCTCGCAGTCACGCGTGACCGCCTTGGCACAAAAGTCTGGAGCTGTCGCCGTGGATACGGTATAGCGGGCTCCAGTCTCTGTATGTATGAGGGCTGTGGTGCAGACGGGGCCACGGGGTCGGAGTTTTAACATCTGGGAAATGGGGATATGTTGAATTTGTCTAGCGAATATGCCCTCTTTTGTTTTGTGTTTACCCCTGTGCCATTATTGTACACAATGTAATCCATTTTGTACTTATCCTAATCCTGCTGTTTATCACTGTTTGTTATACATTAGCTTGCTCTGCCTGTCCTCAATGACATTCCTTTTGCTTGGCTTTTGGCCCACACATTTTGTCCATATTGTCAAAATCCCAGCATCCCATTATGAGGAATGGATTAAATGTAGCATTATAATCAACACCCCAGCAGACTGGGAACCTAACAATAGGTGGCCTGGCCTCACCAGCTGGTAAATACACACACAGTGCAGGGATAGTGCAATTCTATTATGTGTTGTTTGCGATCTGTAAAACAGTATTTTCTAAAAGCTATGTTTAGATAATAAATAGGATGCAACAAACAGACTACTCTACATCGAGATCATTTAAGACTCCTTTATATCGAGTTCGTTCAGAGGTAACACGCTAAGTCAGCCGAGCAAGCAGACAGACAGCGAGAGGGGCTATGTGAGAACATGGGCTAGACCAAAAAGGGGCAGTGGGTACATTCTGGGTGAGGTAATGGAGGGGAAGCCCACACAAAGGCTGGCCACACCATGTATAAACCACTGCAGTCTCACCTTCACATATAAACATATTAAAGCAATGTTGACAGCGACATCTGCCGCTCCTGGCAATGAGGCCCATTCAGTTTGGATGAAAGCTTCAGCGATGGAATCTGCATTAAGGGAAGCAGCACCACGGTCTGCCCCAGCACCTTTTTGKTTTGTGATGAAGTGGCGGTGGGGTGTGTCGAGCGGTGCGCTAAAATAAAAAAATCGCAGTACATATTCTGCTGTTCGACCACGTGTGCTTGTTGTAATATCCCAAACGGACCCGGCAGTTTCACCATTAAGGATTCCAGCTTTAAATAGTATCAATCCAGCAAATACTTCTCCCAAAGGGTGTTACACATGAGAAGAGTGTGTTTACAAGGACAAAAAAAGGCTCTCCGATTAGCACTGGATATGCGTGAAAAAATTCTTACTATGTGTGATCTTATTCTGATGTAAAAGCATGAATCATTGTCATGCATAAATCTTTGATATGGTCTTGGTAATATCAATAGGATACTTGGCCATAGATGAGTGGCTTAACTGGTAATGAAATACACCACATCATAAACCAAGACGAGCCAAATGGATTCTGTACTGTGGCAATAGTACTACATCAGATCTAATCTTAGCCTATGGAATGTCAGTATAGTGTGTGTTCCAACGTTCCTCTGAGAGTTCCGTCTCAATGAGGGAGTCTAGGGTCATCTCTCAAGGCAGAGAGAGAGAGAGAGAGAGAGAGAGAGGGAGGGGTTCTGGTGCTCACCCAGGGAAGGGAAGGATCATCCCACACACTTAAGAGGCCTCATCCATCTTCTGCTATCAGACACATGCCTAACAGAGGGGTGTAAAGACGAGCTGCTTTAAAACACTCCGGAGTGAGGTCAATTCAGCACACTTTCCTCATAGAGTTCCATGGGAATACACGCAATCTGTGCTACACTACACTGCATGTTGATCCTCATGGAGTCAGGCGCCAGGGGAACAGCAGAGTGTTCATCTCAGGCAGATTCAACACATGCAGACCCTGGCCTGGGCCGTCCTCTACTGACAGCCCTAACAAATGAGCATCATGGAGGACTCATCAATTTGCTTACACAGTAACGTTCAGAACACAGGTTTGTTCCCTCCCGTGTGTAAGAGGTTGTCTCTCGAATGAGAGCAGTGCTTCTGAGCGTTTCCATCTCTGGTCCCTCGTTTCCTAGATGTCCAGAGAGTGATTGATGCGCTCTGCGTTGAGCACCGGTCCCTAAAGAAGTGCTTTATTTAGCAGCTGTGTCTTTTTCAAATGCTCTGTAAGTGCAGTGAAGTGCCATTGTTGTGTTCTCTTCTAGGACCCTGGAGAGCGACTGCTGGTGCTCAGATACTCCCCGTGCCACTGCCAGATGACACGTCACTTGTCTTCCCTACTGATGCGGGCCCAGGGTCGATAATGAGTCGGATTCAAAGTATCATTTAGGGGGTAAGATTTGGAAATGTTAAGAGGATTAAAAGTCAAGTGTTTGCCGTTATGTCCATCTGTCCTCTTCATCCAATCATGACTACTGATAAGTAATGAGGCCCCCCCCAAAAAATCCTATCTTCACCTCCCATCTGGCCTGATAAACCAGATAGGCTCTGGGTCGAGGGACAGGGATAAGAGATAGGTAAATTGATAGGGAAAGGGAGAAAAGGAGGGAACTGAGAAGGAGAGCCTCTACTCTTGCGGCACACGATGGCAGATTGGGTTACACATACAGATTAGGGGAGGGACAGACTTTGGTGATGTCCTCCTCTCTCTCCGGTGCATTCCAGGCACGCCAAGTCCAGGGAGTGTCCCTCCCCTGTTAGGTGATCCTCTTCCTGCTTCACACGCCGCTGACCGAGCTATCGTCAGTGGGTTTTACCATTCTGGGTCAGCGGTGTCTGTGAAACCTGAAAGACCCTGGACAAGGACTAGCCCCATGAGGGAGGGCAGCAGGGGGACAGCTCCAGCTTCAGGGTGCTGCTGAGGGGGGTAGTGCCTGTTGCCTTCCCCTGGTAGTGGCAGTGAGGGTGGGGGCACCATGGCGGGCCATGGGGCTGTTGGAGAGTTGAAGAGGGAAGGCGACCTGGCGTCTGTAAGAGGATCAGGTTTCCTCACAACTTGTTGCCCAATGCTAAATAAATTCTGGCATGCGCTGTCGACACTCGATCCGATGTCGCTTGAGTAGTTCTCAGGCAGGCAGCACCCACATAGCTACATCCCCTTGCTCTTTCAACCCTTCTCCCCTTTGCCCTCTATAGTCCTCCTTGACTGGACTGGCATGGCATGGTCTGGTCACCATCCCTCCCTGCCCCTTCACAGTGGAGCTCCACAAGGCACTCTCGCTCTCCCTCTCTCTCTCTCTCTCTCTCTCTCTCTCTCTCTCTCTCTCTCTCTCTCTCTCTCTCTCTCCCTTTCTCTCTCTCCCTCGCTCTCTCTACTCGTGGCCACCCGTCATTGCTGTGCTAATCAGGTAGTGAGGGGAGTGCCTGGCCACGTCTCCAGGGGCGTAGTGGATGGGGGGGGGGGTCAGAACAGGAGACTCCTTAAGCCACTGTGACAGAGGGGTCCGCCTCCCGCCTTCCTCCCTCTCAATGTAAGCAGGTCTGTGACAGCTGTCCCTCTGCTCTGTCAATCACTCTGAGCTCCACACTGAAAGGGAAACGGCTTTGTGGTTGAAAACAAAACAGGGATTATACGGAATTGTCAAAGTAGAACGTGCCACTAAAACTAGAAATGTGATAAGAACGTGTTTTGGGTGTAGGAGGAATTTACTGTACCACCAAGGTATACGTCACTGCTTAGTATGTGTATGGCTTCATACAGAGTACTTTAGGTCTGATTAATGATCCATTTATTAGTATTTTTCTGAGCTTTACAAATAAACAAGATAATATATAGTCACGCGAGAGCAGAATCTCTAAGGTCCCCTAACTGTGTTACCGGTCAGGTTCCCACCAATGTTTTCACTGAAAACAAACAGGGCTTGAATGAACAGGAGCCATTTCAACTTAAGTCTGACTGCCTTGGCAGTACATCATAAGATAATAACTCCAGGCTGAAAAATAGAAATGGGTGTTGTCTTTTGCTCTCTCATCAATTATTCAACCTTTTTGAATGGAATAGGTTTATTCTGCTCTTCTTCTCACAACAGAAACCTGCAGTGCTGAGCCGGCCAGGATCCAATGAAAGCGGCCCCCAGCAAGCACCATACCATAAATGTTGCGCCACAAAGAGATAGAGCCAATCGATACCACATACCCCTGTGAAGATCAAGCTCATGCACTGTCCTAATAGAGGCTTGTTAGCCCAAGACAGAGAGATGGACTAGGGAGGGTGGATAGAGCGAGGGAACGAGGGAGAGAACTGTAAACAGTGGAGAAAAAAAAATCTATGCCCCCTYCTCTCTAATCCCCTCCTCTCTACTGGCCCTCACTCAAGTGTGTGAGACACCGGTAATGATGCTGACTGCTCTGACGGTAAAACTGGGAGGTTCAGCGTGTCACCGAGTTTATAAGGCAGAAAACAGGCAGATGGATGGGAGGCTTTAGCAGTGTGTATTTATGTTGAGTCATGCTATGAAGCTCCCTTCCAGCCCATGACAAAGCTGTTTGCATTATTGGGTTCCATTAGGTTGCACCTGTGGTTTACATCGTTGGTTGAAAGACATCACATCAAGGTATGTGTAAGGCCCATTGGGTTTGAAATGCTTCTCTTGCCAGCAGGAAGAACCCTGGACAAAGCAGCTGCAGGACACATGTCTTTGCGCATAATCTTCAGTTCCAGAGGTATACTGTAGCGTTCTTTCATGCTAGCAGGGTTTCTCATTGAAAATGTTCACAGCGACTCTTTGTTGCTTTGCCCGGTGAGCTGCTGGCTTTCTCTGGGACCAACCAGGTCTTTAGAGCCCTGGGGAGGAGAAGCACTTCAGAGGGGGATTAGGACYGGGCGCAGTGGGGCTTTAGCAACGAGAGGTGGCTCTTTTTGTTTCACCACAAAAAGGAAGTGGAAAACACCCCAGATTTCTCACAGAAGGCTTTAAAGAAGCAGAACAATAAGGGGAAATATCAGCTCAGCCAGTAGCTAGGCCTTTCTTTGTCTTCACTGAGTCTGTCGTTGTTGATGTTGTTGTTGATAGATGGCTCTGTGAGAGCTCTTCGGGGAGCAGACTCTTCGTGTTGATGGGCTGTAGACTCTCAATTCACATTGCATCTAGTCGAGTGGTTGTATTTTTTTTTTAGAGTGTGTTATGGCTTCCTTATTGAGTTTGTTGATACTCAATCATGGAAACATAATGAAGGGGACAATACATGAGTGTGATGTTAACTGCCTGAGAAAGTCATAAATGTTTGGTTTCATTGAAACTGAAGGCACAAGACCCCTCTGTTGGAGCATGATATGTTTTGATTTGGGACGACCCCTAAGGAGTGTGACCCAGAGCATTTCACACTAGATTAGTTTGGAATTCAGCTCTTGTCCTTCTTGAGAGCAGTGGTAGGATCTGAGGTTAAACCTAGGAATGGCCTTTTCACCTCTTTACCTAGCATGTTACTGCCCCCATTTCTGGTTTTGAGGGATTTTTACTCCTCACTGATTAGGAAGCCACTTGAAGAATTTTGACCCAGAGGCTACATGCCAGTCAGTTAGGTTGAATGCTTAGTTGTGTGTGATTTGAGTTCACTGTGGGGTTTATACTCAGGGAAAAAGTGCCACAGTGTTAGGCTGTGGTTTCTGCACCGCAGTGTACAATTCCACCTCTTAAAAACATTCACCCTTGATACAAATGCAAGCCAGCAGGCCACAAAAGTCGGTCAAAATTGTCACACAATCCCCTGTACCTGCCAACCAAAAAGCTCTCAACAGTATCTTGAATTTCATGATCAGTCAAAGTAATGTAAATATTGTCATTCCACTTTTTTTCTGTTGAAACATTTGTGGTACAGGTGGTTTTATCATTTTGAAACGTTGTTTATGTTAGGGTCCAACACGCATGATGGACTGAGTCAAGTTAACTTAGCTGTGATTCAGTTGTCAGAAATAGTTCTACTGGCATAATGAGTGGGGGAAAATCATAGAAGAAATCTCATGGTTTGGGAAACATCTGGGCTCAACAAGTGAAAGAAGAGAACGACTGCTACACAGCCTCCCACAAGCACATTTTTTCCCTCTCGTACACACCCACAAACTAAAAGAATTGACACACGTGRTGCAAACACACAAATACACACTGACGCATGTACCAAACGCACGCATACGTCATTCATATGCACAAAGGCTTAAACGTGTGTACAAAGACACGCAACGCACCTTTACAGCTGTACTAGCATTTTCTGAGAAACTACCAAGAGAGTTAGTAGTGTGTTTAAGTAGCCAGCTGTACATGTGATAGCTGTCAGCCTCCCATCACCATGTGAACGAATTGCAAAAATCACTGAAGCTGAAGTCTTATATCTCCCTCTCTAACTTTAAAGCATCAGCTGTCAGAGCAGCTTACTGATCACTGTACATGTACACAGCCAATCTGTAAATAGCACACCCAACTACCTCATCCCCATATTGTTATTTATACTCTTGCTCTTTTGCACCCCGGTCTCTCTACTTGCACATCATCATCTGCACATCTATCGCTACAGTGTTAATGCCAAATTGTAATTATTTTGCCTCTATGGCCTATATATTGCCTTACCTCCCCTACTCTTCTACATTTGCACACACTGTACATGGATTTTTCTATTGTGTTACTGACTTTATGTTTGTTTATGTGTAACTCTGTGTTGTTGTTTCTGTCGCACTGCTTTGCTTTATCTTGGCCAGGTCGCAGTTGTAAATGAGAACTTGTTCTCAACTGGCCTACCTGGTTCAATAAAGGTGAAATAAAAAACATAATAAATAAAAATACTTCTACATGTAGAGATTGAGAACAAAAAGTCACTCACTCTGAAGCTCTCAGAGATGCCTCTCACCTGTCAGCAAGCACGCAAGCACATGCAAACCCACACACAGGCGCACACCTTCCACACTTCTTCACTTCTTCTCTTACTACATTGACATTTTAGTAACTTAGCAGACACTCTTATCTAGAGTGACTTACGGTAGGTAGTGAATCGCATACATTTTCGTACTATCACGGACATCTGAAAAATATCCTATCCCGTAGAGAACTGGGGGGAAGTATCAACGGAAATCAGGCAGGAAATGTATTTAGAGCAAAACTGAGCTTATCTAGAGGCCTGGACAGACACTTCATTACAAGCGTCCCATAGCATGTAGCACCTGGGAACCACACCAGGGAGACTACAGGAAACCACTCAAGTGGCCACATTCCTGTAGAAAAAAATATACTATTAAAATATTTGCTAATTCTCAGTATTTACAGTGTTTATGAAAGGATCATTCCCTTTAGTGACGACACAATCATTCTAAGGATATATACTGTTGTCCATTAGCTCAAGTCCCAGTGACGATTCAGCATGAACTCATTCCTGCAACACCAGGTTCACACCAGCTCCTTCATATTAGCCATGCCTCTCTATGTAATGGCCCTTTTGGGACCACTCAAAAGGGGTGGTACCCCTGTACCACCAGCACTGTCTCCTTGTCCTCTCTCCTGCATCCAGATGTTTCCAGTGCCAGCAAGGAGGTCTCAGTCTCAGCTAAGGAGGATGAACATGGCTTTGCCAGACTCTCCTCTCCTTTCAGTGCAGGAAACCAGGCCATTCTGAATAGACTGGTGTTCTCTCTCTCCCCCAACGTGTTTCAGCTCTGTGACCAATGACTTCTGTGGAACATCTGGAGACAGATCCAGGTGTGCTGTGAATTTACGTAAAATCAGCAATTTTTGGGGTTTTCCAATTAGGACCGACTATTTAATGCATAAAAACATCCAACATGACTGCAAGCAGCTATTTGGATTGTGCACTCCTTGAAGTAATCAGAGAAAAGGCACAAAACTGTCAACAGCTAACACAGCTGGGGAGCTGTGCGGTGATCTGGTTGAGTGAGGCATGAATGATGCAGAGGGGAAATGGTTACAGACACATTTCACACGGAAGGAACACACCGCCCAATGGTCTGGCTCGGCCTACCTCTCTGCTTTTCCCTTTCTCTCCTCTCCCCTGTCTGTGAGACTGTGAGGCCAGAAAGTGATAGGAAACACTCGTCTGTAAGATAGCATCCATTAAAGCACTGATAGATAGACAGGGGCCATAGGGGGAGAGGAGTGTGAGGGGAGAGGAGAGTCAGATGTTGCTCCCTATCATTTCACTCAAATGAGAAATGATATTAGCCATCGACAGGAAATGTAAGACAGCCAAAGACAAACGAGCAGACACTCTGCAACTTGATATTCATCACAAACATAAATTCCTCACATTTGAGACTATGGAATTGGCCTCAACCTTCGACAACATGAAAAATAGTGGGCCTCCCGAGTGGCGCAGTGGTCAAAGACACTGCATCGCAGTGCTAGCTGTGCCACTAGAGATCCTGGTTCGAGTCCAGGCTCTGTCGCAGCCGGCCGYGACCGGGAGACCCATGGGGCGTTGCACAATTGGCCCAGCGTCGTCTGGGTTAGGGGAGGGTTTGGCTGGTAGGGATGTCCTGTGGTGCAGTGCACACTGACACAGTCGCCAGGTGTTTCCTCTGACACATTGGTGCTGCTGGCTTCTGGGTTAAGTGGGCATTGTTTYAAGAAACAGTGCGGCTTGGCTGGGTTGTGGAGGACGCACRGCTCTCGACCATTGACTCTCCTGAGTCCGTACAGGAGTTGCAGTGATGGGACAAGACTGTAAATACCAATGAGACTGGAGTAAACTGGGTCTCAGATTGTTGTTGGTCAGAGGGGTAGGTGGAAACAACAAGCTATCTGTGATGTTCTGTTAGAATAATGGACACTATTTATGGCTGGATTATTGCATGGGAGCAGTGTTGGTTGACCCATCCAGGCCACCTCAAGATTTGACCAATTTAGTGATCAGTCCTTTCTCCTTTTTTATTTATTTTTATTTATTTTATTTCACCTTTATTTAACCAGGTAGGCTAGTTGAGAACAAGTTCTCATTTGCAACTGCGACCTGGCCAAGATAAAGCATAGCAGTGTGAACAGACAACAACACAGAGTTACACATGGAGTAAACAATAAACAAGTCAATAACATGGTAGAAAAAAAGGGAATCTATATACAATATGTGCAAAAGGCATGAGGAGGTAGGCAATAAATCGAATAATTACAATTTAGCAGATTAACACTGGAGTGATAAATCATCAGATGATCATGTGCAAGTAGAGATACTGGTGTGCAAAAGAGCAGAAAAGTAAATAAATAAAAGCAGTATGGGGGGTGAGGTAGGTAAATTGGGTGGGCTATATACCGATGGACTATGTACAGCTGCAGCGATCGGTTAGCTGCTCGGATAGCAGATGTTTAAAGTTGTTGAGGGAGATAAAAGTCTCCAACTTCAGAGATTTTTGCAATTCGTTCCAGTCGCAGGCAGCAGAGAACTGGAAGGAAAGGCGTCCAAATGAGGTTTTGGCTTTAGGGATGATCAGTGAGATACACCTGCTGGAGCGCGTGCTACGGGTGGGTGTAGCCATCGTGACCAGTGAACTGAGATAAGGCGGCACTTTACCTAGCATAGCCTTGTAGATGACCTGGAGCCAGTGGGTCTGACGACGAACATGTAGCGAGGGCCAGCCGACTAGGGCATACAGGTCGCAGTGGTGGGTCGTATAAGGTGCTTTAGTAACAAAACGGATGGCACTGTGATAAACTGCATCCAGTTTGCTGAGTAGAGTATTGGAAGCTATTTTGTAGATGACATCGCCGAAGTCGAGGATCGGTAGGATAGTCAGTTTTACTAGGGTAAGTTTGGCGGCGTGAGTGAAGGAGGCTTTGTTGCGAAATAGAAAGCCGACTCTAGATTTGATTTTGGATTGGAGATGTTTGATATGAGTCTGGAAGGAGAGTTTGCAGTCTAGCCAGACACCTAGGTACTTATAGATGTCCACATATTCTAGGTCAGAACCGTCCAGGGTAGTGATGCTAGTCGGGCGGGTGCGGGCAGCGAACGGTTGAAAAGCATGCATTTGGTTTTACTAAGAGCAGTTGGAGGCCACGGAAGGAGTGTTGTATGGCATTGAAGCTCGTTTGGAGGTTAGATAGCACAGTGTCCAAGGAAGGGCCAGAAGTATACAGAATGGTGTCGTCTGCGTAGAGGTGGATCAGGGAATCGCCCGCAGCAAGAGCAACATCATTGATATATACAGAGAAAAGAGTCGGCCTGAGAATTGAACCCTGTGGTACCCCCAAAGAGACTGCCAGAGGACCGGACAACATGCCCTCCGATTTGACACACTGARCTCTGTCTGCAAAGTAGTTGGTGAACCAGGCAAGGCAGTCATYAGAAAAACCGAGGCTACTGAGTCTGCAGAGTCTCCTTTGCCCTGACAAATCTGATTTCTCTCCATCCAAGTTCGCTTCTAAAGACTGTGGCCAATGTGCAATGCTAAGAAAGGAATACAAAGTTTTGGTTGTAAACCTCTCCCAAGTTTTGGTATTGTAGTATTATTTGAGTCCCTTGGGATGGTAACTTAACTTATGTCCAGCCATGTAACCATGTAGATGTAGAGCTGCAGCCAGTGGATGGCTTCTCATTAGCAGGGGTCCTGCTCCAGGGCTGTCTGGGGTGCTGCCTGAAGGGATTCAGTAACAAGCACAAGGACCTTTACYAGGTCCTTAAACTCTCCTGCATAATGGCATATGGATGGTTCTGATAGGGCGTGCCCAGGGGGTCCTACTGGACAGGCTGGCTTCATTAGCGTGTAGAGCAGACAAACTGCCTCCTACATGCGCTGCTGTGACCTCAAGTCTGTTATAGCTGAGGGACATTGGAACAAGAGTTGTGTCAGACACACAGTGAGCAGGAGCAGATAAGGCACAGCTAGCCGAGTGGCAGACAGGCAGAGTCTCGCTGGGCAGCAGCTAAACTTGACTAAACTACAGGAAGTAAATGCCTTTGTTTCAAATACAACCTTTTCCTGGTTGTTTGTATCGTGTGTAATTTTTTCAATATTTTTTTTATCATGGCTGGTGAATGGGGAAACCACAATCAGCACACTTAAAATCCATTATTATACACAAGCATTGAATGAAAGGACTTGGGTAGACAAGTTTGCAGTTTAGCAAGTGCATAATTGACGGCTAAAAAATACATTGGACAGTCTCTTGGACAATGTCACACTGTGGGGGGAAAAACACAATAGTTGTCCCATGTCATAGGCCTATGTGATTATGTTAAAATCCCCAGATGCCCCTGCTCCATCCTGCTCCGGTTCAAATATCCCAAAAGACTAGAGTTTCATTCTGTAACGTGGGAAGTATGGGATGTTCTGAAACGAAATGAAAAAAAGCTGTGGAATTTGTCAACAACGAAGAAAACGTATGTCCGACAGCGAAGGCCTGKTCTGAATCAGAGGGCTTTCAGAGTCTTGTGTCTCAAATTCAAAGTAAGGAACAATCCTGACTGGCAACAGACTGCTATCTCTCCACATCAATCTACAGCAAGGAAACTCCAGCTCTCTCTGTGATTATTGGTTTACRTTAGTTGTACATGCCAGCCGAAAAAGACACAGACATCTGGGGACCCATAACATTGTGTGTAGCAGCCACATAGCTTTAGGATCCACTCATGCTCATCTGGATAAACGTAGGTGTGAGTAAGGAGGGAGGCCTTGGGTGCAGCCTGCTCACCTACAGTAGGTGTCACACCTTTACCTTCTTTGTTTCCTCCCCAGCGTGCCCYGTGTCCTGTGTCAGACTCTTTCACGCCGTCTCCCTTGCCCCCCTCCACTGGCGAGAGACCTGATGAGGTCCAGATGTGGTCCAAATGGTGATAATTTCCCAGGCATGTCAAAGAGAGGAACCATGGACTCTAGGGGGGGGGGGGGGCTCCATCAAACTGCCGTTGGTTCTACTCACTCACATCTATCCGGTCAGGACAGGGGTCTCTACCTCATTAAGGCCTGGGGATGAACACAACAAATCTCCAAGGACACAGACACATGGGAGAAGCACCTCTTCTATAATTTCAACCCTATTTCAATGTTACACTATATTTACATAGAAATATGAAATATTAAGGAAATTGATAATTGCTTGCAGTGGAAGGCAGTTGTGATGCTAACTTAGCCATATGCTACATTGGTCAGGACACCCTCACAAGCAGCCATCCTTCCGTCAAGCAGACCACATGAGAATTCCTCTCACAGAAGCCCATACTTAACCAACCATAGGGCAGTGAGGGTGTTCCACYGCCATAAACTGGTATACAGACAGTGAAAAGGTTGGCTATTTTTTGTCCTTTTCTAAGTGGTCTACCCAAATGTAGACCACAAATCCAGAGACCTCAGCCTCTTAAACCCAGAAATATTGTTGTTCTAAACGACTTACTGTAACAATGTAAACCAACCACCAACCACTCCAGTTCTGTGGAGTTGGGAAAGCACTCTCCGTTGTATTGTGCTAGTCGGTGATTGACAGTGAKTGGATGGCAGCTGGGTCCAAAGAGGGCAGCCATATTTAGGTCACGTTAGCCCCTATGACACGGCACATGACGGCACATGACATGTCAGCTCGTGTGTGCACATCTGGGGTCAACATGTGACATTTGGAGGATGGGGGGGTTGGGTGTCCGGTTTGTTTCAAAGCGTTACTGTCACCGCTGTGATCGGACTGTGTGAATACTGAACTGAGGCGTACTGCAGTCCAGGAAAATAGTGCCCTGGGAGGACTCACCATGGCATCAACAGCTGCAGACAGTTGTCAGGTGTTGACTAGAGGTTGAACAGATGTGATGTTTTGAACGTTGTTGGAGATTAATCGTGTAGAACGGTGGGACACCTGCATTGCTTGCTGTTTGGGGTTTTAGGCTGGGTTTCTGTACAGCGCTTTGTGACATCAGCTGACGTAAGAAGGGCTTTATAAATACATTTGATTGATTGACAGACAGAGAGGAAGAGGAGAGGAGTGTCTAGTGTGATTTGGCAGGAAGAGGAGCTCCAGCTGGCCTCTCAGTCTTCCAGAGGAGAGAAGGAAGTAAAAACAGAATGACATCAGAATAACAATCACCACTGAGGATCAAGTGACGAGATAATCTGAAGAAAGGAGTGAAAAGATCGAAATAGTTTCTGTCATTAAATAAACAGTTAAGAAGAATCAGGAAAAAAATATCTGCTATGTGCAATAAGCTTTGCTGAAACCTACTTTGTCTGACCTGCCTGTTAGATATTGGGAGTGATGGGTTCATCTATCATAGTACATTAAGCCCATCCGTGGGTGAATACAGTATTCGCCTCATTTCCCTGGAATTCAATAGCTCATCTTTTGGGCTGAGGTCCTGTCTGCTCCATAACACCTCAGGAAGTGCACACACACCGGGGTCTCTCTGTGCGTGGTGTTAATTAAACTACCGGAAATAAACGGAAATTTACATTTTTCTTGGGAAAAGGTTAGAGGGTGAGAATTTTCGGAAATAAGTAAAGCCCATCTCGGGGCCATGGGAGATCCATTGCTTAGGCCKCAGAATCCCGGAGGACTCCAGAGCGGAGAAGCGCCATGCATAAGGACCACGGAATGGTTTAGTTTGGCACCTATTCTGATGGATCAGAGGGACAGAGATATGGCTTTCTGCTCACTATTCAACGGTCCTGTCATTCTCACTCTCCAGTGTATATTTCTCAGCTGCAAAATCTCTCAGCTGTAAAGTCCCAATAGGGAGAGAGACAAGTAGAGAATGAGTGTTGCTAAGGGAATTTGTTTGACCAAATATAGACATTATGAGTCATAATAACTATCAAGGCACATCTTATAATGAAAGTTTTCATTTCATTTAGCAAAGACGTGTCATGGTTACAAGTGATTAAAAGTCACTAAAATGTAAAATGATGATATAGAACTGAYGGTTTCCCAGACCCAGATCAAACCTATCCCTGAACTAAAAAACACATTCAATGAAGAATCTCTATTGGGCATGCTTTTTGGTCCAGGAGTATACCGTATACCCCTACAGTATAGGCTTTTCTGGGTCTGGGGAACTGTCACCCAGAGCATCAACATATGGTGGATGAAATACCAAAGCATACTTTTACATATATTCTGACTACTAYTCATGCGAAACAATGACTGAAGAGCAGATGGATCATGAAAATAGATTTATGGGAACCGGAAGACTACAAGTTACAAAGCATATGGTGAATCATCTTGAGGCTGTCAGTGAACAGGGACAGTGATACATTGCGCTGTGATTCAGTTCAGAACATCATCTCCTGCTCTGGATCCATGTTTCCATCCAGTCTCTGAACTGCATGACCTTGGCCTGACTACGGGGTGACATACACAGCCCACATACTCTGCGTCGTAGCCAATCTGTCAGCAAGAAGACTGATGAACAGACCGGTCACCCCCCACTCCCGWCYGCCCTCACACCTGGGACTAATGACCCTGTAAACGAGAAAGCAATTACAGCGCTGAGAGAGCTGTCCCTCCCCCCCGTGCCCGGGCATCGCTGCCAGGTCAGTCTGTCTGTCTGTTCTCATTCTGTTTCTTTGGCCAGCTAGGGAAGATGAATTAATCTGAAGTGTCCCGTGCGYCGTCATAGGCTTCTGTTATCTGTTGGTATGGGTAGAAAGCTACCATGCTCCCACAGCACAGACCTTCAGCCTTATCAAGAGTACAGGTATTGTGTTGTAGCTGCAATGGTTTTCCCACATGGTGCTATCTAGAACCTAAAATGGTTATTTGGCTGTCCCCATAGGAGAACCCTTTTTGGTTCCAGGTAGAACCCTTTAGGGTTCCACAAAGAACCCGTTCCACAGAGAGTTCTACATGGAGCCTAGAAGGGTTCTACCTGCAACCAAAAAGGGTTCTCCTATGGAGATTCCCAAAGAACCCTTTTGGAACCCTTTTTTCTAAGAGTGTACAACATCAACTCTCCATTGATGTTTACTTCTTGAGATGTCTGTTATGGTAACAAGAGTCAGCTTTCTAAAAGGCTATTGCTCCAGGCGGGGGCCAGACAGACAGACTGACAGATGATCGAGAGGCAGACAGACGGCGAAGAGAGGAGACACTGAAGCGGTGTGGATGGGGGGGGGGGGGGGTGGGGGGGTGAAGAAGGAGAGTGAGTTGCTCAGACAAAGAATTTGTTTTTCTTATCATTATCTCAATTAATGGAGAATTCCCCTCCAGTGAGCGGGATGAGAGAGAGGTGAGAAGAGAGGTGTTTTCAGATGGAGGAGTCTCCATAGGGATGTTTTCTTTGGAGAGCTTTACTAGGAATGTGTCTGTCATTCCTGTGTGCCATCAGCAACTTACTGTTTCAGGCGTCGGCTTGTTCCAACTCATTTTAGATTCCATCTGCTGTCCAATGATCCCCCAGGGGGAGCAAACAGGCATGGTAGAGATTGAGATACACTGTAGTCGTAAAGAACGGCTAACCAACAGACAGCAGATTTGTAATTTTTTTTTTACACCAGAGATTATTTCACGCGACTTTAGTTTACAGTAGTGTATGTGACATGTTAAAGAACTCCATTCATTTGTTGATGCATGTGTGAGTATGGACTGTGCGTGCCTCCTAACGTCGACTTGGTTGTAATTGTATCGGGCCAATGCGGCGTCTCTAGAATGGCTCAGCTATGTTGTGGTTGGCACCAACTCTGGAGTTCGACTGAAACATAGTCCTGAGYTATTCTTTTATTTGGCTTGAGGAACAGAACATTACCTATTCCCTTCAGGGCAAAACTCCTTGGAAACACGTCTACACCATTGTATTAACAGCTTGTGGGAGATCCATGAGGCAGTAATTCATCCAACAACGGCCACAACTACATCCACATGCCTTGTTAACGGTACCTCAAAAGAGGGTTAAATGTCTCCGCCTTTTTCACAGATTTTCAATGAGCCCCTTTCAATTCACATAGTGTACACTGTACATGAACCAGTCTACACTGACATGTGTAGGTATCTATATCAAGGACAAAGTCTTTATTCGTGACAACGTTTGTTCATAAACCCAAACTGGGAGAAAGTCCAGACAGGAGTTCTAAGTTAGGAGAATGGGGAAAAAAGAGGCAACTCATGATAATGATACTAAATACCTGTCATGGGACACGGGGCGGCAGCAGGACAATGACAGTTGACACATGAATTGCTGTGAAGTGCATGCAGAGCAATTTCAGACAATTGGCGGCAACCTCACATACAGGAGCAGGTCTCCTCTTGTAGAGTCTGATAGATGAGATTCACATAGGAGCGGGGGCCAAGGAGATTTCCATTGTTGAACCCATCTGTATATATGCCAAGGACTGAGAGACTAGCCTGGCTCAGAGCCTGTTGGTTGATTCTCCTGAGGATAGCCTGTAACCTCATCTGGCTGTCTCATTTCTGTGTCGGGGAGCCAGTGTAGAAAACAGATGGATGTGTTATTTAGTGACAGAGTCTCAACAGAAAGTTGTGAATTACAGAATAAAGCTTTCCTTAGGTGGCTAAATGACTGTACTCTAGAATGGCGACTGACTGTCTAATCTCAGACAGACTTAGGCCCATATAAATACTTTTGGACATGTCAAACAATGGCCATTGATGTTTTGACATGAAAACTATGCGAGTGAAGACACTTAGTGAGGGAGTTTTTTCCCCCTCAAACCCAGGTAACATTTGATTGGTAAGTGAATCTGTGTGTAACAAACTGTTTCTGTCAGACAAAGACTCCAAATTCATTACTGAGGGCATTCATGGGCACCAGGAGTAGAGTATGTGCACCATGCTCACCATGCCCTTGAGGATGCCTGATCGGGTTTCTGAGTGTGATTTATACTGGAGCAGCTGCAGTGGTAGTGTGCCCATCCCAAATCGGAATGTACGCACCACAAAGGTGGGCGAGCTGGGCTCTAACTGTGTAACACAATCCTGCCCTCCTGGATGACCCCAGTTATGAGTCATGGAGGTGATTGAGCTCACATCAAGAGGAAAAAATGCTGGGTCCTCACTGGAGATGGATCAAACCCAAGGATCCTGTCTACATGACCTATTTGTTCACATTGTAGGCCAATAGCACAGCACGACTGATGGCATGTACACTGCCGTTCAAAAGTTTGGGGTCACTTAGAAATGTCCTTTATTTGAAAGAAAAGCACATATTTTTGTCCATTAAAATAACATCAAATTGATCAGAAATACAGTGTAGACATTGTTAATGTTGTAAATGACTATTGTTGCTGGAAACGGCAGATTTTTTATGGAATATCTACCCAGGCGTACAGAGGCCCATTATCAGCAACCATCATTCCTGTGTTCCAATGGCACGTTGTGTTAGCTATTCCAAGTTTATCATTTTAAAAGGCTAATTGATCATTAGAAAACCCCTTTGCGATTATGTTAGCATAGCTGAAAACTGTTGTGCTGATTAAAAAAGCAATGAAACTGGCCTTCTTTAGACTAGTTGAGTATCTGGAGCATCAGCATTTGTGGGTTCGATTACAGGCTCAAAATGTCCAGAAACAAAATACTTTCTTTTGAAACTCGTCAGTCTATTCTTGTTCTGAGAAATGAAGGCTATTCCATGGGAGAAATTGCCAACAAACTGAAGATCTCGTACAACGCTGAGTACTACTCCCTTCACAGAACAGCGCAAACTGGCTCTAACCACAATAAAAAGAGGAGTGGGAGGCCCGGGTGCACAACTGAGCAAGAGGACAAGTACATTACAGTGTATAGTTTGAGAAACAGACGYCTCACTCATAATGGGCCTCTGTACGCCTATGTAGATATTCCATAAAAGAATCAGCCGTTTCCAGCTACAACAGTCATTTACAACATTAACAACGTCTACGCTGTATTTCTGATCAATTTGATGTTATTTTAATGGACCAAAAATGTGCTTCTCTTTCAAAAACAAGGACATTTCTAAGTGACCCCAAACTTTTGAACGGTAGTGTACATCATCGGCCTGATGGAAGTTTAATTTCCTTTCCATTTCCTATAAGCCATAAACATAATATCTAGAGATTTCAAATTGAAAGCTTATGTAAAAACTCAGTCAGATATCCATTGCAGTGCAATACTAATCCTTAAATCTCATCATGTGACTGGCACGTTCCTAGGACACATAGTAATCACATATCTGGGGCCCACACTCAAACATGCATTGTTATCACACATAAAACAATGTGATATGCCATGTAGGTCTATAAAGAGCTGGTCGATTAGCGGTAAATACTTAGGTCAGAACCACACGCATGGTCACTCTGAACCAAAACCCTAGAGTTAAGACCATGACATGCCTGGAGGAAAGGGCACCATCTATCCATCCATTCGCCCCTTCTCCAGGTCTCCCTAGCCCCAAACACAGGGTAGCTTTCCTGCGCCTGGAAAACAAACAACTGCCAAACAACCAGAGACTCGTGACCCCCACCCCCCAAGGGTCCACTTACTCTCACTGTCATCCCACAAAGCCAGGGTCTGGTTACACCACCCTGGGTGACCTCGGCCATAGCCAGGAAARGTGGTGCCATTACTGTCCTCATTACCATACCGACCCCGCCTGCTTCCATGCCTCCATCACTCAGACCCTACTGACAGCTCCCATTCACCAAGCAGGACCAGGGACCATGGATAGCAGCCATGCCTGCCCAGGCCCGGTGGACAGGAGAGGGTGGGTTTTGGCCCTGACAGGACCCCCCCATTGTGACCTCCATCAGCTCTGTGTGATTTACTGTTGGCTCAGTTGTGGGGACACAGACACGTGCCCTCTGTTGTTTGTCTAGTAGATGTGCTTTAGACGAGGCCTAGGGGATCACCCACACTGTGTGTTGAAGCTAGTTGTATAGATATTTCCAAAAATCCTCTCCCTTTGTGTTCTTTCAAAGTAAATGTTTTTCTCTTTTTGACAGGGAGAGGAACAGAGATAGAAGGTATGTGCAACGATGAGAGGGAGACTTACTGTGTTGACACTAATTGCCTGGAGAAACCTGGAGCTTAACTAGACAGGACTGAAAGTCTGGCATTTCAAAGGTAAACTTCACACTTCTGCCTTTAGAAATTGTGAAAAAAAGTTATTCACTGATGGACAGGAAGGGGAAACTTCAGTGACAGCACCACTGAAAAAGGTTCTTAGCTCAGCAGATTCCTCTTTGGTTTATTCTTTCTGCTTTTAAACATAAGAAGTGAAGGATATCTTCAGAATTTAAAAAGAAGGGGGAAGCAGTTAGCACAGAGCTAACCAGAGCCTTTCAGTAACCAGGGAAAAACCACAATAAGGAAATAGATTTATTTGAACCAAYATAAAGTATTGCAAAGATACACAAGGATATACAGTACATCTATCACATCGAGTTAATCCATCCAGTGAGTAGAAACCCAGAACCCAACTTGAGCAGTAAACAACACTCTAATAATATAGCATTCATTAAGGTTCTAATTATTATTACTTGACCTTAAAAACGGACACAAACACTCATTACATGAAATTAAAAAAAGAGGAGACGGTTGACTCGCTGCCTGTCACACCACTTGTCTACAAATTTACAGGCCTAATTTCACATTTCATCTAATAGTAAGTTTCATCATGTTTATGGCTGTCATTATGATTCTATCTTAAGGGAAATCCTTCTCCCCATGTTGCCTATTTTCTCTATGGAGTTGATGCCTTTGTGCAGGGGTCAGCTTGGGCATCTACTGCAAGCCTCTGTAGTTCATCACACTCCCCTATGTTCACAGGACATATTTCTCTACACAAAATAAGACTCTCCCTGTCAGCACCATGGAAAAGTCTGGAATTTTACCACACCAGTTTTCGCCTTCACGTGCCAGTGATGGCCACAACTTCCAGTTCAACTAAGTCCTGTAATGTTTTTTAATCTTGTGGTAGATTTCTATCATCCTAGTGAGGTTGTTTTGGTGGGTAGGTCCTGACAGACATGATGGGGGGAACCACAGTGGTCGGTTCTGCTCAGGGAAGAGTGCGCTGGGAAAGAAGCAGCCAGTGTAGAATATGGGACAGGTGTCGAAGCCAAGCCTCCAGCAGTTGGGGGATGATAACATATTTACAGCTCCCTGTGCTGCTCACATGTAGTCTGTAAGACCAGTGGAGACATGGCTGGAGGGACAGACAGGCGCTGTGGGTGGCAGACTGGAGAATACAGTAGGAAGGGTATGTGAGGGTCGTGTGAGGAAAACCTTGCTATACTTCAATTATCAAATTAAAATCAAATGTTATACACATACACATGGTTAGCAGATGTTATTGCGAGTGTAGAGAAAYGCTTGTGCGTCTAGTTCCGACAGTGCAGCAATATTTAACAAGTAATCGAACAACACAACACAAATCTAAGTAAAGGGATGGAATAAGAATATGTACATATAAATATATGGATGGGCCATGACCGATCGGCATAGACGAGATGCAATAGATGGTATAAAATACAGTATATACATCTTGGATGAGTAGTGCAAGATATGTAAACATCATTATTAAAGTGGCATTAATAAAATGACTAGTGATCCATGTATTAGAGTGGCCAATGATTTCAAGTCTGTATGTAGGCAGCAGCCTCTCTGTGTTAGTGATGTCTGTTTAACAGTCTGATGGCCTTGAGATTGAACAATAGCTTCGGTCTCTCTGCCCCAGCTTTGATGCATCTCTACTGACCTCGCCTTCTGGATGATAGCGGCGTGAACAGATAGTGGCTCGGGTGGTTGTTGTCCTTGATTATCTTGTTGTCCTTCCTGTGACATCGGGTGCTGTAAGTGTCCTGGAGGGCAGGTAGTTTGCCCCCGGTGATGCGTTGTGCAGACCGCACCACCCTCTGGAGAGCCCCGCGTTTGTGGTCGGTGCAGTTGCCGTACCAGGTGGTGATACAGCCCGACAGGATGCTCTCAATTGTGCATCTGTAGAAGTTTGTGAGGGTTTTAGGTGACAAGACAAATTTCTTCAGCCTCCTGAAGTGTAAGAGGCGCTGTTGCGCCTTCTTCACCACACTGTCTGTGTGGGTGGACCATTTCAGTTTGTCCGTGATGTGTATGCCGAGGAACTTGAAAAACATTCCACCTTCACTGCTGTCCCGTCAATGTGGATAGGAGGGTGCTCCCTCTGCTGTTTCCTGAAGTCCACGATCATCTCCTTTGTTTTGTTGATGTTGAGTGAGAGGTTGTTTTCCTGACATCACACTCCGAGTGCCCTCACCTCCTCCCTATAGGCTGTCTCGTCATTGTTGGTGATCAAGCCTACTACTGTTGTGTCGTCTGCAAACTTTATCAAATCCAGCATCACTACCCAGAGCCGTTCATCATCACTACTCTGGACGGCTCTGACTTAGAATACGTGGACAATTACAAATACCTAGGTGTCTGGTTAGACTGTAAACTCTCCTTCCAGATTCACATTAAGCATCTCCAATCCAAAATTAAATCTGGAATCGGCTTCCTATATCGCAACAAAGCATCCTTCACTCATGCTGCCGAACATACCCTCGTAAAACTGACCATCCTACCGATCCTCGACTTCGGTGATGTCATCTATAAAATAGCCTCTAACACTCTACTCAACAAATTGGATGCAGTCTATCACAGTGCCATCTGTTTTGTCACCAAAAACCCATACACTACCCACCACTGCAACCTGTACGCTTTCGTTGGTTGGCCCTCGCTTCATACTCGTCGCCAAACCCACTGGCTACAGGCTATCTACAAGTCTCTGCTAGGTAAATCCCCGCCTTATCTCAGCTCACTGKTCACCATAGCAGCACCCACTCGTAGCACGCGCTCCAGTAGGTATATCTCACTGGTCACCCCCAAAGCCAATTCCTCCTTTCCTTCCAGTTCTCTGCTGCCAATGACTGGAACGAACTGCAAAAATCTCTGAAGCTGGAGACTCATATCTCCCTCACTAGCTTTAAGCACCAGCTGTCACAGATTACTGCACCTGTACATAGCCCATCTGTAAACAGCCCATCTATCTACCTACCTCATCCCCATACTGTATTTATTTATTTATCTTGCTCCTTTGCACCCCAGTATGTCTACTTGCAGTATTTAATTGCTATATTGTAAATTACTTTCACCACCATGGCCTATTTATTGCCTTAACTCCTTATCTTACCTCATTTGCACTCACTCTATATGTACTTTTTGTTTTTATTCTACTGTATTATTGACTGTATGTTTTGTTTATTCCATGTGTAACTCTGTGTTGTTGTATGTGTCGAATTGCTATGCTTTATCTTGGCCAGGTCGCAGTTGCAAATGAGAACTTGTTCTCAACTAGCCTACCTGGTTAAATAAAGGTGAAATATATATACACTGCTCAAAAAATACACTAAAATAACACATCCTAGATCTGAATGAATGAAATATTCTTATTAAATACTTTTTTCTTTACATAGTTGAATGTGCTGACAACAAAATCACACAAAAATTATCAATGGAAATCAAATTTATCAACCCATGGAGGTCTGTATTTGGAGTCACACTCAAAATTAAAGTGGAAAACCACACTACAGGCTGATCCAACTTGATGTAATGTCCTTAAAAACAAGTCAAAATGAGGCTCAGTAGTGTGTGGCCTCCACGTGCCTGATGACCTCCCTACAACGCCTGGGCATGCTCCTGATGAGGTGGCGGATGTCTCTGAGGGATCTCTCCCAGACCTGGACTAAAGCATCCGCCAACAGCCCTGGACAGTCTGTGGTGCAACGTGGCGTTGGTAGATGGAGCGAGACATGATGTCCCAGATGTGCTCAACTGGATTCAGGTCTGGAACGGGCGGGCCAGTCCATAGCATCAATGCCTTCCTCTTGCAGGAACTGCTGACACACTCCAGCCACATGAGGTCTAGCATTGTCTTGCATTAGGAGGAACCCAGGGCCAACCGCACCAGCATATGGTCTCACAAGGGATCTGAGATATCTCATCTCGGTACCTAATGGCAGTCAGGCTACCTCTGGCGAGAACATGGAGGGCTGTGCGGCCCCCAAAGAAATGCCACCCACCACCATGACTGACCACCGCCAAACCGGTCATGCTGGAGGATGTTGCAGGCAGCAGAACGTTCTCCACGTCGTCTCCAGACTCTGTCACGTCTGTCACATGTGCTCAGTGTGAACCTGCTTTATCTGTGAAGAGCACAGGGCGCCAGTGGCAAATTTGCCAATCTTGGTGTTCTCTGGCAATGCCAAACGTCCTGCACGGTGTTGGGCTGTAAGCACAACCCCCACCTGTGGACGTCGGGCCCTCATACCACCCTCATAGAGTCTGTTTCTGACCATTTGAGCAGACACATGCACATTTGTGGCCTGCTGGAGGTCATTTTGCAGGCTCGGCAGTGCTCCTCCTTGCACAAAGGCGGAGGTAGCGGTCCTGCTGCTGGGTTGTTGCCCTCCTACGGCCTCCTCACGTCTCCTGATGTACTGGCCTGTCTCCTGGTAGCGCCTCCATGCTCTGGACACTACGCTGACAGACACAGCAAACCTTCTTGCCACAGCTCGCATTGATGTGCCATCCTGGATGAGCTGAACTACCTGAGCCACTTGTGTGGGTTGTAGACTCCGTCTCATGCTACCCCTAGCGTGAAAGCACCGCCAGCATTCAAAAGTGACCAAAACATCAGCCAGGAAGCATAGGAACTGAGAAGTGGTCTGTGGTCACCACCTGCAGAACCACTCCTTTATGGGGGTGGCTTGCTACTTGCCTATAATTTCCACCTGTGTCTATTGCATTTGCACAACAGCATGTGAAATTTATTGTCAATCAGTGTTGCTTCCTAAGTGGACAGTTTGATTTCACAGAAGTGTGATTGACTTGGAGTTACATTGTGTTGTTTAAGTGTTCCCTTTATTTTTTTGAGCAGTGTATATATATATTGTTTATGATCGAGTCGGAGGCGTGAATGGCCACGCAGTCATGGGTGAACAGGGAGTACAGGAGGGGCTGAGCACTCAGTGTTGAGGATCAGCGAAGTGGCGATTTTTCCTACCTTCACCACCTGGGACGGCCCGTCAGGAAGTCCAGGACCAATGGCACAGGCGGGGTTGAGACCCAGGGCCTCAAGCTTAAACTCTGTCAATATAGGGGGTGCGGTTTCAACTTTGTAAAATATCGTTCCCAAATTAAACTGCTCGTACTCAATTCTTGCTCGTACAATATGCATATTATTATTACTATTGGATAGAACACTCTCTAGTTCTAAAACCGTTTGAATTATTTCTCTGAGTGAAACAGAACTCATTCTGCAGCACACTTCCTGTCAGGAAGTGAGATTTCTGAAATCGAGGTCTCTGTTCCAGGGTCAGTTTATAAATTCCCATGTAAGCTATGGGCTACATGCACTGCATACGCTTCCCCTAGATGTCAGTAAGCGGTGAGAATTTGAATGGAGTGGATTGCACCATCTGGGGCAATATAAAAGCTCTTGGAACGGAAGGTCCGGCCTTTTCAACGGGGGGCCTGACGCAGGAGGGACATCAGCATGGCGTCCTGAAAAGGTAGTTAATTCATAAGGTAGTTAATTAAACCGACTTACAGCAGTTATATCATGTTATTGCGATTTTCTGGAATTCTTTGTCACGCGTTATCGCGAGTTGGACACCTCTCCGGCACATGGCTAGCGTTAGCTGCTAATTCTACAGGAGAAGAGGACATCTTTCAACCAAAAGACGATTGTTCTGGACAAAGGACACCTTGCCCAAGATTCTGATGGAAGCTCAACAAATAGTAAGAAGTCTTTATGCTGTTAATTCGTATTTATGTTGAAAAATGTTAAACAATAATTCCGCCATGAATTTCGGTGCGGTCTCGCTTTAGCGCACGCTGTATGTCGGGTAACGTTAATTTTAAAAATCTAACACAGCGGTTGCATTAAGAACTAATGTATCTTTCATTTGCTGTCCAACCTGTATTTTTAGTCAAGTTTATGATTAGTTATTGATTAGATTAGGTGCCTCTCCAAGATGGCGCCGGACAGATTGCTTGAAGTTTGGCTACTAATCACATTGTATAACCACGATTTGTGCCGCTACATATGCACATTTTCGAACAAACCCTATATGCATTGTGTAATATGATGTTACAGGACTGTCATCTGATGAAGTTTATGAAGGTTAGTCAAATATATATCTTTTGCTGGTTTGTTACGATCGCTAACCTTGCTGCTGGTAAATGGCTTGTGTTTCTGGCTATTGTGGTAAGCTAATATAATGCTATATTGTGTTTTCGCTGTAAAACACTTAAAAAATCTGAAATATTGGCTGGATTCACAAGATGTTGGTCTTCATTTGCTGTACGCTGTGTATTTTTCAGAAATGTTTTTATGATGAGTATTTAGGTATTTGACGTTGGTCTCTGTAATTTTTCTGGCTGCTTCGGTGCTATTTCAGATTGCAGCTGCAATGTAGAACTGTGATTTATACCTGAAATATGCACATTTTTCTAACAAAACATATGCTATACAATAAATATGTTATCAGACTGTCATCTGATGAAGTTGTTTCTTGGTTAGTGACTATTTATATCTTTATTTGGTCGAAATTGTGATAGCTACCTATGCAGGAAAAAAATGGTGGAGAAAAAAAAGTTGTGTCTTTTGCTATGGTGGTTAGCTAATAGAAATACATATTGTGTCTTCCCTGTAAAACATTTTAAAAATCAGAAATGATGGCTGGATTCACAAGATCTGTATCTTTCATTTGGTGTCTTGGACTTGTGATTTCATGAACATTTTATTATATGATATCCTGTGGCTTTAGGCTAGGCTATGCTAGTCAGCTTTTTTGATGGGGGGGTCCGGGTTTGTGACTCGTTAGAGGTTATTAATGAGCTTGGAGGGTACTATGGTGTTGAATGCTGAGCTGTAGTCAATGAACAGCATTCTTACATAGGTATTCCTCTTGTCCAGAAGGATAGGGCAGTGTGCAGTGTGATGGCGATTGCATCTTCTGTGGACCTATTGGCGGCGGCAGTGGGTCTAAGTAAGGAGGTGATATGATCCTTGACTAGTCTCTCAAAGCACTTCATGATGAAAGTATACACTCGCGTAAATTTGCTACTGTATTTTATGAAACTATTAGAATGTTACATTTGAGGTCTTAGAGTATCAGAAAATGGAGCATACGGTATACTGTCAATGCAGGATCTTAAAAATGATCAACGTCAGCACTTCTTTTCAGTAGTTGGGACTTGGTCCAAGGTTTTAATAAAATCATGAAGTGAGATTATAGGCATGTCTGTCTGTGTATCCAACAGAGAACTAGTATATGCCACATAGGAATGCTTCCACTGTTTGAAGTTCTCTTGTGTGAGCTGCTTTGATTCAGCAACAAAAGTGCTTCAATTCCTGTCCGGACAGTTTTGCTAAAGAACTAGTTAGAAAATGTTAAACGTCCCCTCATTATAAGACAAAACTTAAGGGTGTTGAACAACCAAACAACCATTCACAGCTGTCCGATAACTGTGGATATCTACTGTACTGTGTAAATGTTTTCTTTTTCACATCAAAGTCTGGTTTTCGATTTTTCTTTTTTTGGGGGGGGGGGTTTACATACTTTGGCCTGTATTACAAAAGAATCCAAAATCAGCTCAGCACAAAGGCTTTATTTGCCGAGGCTTCATTTTATGGCTCTTTAATAGAAGGGACTCTGCTTTCATTTAGTTGCAGAGAATAGGCTGATGATTGACCTGACTTCATTTGTTTTGTTTCAGCACAGTTGATTCCACAGGGATTGATGCCAAGTGTTTCGATTGCTGCATTTCTTCATTTTTATATGACTTATAAGCCTAACATTTTCCCAAATTCTCAATGTGTTTAGTGCCTTATCAAAATCCCAGTTGTGAATATTCTTCAGTATGTGTTTAAAGAGTCATCTGCTAACTCACTTTAAAATAAACCTCTTCAGAAACCCATCAACCTGTATCCTGTTGTGGAGGGTAAAGGACAATCGTTTCGACACATTGACCAATAGGTCAGGTCAGGCGTGACATGGTTTAGGAAGTGGTCAATGTGAGTCCCAGGGTGTATACGGGTCAATGAGTCTCCATCATCGCTGATGACCAGAGGAACCCATTGACCTAGGAGTGCCACATTACTGGCCAGTCTGCCCTACCCTTAATAGGACACACACACACACASCTCTCTTCATGCCTCGGTGGACGCTAGATCCTCCAATTCCCTCAAATACTGTGATGGAAAACGCGACTCCTACCACCTTGCACAGACCTGGGATAACCTATATCTATGACTGACAGCCATAATGCAGGTCAAATGTGCATCAGTTCTCCTCCACCTCCTAGTCATAGACATAAGTCTTATTGGCCCTGACAGAGCACAGAGCAGGTTAGGGCAGCCAGGTTTAAAAGTAATCATCCACTGTGATGAGCCGAGCAGACAGTGTTATTGAAACACTGAGCATTAAATAGAGGTGATGAGACCATCATGTCAATGTACTCAGGTTCATCTGGCTTAATATTGACTCTGCTTTGAAAGGCATGAGAGCAAGTTGCCAGTATTATAATGTAGTACTTGTGCAAAAGTACTCTAGGTTTCAAAATCAAAATTGGAAAAGTATTGCCAAGAGTACCAGGATATTAAAACAAAGGTAACACCTATGGACAAGCACACAGCCGCTTAGCATTCGAATAGTGAACAGCCTAGGGCTCCCAAACGGTGTTATTCCTTTGTTGAAAAACAAGCTGAATATTTAAAGAGATACGATAGTTAATCTTGTCCTGGGGCGAAGGTGGGCCTAAAACACCTCTCAACTAGGTAGTGGAAACCCAAGAATATGTCAGAGAAGACATTCTGTTTCGGAAAAATGGAGAGCTGATAGAGTAATGCCTGTACGCACGCACATCACCACGTGCACACGAACATACAGACACAGGAACACAGACGGGGCGGCGGGTAGCCCCGTGGTTAGAGCGTTGGTCTAGTAACCGAAAGGTTGCRAGATCCAATCCCTGAGCTGACAAGTTAAAAATCTGTCGTTCTGCCCCTGAACAAGAGAGTTAACCCACTGTTTCTAGGCCGTCATTGAAAATAAGAATTTGTTCTTAACTGACTTGCCTAGTTAAATAAAGGTAAATTACATTTTTTTTTTTTAAAGACACAGCAACAAACATGTATTCTGCCTCTTCCCTTCTAACACCCACCCAGCACTCAAGGAGTGACTGTTCTTCTGATGACGGGCTGTCACCAGCACTCTACCCCCAGAGAGAGGAGTCCATCTCTGGTTAAAGATTAGTCAGTGATATGAGTGCGGCATTGCTGTCTTTACGAATTTACAATTGTAAACAGTCTCAAATCACTCAAACTTACGAGCTGGCACAATTTGAAGCTCTGTGTTGCCTTGTGTAAACTTCTTCAATCGCTGTCTCTCTGCTAGTTTCCTATCCGTGTTTAGGTCACTTAGAAGACAACCCATGAGTGATTTATGACCTCCATGTGTCACCCGTGGGGCCTCTAGCCTTTCAACTGAAGACAAATGACACTAACAAGACAGAGACCCCACTGTCTGGATTGCAACGGCCAAAATAGATCTCTGGTTGTGGAAGACAAGATATTATATTTTTCTCCTTCCAACACACACAAAAAAAATCATTAAATCTGCCATGGTTTTCCAACCCCATTACATAGATTATCATGGGTAGAAAAAGAAAAAAAACACAATGCAATCTCATGACAGTCACTGACAATCAAGGAGAGTGGATGGGAATTGTAGTGTAAAAGACAATAAGATGGCAACATTTGCATGTTTCCTCCTGTCGGCATCCATTTTCATCTGTGTAAATCAATCCACATGAAAAATTGCTGTAATACTTCAGAGGAAAAGACTAATGAAAGGTGAAAGGGAAGCCTACAACAGATTTCCTACATTTCAGTGTTGAATGTTTATCATTAAAGAAGAGAAAATTAAATATCTCTATAACAATTATGTTTTTGTTCAACTGAGGAAGATTTGMTCAATATTTCTCAATCAGACCTAAGATAACTTCCACTGTTGAAGACACAGCCCCYCAGACTGATAATCCAACTGTCTGTTTTGACCGATAACTTAAGTTGTTTACAGGCTGTAAACATGGATGGCATCCCTGGGATTGAGATATGGTTTGTTTGCCACATGTAGGCCTACCATAATATACAGTACCAGTCAAAAGTTTGGACAAACCTACTCATTCAAGGGGTTTTCTTTATTTTTTTAAACTATTTTCTACATTGTAGAATAATAGTGAAGATATCAAAATTATGAAATAACACATGGAATCATGTAGTAACCAAAAAAGTGTTAAACAAATCAAAATATATTTTAGATTCTTCAAAGTAGCAACTCTTTGCCTTGATGACAGCTTTGCACACTCTTGGCATTCTCTCAACCAGCTTCACCTGGAATATTTTTTCCAACAGAAGGAGTTCCCACATATGCTGAGCACTTGTTGGCTGTTTTTCCTTCACTCTGTGGTCCAACTCATCCCAAACCATCTCAATTGGGTTGAGGTCGGATGATTGTGGAGGCCAGGTCATCTGATGCAGCACTCCATCACTCTCCTTCTTGGAGAAATAGCCCTTACACAGCCTGGAGGTGTGTTGGGTCATTGTCCTGTTGAAAAACAAATGATAGTCCCACCAAGCACAAACCAGATRGGATGGCGTATCACAGCAGAATGCTGTGGTAGCCATGCTGGTTAAGAATACCTTGATTTCTAAATAAATCACTGACAGTGTAACCAGCAAAGCACCCCCACACCATCACACCTCCTCCTCCATGCTTCATGTCGGAACCACATGCGGAGATCATCCGTTCACCTACTCTGCTTCTCACAAAGACACGGCGGTTGGTACCAAAAATCTAAAATKTGGACTTATCAGACCAAAGGACAGATTTCCATCGGTCTAATGTCCATTGCTCGTGTTTCTTGGCCCAAGCAAGTCTCTTATTATTATTGGTGTCCTTTAGTAATGGTTTCTTTGCAGTAATTCGACCATGAAGGCCTGATTCACGCAGTCACCTCTGAACAGTTGATGTTGAGATGTGTCTGTATACTTGAACTCGGTGAAGCATTTATTTGGGCTGCAATCTGAGGTGCAGTTAACTCKAATGAACTTATCATCTGCAGCATCTGCAGCTGTTCTYGCCATAATATGCACAMTCCAAATTGCATACCGCCCCAACAGATCCACAGATGATGCAATCTCAATCGCACTCCACACTGCCCTTTCTCACCTGGACAAAAGGAACACCTATGTGAGAATGCTATTCATTGACTACAGCTCAGCGTTCAACACCATAGTGCCCATGAAGCTTATCACTAAGCTGAGGACTCTAGGAGTAAACACCTCCCTCTGCAACTGATCCTGGACTTCYTGATGGGCCGCTCCCATGTGGTAGGCAACAACACATCTGCCACGCTGATCCTTAACACTGGGGCCCCTCAGGGGTGTGTACTTAGTCCCCTCCTGTATTCCCTGTTCACCCACAACTGCGTGGCCAAACACGACTCCAACACCATCAATAAGTTTGCTGACGACACAACAGTGGTAGGCCTGATCACCGACAACGATGAGACGGCCTATAGGGCCTGTCAGGCCTGTCAGAGAACTGTCAGTGTGGTGCCAGGACAACAACCACTACCTCAGTGTGAGCAAGACAAAGGAGCTGATCGTGGACTACAGGAAAAGGCAGGCCGAACAGGCCCCCATTAACATCGACGGAGCTGTAGTGGAGCGGGTCGAGAGTTAAGTTCCTTGGTGTCCAAATCACCAACGAACTATCGTGGTCCAAACATACCAAGACAGTCGTGAAGAGGGAACGACAAAACATTTTCCCCCCTCAGGAGACTGAAACGATTTGGCATGAGTCCCCAGATCCTCAAAAGGTTYTACAGCTGCACCATCGAGAGCATCCTGACCGGTTGCATCACCGCCTAGTATGGCAACTGCTCGGCAGTAAGGCGCTACAGAGGGTAGTACGAATGGCTCAGTACATCACTGGGGCCAAGCTTCCTGCCATCCAGGACCTATACAATAGGCGGTGTCAGAGAAAAGCCCATAAAATTGTAAGAGACTCCAGTCACCCAAGTTAGACTGTTTYTTCTGCTACCGCACGGCAAGCAGTACCGGAATGCCAAGTCTAGGACCGAAAGGCTCCTCAACAGCTTCTACCCCCAAGCCATAAGACTGCTGAACAATTAATAAAATCACCACCGGACAATTTGCATTGCCTGCCCCCCCTTTTGTACACTGCTGCTACTCGCTGTTTATTATCTATGCATAGTCACTTCACCCCCACCTACATGTACAAATTACCTCAACTAACCCCTGTCTCTTATACACATCTAGATGTGTATAAGAGACAGTTTCACGGTAAAGTCTACACTTGTATTCGGCGCATGTGACAAATAGTTTGATTTGCTCTTTTACCAAATAGGCCTATCTTCTGTATACCATCCCTACCTTGTCACAACACAACTGATTGGCTCAAACGCATTAAGGACAGAAATTCCACAAATGTACTTTTAACAAGGCAAACCTGTTAATTGAAATGCATTCCAGGTGACTACCTCATGAATTTTTATATAACTCGGCAAGTCAATTAAGAACAATTTTTTTTTACAATGATGGCCTACCCGGCCAAACCCGGACGACGCTGGGCCAATTGTGCGCTGCCCTAAGAGACTCCCAATCACGGAGTTTGCTGACGCAAATTGCTGACGCTGGTTGAGAGAATGCCAAGAGTGTGTAACGCTGTCATCAAGGGAAAGGGTGGCTACTTTGATATTTTGATTTGTTGAACACTTTTTTGAATGAGTAGGTGTGTCCAAACGGTTGACTGGYACAGTAGATAAAATGCATACATTAACACCCCAATGCTATCTGTTTGTAAGTCTCTACTTTCTCTCCCCACAGCTTCAGTGATACAATTACAGTGCATTCGGAAAGTATTCAGACGTGACTTTTTCCACATTTTGTTACGTTACAGCCTTATTCTGAAATKGATTAAATAAAATAATTTCTTCATCAAGCTACACCCAAAATCCCATAATGACAAAGCAAAAACAGGTTTTTTGACATTTAAAAAAATGTATAAAAATAAAATACCAAAATACCTTATGTACATAAGTATTCAGACCCTTTGCTATGAGACTTTGAGCTCAGGTGCATCCTGTTTCCATTCATCATCCTTGAGATGTTTCTACAACTTGGGAGTCTACCGGTGTTAAATTCAATTGATTGGATATGATTTGGAAAGGCACACACTTGACTAAATAAGGTCCCACAGTTGACAGTGCATGTCAGGGAAAAAACCAAGYCATGAGGTCGAAGGAATTGTCCGTAGAGCTCCGAGACAGGATTCTTCGTAGAGATGGCCGCCTGGCCAAACGGGGGAGAAGGGCCTTGGTCCAGGAGGTGACCAAGCACCCGATGGTTACTCTGACAGAACTCCAGAGTTCCTCTGTGGAGATGGGAGAACCTTCCAGAAGGACAACCATCTCTGTAGCACTCCAACAAATCAGGCCTTTATGGTAGAGTGGCCAGACAGAAGACACTCTAAAGTAAAAGTACACTTGGAGTTTACCAAAAGGCACCTAAAGGATTCTCAGACTATGAGAAAAAAGATTCTGGTCTGACGAAACAAAGWTAGTACTCTCTGGCCTGAATGCCAAGCTTCACATCTGGAGGAAACATGGCACCATCCCTATGGTGAAGCATGATGGTGGCAGCATTATGCTGTGGGGATGTTTTTCAGTGGCAGGGAGACTAGTCAGGATCGAGGGAAAGATAAATGAAGCAAAGTACAGAGAGATCCTTGATGAAAACCTGCTCCAGAGCTCTCAGGACCTCAGAGTGGGGCGAAAGTTCACCTTCCAATAGGACAACGACCCTAAGCACACAGCCAAGACAACGCAGGAGTGGCTTCAGCACAAGTCTATGAATGTCCTTGAGTGGCCCAGCCAGAGCCCGGACTTGAACCCAATCTCTGGAGAGACCTGAAAATAGCTGTGCAGCAACRCTGCCCATCCAACCTGACAGAACATGAGAGGATCTGCAGAGAAGAATAGGAGAAACTCCCCAAATACAGGTGTGCCAAGCTTGTAGCGTCATACCCAAGAAGACTTGAGGCTGTAATCGCTGCCAAAGGTGCTTCAACAAAGTAATGAGCAAAGGGTCTGAATACTTATGTAAATGGTATATCAGTTCATTTTTGTATATATTTGCAAACATTTCTAAAAACCTGTTTTTGCTTTGTCATTATTGGGTATTGGGTGTAGATTGATGAGGGAAAAAACAATAATACATTTTCGAATAAGGCTGTAACATAACAAAATGTGGAAAAAGTCAAGGGGTCTGAATACTTTCCGAATGCACTGTAGGTGTCTATGCTGGTCATATATTTCTTGTCAAAGTCTCCCAAACGTGAGATTAATCCTGCTGGCTGATTCAGGCCTTTGTTTTCAAGACTGGAAACCTTTGACTATATCTGTGATGGAAACAATCCGTGCAGTGCAAGGAAGATGACCAACAGAAAATGTTGTTTTTCATTTCTCTTACATTTATGGAATGGCCCATTGAAGTCCCATAAATATTACGAAGTTGCATGAAATGCTGACCTAATTGTGGTTAGTTTTATTGATTAGATGAGTCACATTTAAATGGCACTCCCAAAACATGAGGCTGGCTGTGTATGCTGTTACATCTACATGAGAATGAGTTCATAGCTTTTTATGTGCTTATTTTCACACTCAGAGAAAACGCTGTAATTATGTGTAGTTAGGAACAACTGACAGGACAAAACTAGGCCTGATATAGCTTAAAATAGACCATACAGACACAGTAAGAAAAAAATGGAATGTTCTGACAGTCTTTGCACATCAACCACTTGCTCGGTTTTACCGAATCCAGTGCCCCTACTTGGTTCCATGACAGATTTGCACACTCAGCAAATACACACTGTGTTAATTGGAAAGATAACCGGTAATATCAATATAATTAATTACAAAACCTATAGAAACACACTGCTGTTTCTTTTTTTGTTCCCACCATATTGAACTTTGCAACAGAAAATAGATAGCCTACCACAGTTGAATTGAGGGACATAGGTAAATGAACTAAATTACAAAATAAGAGGTAAAGACACTAGTCTTTCTAATAATTCACAAAAGCGATCACAGTGGCTAGACCAACTAAATGTGTAACTGTAGGATGATTATTCATTTGAAAGSAGCATAGTGCCAGAATCAGACTCTTTCAGGGTCTTGGCCTAAAATAATTCAGGTTCATAATACAACACTACCACCGTTGCACAAGCATTTCACAAAACATGAGGTAGGGGACTGACGTTCTTCCTAATAGGTCAACTAACAGATAATCAGTTCTCTTCAATGGAACGAGGGTAGGAGGGGGAAAATACTGTAAAAAAAATAAAAAAATAAAAAGCAACATCTGTTTCACAATSCTGTGTGATGATAGGTTTATCTGCTGCGGGAAAACATGTACTGTAAACGGCTGATGATGAAAGCAACCATGTGTGGCGTGAGAGGCACGGAGGAGAGGCCTAGGAACCGAGAGCAGAGCAGGACTGGGAGAAAGCGCTAGTGTTGTAAGCACCTTTCAACACCCCCTGATTCAGTGCACATTTAGAGGGCCCGCTACACAGGTACTGTCCTGTGAGCAGCAGGAGACTGGCCAAGGGCACAGCCATTATTCTATCATCACAGGTTTATAACGGGGAGCTGTTTACCAGCTGTTACTGTACTGTAGAAAACGCTTCGTCAAGATCTACCCTCCCGGGTTTGACCTCCCAAACTTTCTAACACACCAGACACTAAACATGGATTCCACTCAACACCAATGGCTATAAGTGCTTCTCAGGCAATGAGAAAAGGATGTGTATGGATCCAAAGACCACAGATACACTACATGCAACTTTGTGCAACAGTTTGGGGAAGGCCCTTTCCTGTTACAGAAATGATTTGTCGAGATCTGCGTGTAAGAACTTGACTGACCTGCACAGAGCCCTAACCTCAACCCCATTGAACACCTTTGGGATGGATTGGAACGCCGACTGCGAGCCAGGCCTGATTGCCCAACATCAGGGTCCAACCTCATTAATGCTAGTGGCTGAATGGACGCAAGTCCCCGCAGCAATGTTCCAACATCTAGTGGAAAGCCTTCCCAGAAGAGTGGAGGCTGTTAAAGCAGAAAAGGGGGGACCAAATCTTAAATATTAATGCCTATGATTTTGGAATATTCAATGAGCAGGTGTCCACATACTTTTGGCCATGTAGTGTCTCTAAAACAAAGAGCATGAGTGAAGAGAGAGAGAGAGAGAGAGAGTATAACAGGCTGTATAACATTCTTTCGACATTGCCCTCTGTGCCCTCTCCCAAAGTGCAGATGTTTCTACCCAGAAACCTGGCAGCTGGACAAAACCAGGAAACACCAGATACTACAGAGAAGGATCTGCCTCTGGGCCTGCCAGAACATGGGGTGGAGGATGAGTCTCTCTCCCCCTCTGTGTCTACCTGCTGCTGCCCCAGGGGCCGAGAGGGGGCTGACATAAACCTCCTGTGGTGGGAGATGACAGTATATTAGGAGGAGTCAAGTCAGGTTAACCAGAGACCTGAACCTCAAGACGATTTAGATGCTGCTGGGATATTGAGTCTTCTGTCTTCGTGGACGCATGCGGCTTTATCTTCCAGGGTAGATCCTACATCTGACACATTGAACAGGCCTGGTAATGACCACAGATTGATATTGAATCCCCATCTCTTTTAATCTTYCACAGATTCTTTGACAAACACATCATTTCATCAGGTAATTTAGGAAAATGTTTTGGTATTTCTATAAAATGGCCATCACAGCATAATGCCATGGAAAATCCAAAATATAAGTATAACACCCAATAAATTAAGAGCTAGGAATGCAAGGCACGTTTAGGATCAACTAGTTTCAACGGGAGTTGGGCACCACCTTACAGACTGGGGATGGATGGAGAGCTCACGGTAGGAGTTGGGTATTTCCTGATCTAATGGGGGAGTCTGTGCATTGTGCTCAATAACGGCATACGCTCACAAAGAATTACAAAACACTCGTGAAATTTGCCCATATGGAGAGAAAAGTGTGCAACAAAATCAGAGAAAAAGGTGAGAGAAATTAGGGCTGTGGGATGATAAATGATAATAGTGCACTATTTTTCAAAATAAATAAAAAGAGTGGAAGAATGGGAGGGAGGAAGTCTAACAGATATACAAATAAGGACAAACTGGGACAGATAGAATAAGAGAGAGGTGAAAGTGGTCAGGTAGCCTAGCGGTTAAACACGTTGGGCCAGTAACAGAAAGGTCGCTGGTTTGAATCCCAGAGCCGACGAGGTAAAAAAAAAAATCTGTTGATGTGCCCTTAAGCAAGACACTTAATCCTAACTGCTCTGGATTACAGGTCGACCGACATTATCGGAATGGCCGTTAATTAGGGCCGATTTCAAGTTTTCATAACAATCGGAATTTGTATTTGGACACCGATTTGGCCTATTTATTTATTTTTTTGTTACACCTTTATTTATAGAGCAGATAGAGCAGTCTGACAGTGATGGTAGGCGTTTTGTCGTGCGTTTTGCCAGCAGCTTCTTAAATAATGTTTTTGCATTATTTAAACCAAATTGAACATGTTTCATTATTTATTTGAGGCTAAATAGATTTTATTGATGTATTATATTAAGTTAAAATAAGTGTTAATTCAGTATTGTTGTAATTGCCATTATTGCAAAGAAATAAATACAAATCTGCTGATTAATCGGTATCGGCTTTTTTTGGTCCTCCAATAATCGGTATCGGTATTGAAAAATCATAATCGGTCGACCTCTACTCTGGATAAGAGTTTCTGCTAAAAGATTAAAATGTCAGGCCAGGCAGGTCTTTGACTGTTTACACCCCATGACTGCGGTGGAATCTATTAAAACACATGACCTAGTCATATCTCAGTATCAGTCGAGAGAGAGTGGAAAATGAAACATAACTGAGTAATTATCTTATTACCTCAAGCTAACAGGTACGCTAACAACATAGAAACGCCCTGTCACACACGCACACAACAACACTGTTGCATTCATCCCATCAAACCATAATTGCTGTGGTCTCTCTTCACAGTTGCCATAGAGGCACTTTGTTATTGTCATGCTTCTCCCTCCCTTGATGGAGGGGAGCTGGTAAATAACACCATGTGATAAGTAGTGGCTGTACAGTAGCCTAGCCTGGGTAGTCTAAATGCAGTAGCTATCCCATAGTTCCTGGCCTTTGTGAAACCTGCTCTCAGCTCCTGCAGTGGAAGCATGGCTAATATGTAATTGTTTGGAAGATACTGATTTATGGAGTATTAAAAAACGTTCAGTTTCATAACAGCTGACATTAATTTTATCAATGACAAAAATATAAACTTGCTGGCGACTGGATGCAGTATATGATAGGATCTGTAATGAAGCATAGGTTCAGGTGACGATTCGTAAATCACTGATATGTAGCTTGAGGAGCTGTTTTGTACAGTATGTTTAGAGAGGCGTKGTGAAATGAGTGATGAGTGTGAACRAGGTCAGTGAACTGTCACTCTTAACCTCCTCCCAGTGTCAGACACACACCGCTGTGACGCTAAGAAAACACAGCCAGAAGAGGACAAGGCCAACACTTCACCTCTCCTTGTTCTTTCTACAACCTCAACGTACAGAGAACGGAGTGGTGGCTTGACAGCAAAGTTATGATCTGAGCTGCTTGCTTCAAAATAACTGTTAGAGAAGTTAAATCTCTCCATTTCTTTCTTGAAAGTTCTCTCTTCGTCAACTATTTGAGTGTGCGCTGGAGAGCTCCATCAAAGGAAATGGTTCCAACCTCCTGTTTTCCGTATTTGTTCAAGGCTGTCACTCCTGTCTTTTCTCATGTCTGAGCTGAGGCGAAGACCAATGACATCACCATCTCCAAGCGTTCCCATCATTTATAATGTTCTCAGTGACAGTCCAGACAACGGAACCAGTCCTGTTATACCAGCSACTGGCACTGTCTCTGGAATCAAAGCTGCCCTTTGAAGCCCGGTCCCTTTCTGAACACCAGGMCATTTTTAAGAGGACGTCATGTGGATAAGATCAATGGTAGACTCAATTTTTGTTTTTACTTACACTTGAAAGGAAAAACACCAGGGAGATTATGTAGAGACAAGCATGGTCAGACTTTTCTCTTTGTCCGGTTGCTAGACATTCAGCACTCTGTTTGCACGGACAGATGACAAAAAAAACACATGCTACTATTTAAGGGGAATCGTTTACATGAGGCGTACATGTTACCATCTGTCATAAAACAAAATAGACGGACATTTGTGGTTTCGTTACATACTTGAATTTCAGAAGTAAATCCAGCATGTCATCCGGAATACTGTATAAATTGATTTTCGCTTGCATCAATTTTACAGTGAGGAAATCTGAAACTCTGAAAGTGGACATTAAAAGTAGAATTGATCCTAGGCTGTTTGAGGCAAACTAATCTATACACTAATATTTCAACAATGATTTGGGAGTACTGAAGTGACTAGCAGAAAATGGCTAAATGAAGACCACATTTACAGTGACTTTAGGCCTACAAAAAAAAAAAACTGTCATTACACCCAGCACTATCCACAAGGAGTCACCGTTTGTCACATGAATAAAAACATGGAATGCTCACATCATTTATGCGTTTCATGGACATTTTAATTTGTTTTGCACATAATGTGGTGCATGGTTACCTATCTGGAAGTGCTGCCGTTTCAAAACCTGTATTCATGGTGATCAAAAGAGCCTCTTCCCGCCTCTCTCTGCTGTGCAGACTGACAGAAAATCTAAATATCGGAGGGTCCTGCTCCCTCTCCGCCCATCAGCTGTCCGACTGGGATAATTGGTCCCCGAGCTACATCCCTGCCACCCCGGGTGCCTGAAAGCTCCCGCAGCACGCGGATGGATTACAAAATGGTGACTCGCCACCCTTGGACCCCACCACCTCTATGTTTGGTCCCTCATCAAGTCATTTCATATTCAAATCGACTGCGACACGCCGGCCGTCGGTCAGTAATGATGACATCTGTCACACCGGGGGCTTGTGACAGACGGGAGATAAAGAGGACTGGAAATCAGACCATGAAACACAAAGGAAACCATATGATACCCCTTTTCAAAGATGCCATCTGATGCCAGATAGTAAATTAATAGATTCTGACTGGGTTTAATTGAGAGATATCTGCATAACACAAATCCCTTAGACAAACAGGTCGTTAAAAAGAAAAATCTATGTCATGTCAAATTGCTAAGAATTATGACCCGTCATTGCAAGCCACAGCTCCAGATAACTATTTCCTTGGTATTATACTTTTTCAATCTGTAAATGAAATAAGAGCTCATACACTAAGGGGTCACAATCTAATGCCCCCCTAGGAGTCATACATAATATGCTATAATTTAATTGTCAGCGTAAGAGATCGGTGCCGTTTAAGATGATTCTTCTTTTTTTATGAGCATGGCCTGATTTCTATTACAGCATATTGGATGACTGTCATTCATATCCCATTCACCCAGCTCAATGTAACTGAGATAACCTATTACATAACTCATGATGGGTACAGGGAAAAGTTGAGTCTTCTACAACCTAGCCTATGAATGAAAGTTTACAATGTAGGTGTAGAGGTCGAGAGAATTTTGAGTAATCAAGGTGACAGAGGGACACATTCAAAACTGCCTTGCACACTCTTGCCTGCATCTAGCTGATCTAGGGTGTAATCATTAGTCCAAAAGTAGCAAATTAGAGTTTCTATTGGACAAATTCAGGTATGTTTATCCCCTTTCCGTTTCATTTGCTTCTGTTTAAGATTGCGAGTGATCAGGGGTGTATTCATTCCTCTGATTCTGTTGGGGGAAACAAACAGTTAACTTTCATAGCAGCCACATAAAAATAGCATGATCACTTTGCTCATTGTATAGATCATTCCTTCCCACAGATATGCGTTCTTCTCCTCTCACCTTTCCCTTCACTTGTGGACTTTAGCGCACAACACATCAGCTGTCTGTGACCTTCATATCATCAACGCTCTACACAGCCTACATCGTTGTCAAGTCATAGTCAACATAGCTACTAGAACTAATGCGTTAGTAAACCCGCTACAATCAAGCAGTACAGTGTAGTCAGAAAGCAGTTTATCAGTTGGCCCCAGTGGCAATAAATGAACAAAACCAAAAGCTTACCTTGACTTAGCCAGCTAGCTAACATAAACACCAGGCTCAAACGGAGGGATGCTGAGTAGGCGAAACTAGCTAGCTGCATATGCTAACTAAGTGAAAGTTTTTTTTAATACAACAAAATATAGCTCTCTCGCTTCTCCTTAAATTTTGGAAGAAATGTATTTGTTCAACTATTGTCTTTCTTTGAGTCAACTACTCACATTTTATGCACTGCAGTGCTAGCAAGCTTTAGCTTATGCATTCAGTACTACATTAATTATCTGATCCTTTGATTGGGTGGACATCCTGTCCAGTTCATGCTGCAAGAGCTCTGATAGGTTGGAAGACATCCTCCAGAAGTTGTCATAATTACTGTGTAAGTCTATAGAAGTTGGTGAGAACCATGAGCCTCCTAGGTTTTGTATAGAAGTCAATGTTCCCAGAGCAGGACAGACGCTAGCTGTTCTCCCACTACACCTTGGTGCAATGCTACTGTAGACCTTCTTTGCAAAACAATGTTTTCTTCTAAGGATAACTTTAAATGTTTCAACATTTTTATGAAATTCACTGCGGATGTTACACCCCTTCCTCCTCTGAGGAGCTTCCACTGCCCAATATGCATATTCAACAGCAATGTAGTTTTAAAAGAGAGTCTATTAGTATGAGCACCTTGTCGTCTTATAGCACTAACCAATGTTAATGTTATGCTATAGCTTACAGCGTGGAAGCTTGCTGTATTGCATTGTCTATCTATAACACCATTCAGATCTTCCAGACAATTACACTTTTGTTCTAGACATCTTTGAGCCTTCAGTTCAGAGTCCAAGTCATACAGCATACCATATTGAAGGAAATGATCAACTCTCAATCTATATGCAAATAGATATATAAAAAAAAATACAAGTGTGGCATTGACAATATTCATTTGATCAGTGCCACTGGCTCCATAAATTACTCAATGGAAATATGCCTGTGCAGCTTGTTGTTTCATGGGGGAATCTACAGGGATGAACAACCTGGGTGAATCAAAGAACCTGCCCTGGAGAAGATCAAACCTCTGAAATAGAAAAATAACATCAGGACACCTCATTATAATCCTTTCAATGTCCATCTGGAAACAAAGTTTGTATTATAAGGAGGATGGGATCCACCCAATTTATTTGGGTTCCTTTTGGGCTTGTGCAGCTGGGCTTGTGCAGCATTAGGTTTGTGTTGACAATTTTATTTGTATATATTTTACTTAACCTTTACTTAACTAGGCAAGTTAGTGTCGAGGTAATTATGTACATAGCCATTTGATTAGCTGTTCAGCCTCTTGGATCTAGACTCGGCGCTCCGGTACCGCGCGATAGCTGAAGGAACAGTCATTGACTATGGAGGCTGGAGTCTGACTTTTAAGGCCTTCCTCTGACACCACCTGGTATAGAGGTCCTGGATGGCAGGAAGCTTGGCCCCAGTGATGTACTGGGCCGTACGCACTACCCTCTATAGTGCCTTGCGTTCGGAGGCCGAGCAGTTGCCATACCACAGTGATGGAACACGTCAGGAGGCTCTCGATGGTGCAGATGTAAAACTTTGAGGATCTGAGGACCCATGCCAAATCTTTTCAGTCTCCCGAGGGGGAATAGGTTTTGTGGTACCCTCTTCACGACTGTCTTGGTGTGCTTGGACCATGTTAGTTTGTTGGTGATGTGGACGCCAAGGAACTTGAAGCTCTCAACCTGCTCCACTACAGCCCCGTTGATGAGAAAGGGGCCGTGCTCGGCCCTCCTTTTCTTGTAGTCCACAATCTCCTTTGTCTTCATCACTTTGAGGGAGAGGTTGTTGTCCTTGCACCACACATCCAAGTATATCTGACCAAATTTGGAAAGTCAGGCATTGTAATTTTGAATTCCGTAAAGCGAGTGTGGACGAGGTGAAAACAAGTATTGTTGCCTATCAACAATGACAAGCCACCGGGGTCTGTCAACTTGGATGGCAAATTACTGAGGATAATAGCAGACAATATTGCCACTGCTATTGGCCATATATTCAATTTAAGCCTACTAAGTGCGCCCTTAGGCTTGGAGGGAAGCAAAAGTAATTCCGCTACCTACTGGCTCAAATAGCCAACCAATCAGCCTGTTACCAACCCTTAGTAAACTTTTAGGAAAAAAATGTTAGACTAGATACAATGCTATTTTACAGTAAACAAATAGACAATACTTTCAGCACGCTTATAGGGAAGGACATTCTACAAGCACAGGACTTACACAAATGACTGGTTGGCTGAGAGAAATTGTTGATAAAAATATTGTGGGGGCTGTTTTGTTAGACTTCAGTGTGGCTTTAGACATTATCAATCATAGAATGCTACTGGAAAAACTTGTGTTATGGCTTTACACCCCCTGCTATATTGTGGATAAAGCACAGAGGGTGTTCTTTAATGGAAGCCTCTCGAACATAATCCAGGTTGAATCAGGAATTCCCCAGGGCAGATGTCTAGGCCCCGTTCTTGTTTCAATCTTTACTAACGACATGCCACTGGCTTCTATGTATGCGAATGACAACACTATATTGAGGTGACTAAACTGCTTGGAGTAACCTTGTATTGTAAACTGTCATGGTCAAAACATATTGATGCAGTAGTAGCTAAGAAAATAAAGCGCTGCTCTACCTTAACAGCACTATCAACAAGGCAAGTCCTACAGGCCCTAGTTTCGTTGCACCTGGACTACTGTTCATGCTGAATGCACCGAGCTGTCTGTTTGAACTACTGGCACACAGCTCGGAAACCCATGCATACCCCACAAGACATGCCACCAGAGGTCTCTTCACAGTCCCCAAGTCGAGAACAGACTATGGGAGGCACACAGTACAACAGAGCCATGACTACATGGAACTCTATTTCACATCAAGTAAATCATGCAAGCAGTAAAAATAGATTAAAAAAATATATAAAAACACACCTTAGGGAACAGCAGGGACTGTGAAGCAACACAAACATAAGCACACAATAACATACGCGCACACATGGATTTTGTGTTGTAGATATGTGGTAGTAGAGTAGGGGCCTGAGTGCACACAGGTAATGTGTTGTGAAATCTGTTATGAATGTATTGTAATGTTTTTAAATACAAAATGTGTTGAGTCAGTGGAGCTTTCGTGAGAGGATAAGCAGGAACATTAGTTAATTTACACTAAGGCTACAGATAGACACATGCTACATAGTGGTGTGCATGCATACTTCGATGAAGGGGCACACTAATAAATTGACTTAAAATAAATTGTGATTTGATGTACTGTATAACTTACACCCCAAGGACTGAGCTTTATAAAACACATAGCTTTATAGATTTCACACCGACTTAAAAGCGTAGTGTAATTTTTTCGATATCAGAAGGGAAACGGAAACGTTTGATGTGTTTCCCTCTGTACTGCTGCAAAGAGCTATACTTGACATAGCACAAATCTCGCTATTAGAACCACAGATATCGCAACATAGCGATATCGTAAGAGTAGGGGTGTTAACCCCGGTATCCTGGCTAAATTCCCAATCTGGCCCTCAAACCATCACGGTCACCTAATAATCCACAGTTTCCAATTGGCTCATTCATCCCCCTCTCCCCTGTAACTATTCCCCAGGTCGTTGCTGTAAATTAGAAATTGTTCTCAGTCAACTTACCTGGTAAAATAACAGATAAAAAAAATWAAAAAATATATACCACAGACGAGTGTCTCAGCAGTTTTTCTTTGCGTTTTTCCACAGCTCTTTAAGAGGCAGGAACCAAATAGTCAGCTCCCAAAAAAATAGGACTTGATATTTATAGACTAGTTTGTTATGTAAGAAAAGTTGACTGGTTTGATTCCAGTGTGAATGGTGAACAGCACTTGGTGTTCAGTCTTTCAGAAAAAGTCAGACATTTGGCCCAGACGGACACTCAAGCATGAGCCTTTTCACAAAGCAGAACATGATGGACAGGGTGGTTCTCTTGTCCACAGTGAGAGGAGAGCGCCATGGCAAGCCAGAGGACAGTGATTTATGACCAGCCTATGGTGGGGCAACTCCAGGATCACTCTGCAGCTGTCAGCCTCCTGACCATGGTGGGTTACCCATGATGGAGTGTCTGTTGATCCAGCATGGCATGACCAATCATACTTTACCACCTCCACTTCTATCCGACCACACAGGAGCGATGAGGATGCTGCTCTGCCATCAGCTCTGMCATAATCAAACACTTGGCTACGTCACCATGAACAAAATAATACAGAGGGATAAGAGTTGCAATTTAAAGTATGTAAATTACTCAACCATAGCACTTTCCAAAAACAAATGTCGGACAGCAAGTCGAGTGATTTCAAGTCCAATGGCCTTTTTACTGTATATTATTGGTGGGGTTGTTTTGTTGTGTTTGTGACTATGCACTCACCCTTGCTTCCCTGCCAAGCCACAGAGCAGGGTTTAGGGAGTTGTGCTGCCTCCCTGCATGTCTGTCTCCAGACTTACAGGCTCCTCACTGTCAATGCCTCTGGTTAGAAACTGCATTAACCACTCCTTGTTGGAGCAACTTAAGAGAAAAGGAGCAGGTTGGATGGCAGACAGTAAAGTTGAGTCCAAAGTCATTTGCTGATGGGAACTGAAATCACAAAACAATGGGTTTTCCCCTGAGTGGGGAGTCATTTACTGTATCCGAGTCTGTACATTACAATGGGGTTTGCACCATATGAATCACAAACTACCTGGAAAATGTCATCTAGTCACAAATTTGATCATACTGAGCAAAAATAATGATGCAGCAATATTGTTTCCGATTTTGTTTATTCCACTGGACAGTGTCATTTTTTGCCATTCTCTGTGCTCATGATTACATTTCTGTTTAAAAAGGAAAAACCTGAAGACACTCAGCCCTCCGTGCAATAACTTTGATATCGCTGGTTTAAACTAAGAGGGAAAAAAATCCAATGGCAAAAAACTACGAAGTCAGAGCACCATCAGTGGGATTAAGCAGCCCCTACATTCAGTTGTGTTCCTCCTGTTCTGCTCTGCTTTGACTGCATGTGGCCCCTGGGGCTCCACCTTGGTCTGGTTCCTGTTGTGATCAGAGGAACTCGGAGAACACTAAACCCAGGTAATCCTCCAATTACGTAGCTAAACCCACGTGGGAGTAGAGCCCATATTCTGACACCTGCAGAGCAGGAATGGGACTTATATGAAATGTTAGAAAACACAAACATTAGGTAAATCACCTGATTCTACACTGACCCTCTGGACTCAAAACAGGATGGTTTAGTAATCCTAACCTAGACAAAACAGAAGCAAATTAATCAGGGAGGCTAAGAGAGTTTTTGTTCCTTCCCTGTATCACCAGTGCTATGGGTAATACCGATGTTTAACAAAATTGAACATCCTCATGATGTTCTGCCTCAGCATTAAGACATCCTTTTCTCATCACCTTCAACAAATCACCAAGACCAACAAGCGTAGAGATCATTGCGACAATTCCCTGTTCAAACAATGAAACATATTCCAGTTCATTGTATTATCTGAAGGGTTAACCATATAACATCATGGGAATGTCCAACACTATTCGGATTTAGTGATGGTACACATATCTAAAGAACACTGCTGCCACCCAATGGAGAGGTCCTGAATAGAATCTGTCTAACAGTCTTGTAAACCCGACCCTAGGCAACAGCAGTGAGTGAATAGGATCTGGTTTCAATGACGGRCTCTTTCGGCAACTTCGATAAGGAAAAACTATTTGTACCGGGATGGGAGTGACGTAGTTCCTGTATGCCAAACTGACATTTGATTACATACAGACGTGTTAAGCTGGAACGTTTGAAAATTATTGGAGGAAACCCGGATGTCTAGCGACTAGACAAAGTAAACCACTGCACACATTCCTAATCTAACAGTACACATAAATAAACCAGACAAGGTGATTTTTTTTTGTTTACTTAAAAATGTAAACGTGTACACATACAGAGTATTACCCAAACAAGGAAAGGAATAAGTCCATATAAAAACATCTTAAAATAAATGATGGTGTGTAGCTGGATCCAGCTGGTAGCATACAGAGATTCTACAATGGCAGATCTGGCTGCTGAGTACACGTCACAATAATACTACACATCAGCAAAACAAAGCTACATCCATAAAAAGGATTGATTAGGAGCCAGTCAAAGCCAGCTTGATGTTTGGGGTGAGTCTGTGGAGCAGTTTAGCCCCAACGCCACTGGTTCTACCTCGCTCCTGCAGTTAGTACAGCGTTGGGATAGGGATGGGTGAACGGGGCCCTCCAACAAGCACAGAAAATACTCCAGAAATGTGGAGGCCCTAGMGGTCTCCCTACAGCTCCATGGTCTCAACAGTTGAGCTGAGTGGGCAGGCCACGGCCTGATTTCTTTGCTTGGGAGTCAAAGTCCTTGTAGTACAGTGAAGTGGGTCCACCAGGTACAGTAAGAGGTGAGCTCAGTCCAAAAGCTCCGCTGGCCATGGCAAGTCCATTATGTTGACCAACACACAAGAGTGTGTGATCTTGGGTGTGTTAAGTAGAACAGAACGGTGTGCAACGTTTGATTCAACGGAAACAGCGCCCTTCTGAACGACCAGTTGAAGAATGTTGTGATTATGGTAACGGAGGAAGATTGTGTACGTTGTGCTACATTAGTTTTGCGATTTCGAAAGGTTACATCCATATTGATCAGGCCACAACCACCACCAGCAAACCTCAGACTGTTGAAGAATGGTGAGCACAAAACATACTGGAGAACTGAACGCACCCCTGGTGTTCACAGGAAGGGGTCAGTCCAGCTCTTTGAAGCGTGCGAACATGGACTTGCGCACAGCTTGTTTGTAGGTGGCATGGTTCCAGACAACAGGCTCCTTCTTCTTCCTCTGAGACAAGAGAGAGGAAACATCACAAAGAGTTAAAAAAAWWAAWAWAAAAAMCCCCACCAAGAAACCCATCTGGAGGACTACAGACAGAAAAATACAAAATGTTATAGACCAGGGCTCATCAACCCTGTTCCTGTAGAGCTACCCTCCTGTAGGTTTACGCTCCAAACCCAGTTGTAACTAGCCGGATTCAGCTCATCAACCAGCTAACTATTAGAATTAGTGCTACATTAAGGGTAGGAGTGAATACCGTCCCGTAGGTTGTTCTCCAGGAACAGAGTTGGAGGGCTGCGTTACAGACGTACCTCAACAGGTTCAGAGCCTAACCCAGGTCTCTCGCTGCCTTTGTGCATGTCCCTGGAGCCACCGGCCCAGCTATTCTGGTGTTGATGTTGGTGCTTCCTTCTCTTCTGTTCTGGGGAGCCGTTGGACTCGCCAGCACTCAGCTGTGGGACAGACTACACACAGTAATACATCAGTCATATGACATTTAAAAATAACATACTTTATTAGGATCCCCATTAGCTGACGCCACACCGACAGCTAGACATTCAAAATACCTGAAAGGTAACATTTAAAGGTCAAGGTCCATATTTCAGGGATCAGTATCTCATTAGATGTCTTATATTTTCTTAACTGCTTTTCGCTTGGGAAATATGAGTTGGTAATAGAGCTGGGCAACATGGGGGAAAAAACCATATCGCAATAAAATGACTCAATCATCATAATTAACCATAAACTGAGCGATAAATTCTTAACATGAATGTGCAGTTACTTTCTTTTATATAACCCTTAAAACTACTACTACTTTGAATGACGTAGCTACCAATTGTCCAGTTTGAAATGAAACTGAATGAGCTATTACTAACTTCACATTCCCCTAGTAAAAGGCTACTAACCGTTATTGTCGATATCAGTGAAATGTTAAAATGTCCTTGATAAAATGGTCCGTTTCACTCATTTTGGTTTATCGTCCCAGCTCTAGTAGGTAAGGAGATCCATTCAGTGACAGGTCTGTATTTAAAGGTCGATTTGTGGAGTTCTCTCCTAAGTCTGGGGGGGGGTATCAGATGACAAACTCCCCTGTCCGGTTTGTTGATTATGTCCGTTGCCAGTATATAATAATTGGCAAGCTGAGGAGGTTAGAGACTGATGCAACTATGATTTAGCTATTTGCGACTACTGGAACTGCTTTACAGCTACATATTAAATGTGTACACACTTATGTAAAAGGTGACGAAAAATCAAGCCTCCACTGACCTCTTTCTCCTGGTTCTCCAAAGCCTCCAGTTCCTTCTTTGACCTTTTGATCTTCATGTGGATCTCCATGTTTTGCTTGTGAAGGTCAGAGAGCTGCTGATGGCGCACGAGGCCGTCCTTATTGGGGAACTGTCTCCTACACAGCAGGCAGGCCATCTTCTTCCAGTCTGTTAGCTTGTCCTCCTCGTCCTGGGACTGGCTCCTAGAAACCTGAGGAGCCTCGTGCTGCACCACCTCCTCCTCCTCGTCACTGCCTGTAGCTGCGTAGTCTGATGCCAGCAGGCCCAGAGAGCCAATGGACTGCTGGGTAGAGTAGAGAGAGCAGGAAGTTCAGGAACAAGTTCACCAGGGAGTGAGGAAAACAGCCCAGACATTATGGATTGGAATCAAATTCACACCTTCTTTCCCCAGCTCACACCACAGAACATTCTAGGCATTTGGCGGTGACCGCTCATGAATCATCCAGCCAATCTCACCTTTGAGCCCTTCCCCTCTTTCTTGGGAGGAGCCATAGGCTTCTTGAAGGGGTCGTCTCCACCCTGTATGTGGAAACAGAGGAGTTACAGTAGAATCAATAAAATCATGGTAAATAAATCATGTGTAGGGCAGCTCTCGAAGTGACTCATCAGCTGTAAGCAAGAATTTCCTKTGTTCTTAAGAATTCCGCATTCTCTGTGTTGATCTTGCCAGCCCCCAAGGTCACACCTCTGAGAAGCAGTTCTGTTGTGATTATTATATCATGTAGGTCTGACATCTGATTGGAGGTTAACGGTACAGTAACGCTATTGTTCAACTCAGATTTGTAATCCAAACAACACAGATGCTTATAAAAGTGTCTTCGAGATCTCTCCCTCTCCTAGAATGCCAGTTAATGCTTTGTAACTTAAGCTTTATGCCTTGTATGCGAATCCATTCAAAGTAATTAAATACACTTGTATTTATAATTCCATTCAGACATTTCTTCATTGCCTATTACTGTAACTCAACTATGGTGTTCTTCCATATTGCTAAATAATCTTTATGGAGTCAGATAATTCATTAAAATGGGCTAATTGCATAGTCTTATTACACTACATAACCAAAAGTATATGGACATCTCATTGCAAAATCCTGGGCATTACTATGGAGTTGGTCCCCCCTTTTGCTGCTACAACAGCCTCCACTTTTCTGGGAAGGCTTCCCACTAGATGTTGGAACATGGCTGCGGGAACTTGCTTCCATTCAGCCACAAGAACATTGAGGATGGGCAATTTGGCCTGGTTTGCAGTCAGCGTTCCAATTCATCCCAAAGGCGTTCGATGGGGTTGAGGTCCGGGCTCAGTGCAGGCCAGTCAAGTTCTTCCACACCGATCTCGACAAACCATTTATGTATGGATCTCTTTATGCACCGGGCATTGTCACGCAGAAATAGGAAAGGGCCTTCCACAAACTGTTGCCACAAAGTTGGAAGCACAGAATCATCTAGAATGTCATTTTACACTGTAGCATTATGATTTCCCTTCCCTGGAACTAAAGGGCCTAGCCCAAACCATGAAAAACAGCCCCAGACCATTATTCTCCTGGTATCCGCCAAACCCAGAGTTGTCCGTTGGACTGCCAGATGAAGCGTGAATCATCTCTCCAGAGAAGGCATTTCCTCTGCTCCAGAGTCCAATGGTGGCGAGCCATACGGACGGCTGTGTGATCACTCTCTCCGTAGTCGACGTGCGTAAGACCTTTAAACAGGTCAACATTCACAAAGGCCGTGTGGCCTGACGGATTACCAGGACGTGGGCTGACCAACTGGCAGGTGTCTTCACTGACATTTTCAACATGTCCCTGWYYGAGTCTAATACCAACATGTTTCAAGCAGACCACCRTWGTCCCTGTGCCCAAGAACACTAAGGTAACCTGCCTAAATGACTACAGACCCACAGCCCTCACGTCCATAGCCATGAAGTGCTTTGAAAGGCTGGTCATGGCTCACATTAACACCATTATCCCAGAAACCCAAGATCCACACCAATTTGCATACCGCCCAAACAGATCCACAGATGATCCAATCTATATTGCACTCAACACTGCCCTTTCCCACCTGGACAAAAGGAAAACCTGTGTGAAAATGCTATTCATTGACKACAGCTCAGCGTTCAACACCATAGTGCCCTCAAAGCTCATCACTAAACTAAGGARCCTGGGACTAAACACCTCCCTCTGCAACTGGATCCTGGACTTCCTGACGGGCCGCCCCAGGTGGTGAGGGTAGGTAGCAACACATCCGCCATGCTGATCCTCAACACTGGAGCCCCTCAGGGGTGCGTGCGCAGTCCCCTCCTGTAGTCATTRTTCACCCACGACAGCGTGGCCAGGCACGACGCCAACACCATTGTTAAGTTTGCAGACGACATAACAGTGGTAGGCCTGATCACCGACAAGACAGCCTATAGGGAGGAGGTCAGAGACCTGGGTGGGTGGTGCCAGAATAACAACCTCTCCCTCAACGTGATGAAGACAAAGGAGATGATTGTGGACCACAGGAAAAGGATGACCGAGCATGCCCCCATTCTCATTGACGGGGCTGTAGTGGAGTAGGTTGAGAGCTTCAAGTTCCTTGGTGTCCACATCACCAACAAACTAGAATGGTCTAAACACACCAAGACAGTCGTAAAGAGGGCACAACAAAACCTATTCTCCCCCCAGGACAGGAGAATGAAAAGATTTGGCATAGGTCCTCAGATCCTCAAAAGGTTCAACAGCTGCAACACCGAGAGCATCCTGACTGGTTGCATCACGAGCAAAGGACATTAGACAGGTGAAAATCTTTCCTTTGGTCTGATATGTCCAAATTTGAGTGTGGTTACCACCGTGGAGCATGGAGGAGGAGATGTGATGGTGCTTTGCTGGTGACACTGATTTATTTAGTATTCAAGGCCCACTTAACCAGCATGGCTACCACAGCATTCTGCAATGATACGCCATCCCGTCTGGTTTACAATTAGTGGGACATCATTTGTTTTTTTAAAAGGACAATGACTCAACACACCTCCAGACTGTGTAAGGGCTATTTGACCAAGAAGGAGAGTGATGGAGTGCTGCATCAGATGACCTGGCCTCCACAATCATCTGACCTCAACCCAATTGAGATGGTTTGGGATGAGTTGGAACGCAGAGTAAAGGAAAAGCAGCCAACAAGTGCTCAGCATATGTGGGAACTCCTTCAAGACTGTTGGGAAAAGCATTCCTCGTGAAGCTGGTTGAAAGAATGTCAAGAGTGTGCAAAGCTGTAATCAAGACAAAGGGTGGCTACTTTGAAGAATCTCAAATTTAAAATATATTTTGATTTGGTGAACACTTTTTTGGTTACTACATGATTCCATGTGTGTTATTTCATAGTTTTGATGTCTTCACTATTATTATACAATGAAAACTTGAATGAGTAGGTCTCTCAACTTTTGACTGGTACTGTATATAAATACACTGTATACACACGTCAAATATTACTGCCCACTACACATGAAGAGTAAAAATAAACACAACAAAGCATTTGCATGCATGTAACCGTGACTCGCCACCCACCTTCCTCTCGAAGATGGCGAAGGCCGCATCAGCTGCCTTGGAGGTCTTCCTGTCGTCCAGCCCACCCACGGAGGTCTTCAGTACGGGGGACGGGCAACGGACGCTGTCCTTCTGACGGTTCTGGATCTTAGCCCAGCGCTCCATATCCTTCATGACCTGAGACAGACACATATGTATTCACCATCTATGAGGTAGTGTATTTGGGCAAGAGGATTGTTCCTATAGCTTCATTGTACATGAGTACAATGTGGTAATGTGGGTTTACTTTGACTGCGGCTAGGCTCCTGGGTTTCTCCTCTTTCTCTCCTGGTTTGTCTTTGCTGTCTTTCTTGTCGAGGATGTGAGGTGCAGTGTCCTCCTCCTCTCTCCTCTCAGGGGAAGGGTTGGGGTTAGGCATGGTGTTCAGAGCAGGTGTAGGGTTCAGGACTGGGGGAGGGTCGACGTGAGGGGTTGGCTCTGGTTTCTTTATGTCCAGTGGAGCGTCTGCTACTGGATTGGCCAGAATGGCCTGTACGTCAGGTGCCAGGGCAACACTAAATTGGGCCACGGGGGGCTGGGTGTCTGTGGAGTGTCCTCCGGGCACGGGGATGTACRTCTTGGACGCACTGTCCCAGTAAAGGTACTCCTGGGTCTGGGCATTGTAGAAATACTGCACACAGACACAGGACATGAAGCACAGACAAACAAAGAGAATCATTTACAAGAGCATGCATCAGATCATATATGAGCTGCTGTGCAGCACTCTTACCCTAGAGGCAGGGTCATAGTACAAGGTAGTTTGGGGATCGTAGTAGAACCCGGAAGTGGCATCATACAGGTAGTTAGTCACGTCAGGAGTTTCAGTAGCTAGGGAAATGAGAAGGTCAGTTATTGCAAGAGCATGACAAGATGAGACTGATAAAATGCCTGTCTATTCACATTCTTTCCCCTGATGTCAGAGGGGCATTATTGCTTGGCCTTACCGTAGCTGTAGCCGTCAGTGCTATGGTCTCCTGTAGCTGCCATTACTCCAGCAGAGGAGACCTGGGGGTGCAGAGYCTGTTGGTAGGGAACAACTAATGGAGGTTCGCCATAGCCACCTCCCTGGGATGTGGGAGAGGGAAACATCGGTTACCTGGGCATTTCACACTGACACTCACTCAGGCGTTTCCTCTGTTTAAACTGTCAATCATTATCAACGCTTCAAGTATGTAMAGGACACGCATGGTATACACTGTYCAATGAAACGCTTACTTGCAGGTTCCATCGACAATGCAACAACAATAAGAAATAATGAAAGATAAGAATAGAAAACAAAAAGTAAACGGCAGTCGAATGGAATAAACATTTTAGCATAAGTATAATACAGGAAGGCACAATTTCTAGTCAAATATTTACACGTGTTTTGGGGAAGAGGAGGGCGCAAGTGTTATTATTGCTAAATACTGCACAATTTAAAGACAAAGGGTCTGGTAGCAGCAATGTGTGTGTGTAGCATGAACGGATGCGTGTGTCTTCACTTTAGAATAAAGTTGGTTATAATAGTATCTCACCTGAGCCATGCTGGAGTTCAAGTGAGAGACAGATGAATGGGAGTGAGGGATGTCTAAGCTCATGGGCCCACCCAAACGGTCTCCTAGGTCAAAAAATTAYAAGAAGATGGATTCTTACAGATCATTTTGGACTCAACATTACCTGATGATTGAAGCATGTTGAGCTGAAAAATGCATGTGCAAATCCTCAGGCAGAATAGTGTTTGAATGTGGATACTGAGAGAGAGGACTTACCTTGCATGTTAGGTGGGGGAGCTCCTGATGGCTGCTTGTGAGGTTGGGATGAACTGTAGTACTGCTGCGGCTGGAATTAGGGCACAAAAACATGTTCAGTTTTCTAACCAACACACAAACTCAAAACCCAAAATGATAGCAAAACCCTAACTTACCTCCATCATACTGGCCTCAGGTGGGAACCCCAGGAGAGAAGTGTTGGATTTATCAAACTCTCTTCTGTAGCTAGCAGGAGAAGACACCATCAAATCCTCAGTAGTGCACTGAAATCTGTGGCTACATGATATAACATGCTACARAACTCACTTTTGATTCTTCAAAGGCTTGGCGACCTCGGCGTAAACCCGGACCCCGTCGATAGAGAGAGGCCTGGGCTTGGTGAGCAGGTCAACTAGACGGGTCACTTGCTAGGATGGAAAAAAGGCCACGTCATGACATCCATTAAGCGGGGTACAACTCAGACATTTCAAATCCACATATCAGGTGGAAATGGGAATGTGATAAACCATGACAAAGTGCCCAATTGACATGTTATGGCAGCTATGTGATACCTCATGAGAGTCCATGTCAATGAAGCAGAAGCATTTGGCACCCGGGGGTTTGCCTCTAACCAGACGGACGTTCCTCTCATCCAGGTAGGCGAAGGGGTCCAGGGCTTTCAGGATGGTCTCCACTGTTGTGGTGGGCTTCACATTCTTTATGATCATGGCTGAAGGGCAAAAGAGGGGAGAACAAGCACACTGATCTATAAACTCGGGAGCTATAATACCACATTGAGTTAACAGTTATCCATAGACAAACAAATGTATTATTATCCAGTCACACCTCAAACCAACTATCCCAATATTGCCCAATAATACTCACTCTTGCTCTCCTTAAAGATGGGGTCCAGCTGATGAGGGCCAGGAGCTTGGCGAGGGGGATTCCGGCTGGCCCAGGACTCTGCCTGCTGCTCAGCCTCTTGCTGTCTGAGCTGCTGGTCCACCTGCTGCTGCCAGGCCTCTGGGGTGAGGTCTGAGCTGCGCTGCCACGAGCCCTGCTGAGACAGGGGGTCCACTGGGGCCTTGGCCTGTGAGCCATTCTGGCCGTAGTGGTCACTCTTGGCCTTGTTGACCAGGAGCTGGCCCGGGTTTGGCAGCAGGGGTTCCTGGGCCGGAGGGCCTGGTTCCTAACACAGCGAGAGGAGCCACATCAATTACTTAGTGGCAGTTGTCTTAACCTACAGCTTAACATAAGGAATACAGACAAAACAACTCTACCATGCATACAAATCTTGGGGTAAATACCACCAAGCATAAAAATACCTATGCTACTAGCATTTTAAAAATAAGAAAAGGTCTATGGACCAATGTAAAGGGAATGAATAAATCACTGCCATCCACAGCAGGCCCTTCCTGTGTGATATACAACACTTACTTGAGCTTCCTTGACACCTCTGTCCGGCTGGACGTATCTCATGAGAGCCGTTTTAGTGCCAACCATCAGCGATCCCTGAAAAACAGGAAGAGAGTTCGCTAGATCCAAACTGAGTAATCTGCTTCCTTGCCAACCAAGTGACACAATTCTAAATGTTCAAAGAGAACAGACTCCCATCATGCACTGTGGCAGGTTAAGTCCTCCTCAGTGGAGAGGGTAGTAGGACAAACATAGTTCTGACAGAAATATGGAAGCCATGTCGACCAATACCTTCCAAAGAACTTCCTCCATGCAATCGCATTACTGTTTCCCAGGAGGTAATTCAACCTTTTATGTACAGTACTATCAAAAGCGGAGATTATGAATTTCATATCACTCGTTTTACTAGATAAAGATACAAATCTATATTCTTTGACAGTGCAGGACTCAAATTTGTACTTCAAAAATGTGAAATTCAATAGACCATTGTGTTGGCAGTGCATTGTAAATGTATGACACTAATCTGCCTAAAAGCATGACTGTGCTGGATCTGACATGCATGCTGTTGGTTTAAAGACCCAAAAAATAAAAAATAAAATCGCAGATTTAACATAATCTCAGGTTTAACTAATATAGTGCATTCGGAAAGTATTCAGACCTCTGGACATTTTCCACATTTCGTTACAGCCTTACTCAAATGGATTAAATAGTTTCCCCCCCCTCATCAATCTACACACAATACCGCATAATGACAAAGCAAACAGGTTTTTTGAAATTTTTGCAAATGTATTAACTGAAATATCACATTTACATAAGTATTCAGACCCTTTACCCAGTACTTCGTGGAAGCCCCTTTGGCAGCGATTACAGCCTTGAGTCTTCTTGGGTATGACTCTACAAACTTTGCACACCTGTATTTGGGGAGTTTCTCCAATTCTTCTCTGCGGATCCTCTCAAGCTCTCAGGTTGGATGGGGAACGTTGCTGCACAGCTATTTTCAGGTCTCTCCAGAGACAGGGTTCGATAGGGTTCAAGTCCGGGCTCTGGCTGATCCACTCAAGGACATTCAGAGACTTGTCCCGAAGCCCCTCCTGCGTTGTCTTGGCTGTGTGCTTAAGGTCATTGTYCTGTTGGAAGGTGAACCTTTACTCCAGTCTGAGGTCCTGAGCGCTCTGGAGCAGGTATTCATCAAGTAGCTCTCTGTACTTTGCTCCGTTCATCTTTCCCTCGATCCTGACTAATCTCCCAGCTCCTGCCGCTGAAAAATTCAATTGCGAGTCTCATAGCAAAGGGTGTGAATAATACTAAAAAAAAAAATCTAAAAACCTGTAATAGCTTTGTCATTATGGGGTAGGGTGTAGATTGAGGAGGAAAAACATTAATTTAATCAAGGGGTCTATACTTTCCGAATGCACTGCAAGTACATCTAAAATGGTAAGTGGCAGTTATATCTACAATAACCCCACTTGCCGAGACAATACTTCAACCGTTTTATTGCTGCTGATGGGTAAAAAGATACAGCCGAATTCATTAAACAATTGAGAGGAAATGCATGTCTTTAAAATCTTATGTAACCAAATGATTTTTACAAAATCCAAAACCATTCTACCATCCAGCTACCCAATTAGTAAATTAACATAGAGGATAGATCAAAGGAACATGTAACACCTGTCACTGATTCTGCATCGTTCCAGCCTTGATCAGAGCCAGATATGACTCTAGCCTTGATGATTGTCTGTTGCTTAACATTGTAGTGCGTCATGAGTCCATCAATATGGGTACAAGATTCGGCCAATATGGTTGGGAGAATATGAGTCACCTATACTGGTGGAGTGCACCACTGACATTGACCTGTGCTAAAATGGCTAAAAACCAACCAATGCAGGCTTCTGATACTCTACATGAACCTATACCAATTTGACCAAAAGGAAGGCCTCACAGTCCCCAAAAGGAAAAAGTGAGCAAAGAACTGTGGTCAAGAGAAAAGACTTCAAGTGTCAAGTGAACGGGTGTCGAGCAGATTTACACTTGTATTTAGCAGACAAGAGTGGATCTGATGTGGAGGACGCATTTAGGCACAGAGTCTACCATTCAGCACCGCGAAAGAATACCATGGTTGCTGCACAGCTCTCCATGTGTAAAGAAAGAAGAATGGAATAGAACATTACTGTCGACTTGAGAACAAGGAATGAGCAAAACCCCCAACAAACAGTCAGAGTATTTTAGAATGTAGTACCCCAAAGTAATTGGGGTAAAGTTGTGCTTGTAGATAGCCAAAGGTTAAGGCAAGATATTGCCAGAAAGGTATAAGTCAACAGGGCACAGCAGTCTGAAGGGCAGAGATCAACTTTCCAATATTGCCACCCAAAAAAAAAAGCAACTCTCGTATTTTTAAATTCTGTGCAAAAATGAGAACAAAACAAACCCTAAGATGKACTTGAACACTAGCGCAGAAATGGCTGCCTTACTCGCCTTGACATTGCTACCTAACAATGAAAAAAAGAGATCACTAAAAGAAAACCAATCCAACTTAGGACTTCGATGGACAGAGGACCAAGAATGCAGGAACAAGACATTATGTAGCATGCCTATGGGCCTAGACATACACTGAGTGAACAAAACATTAAAAACACCTTCCTAATATAGAGTTGCACCATCCTCTTTTGTCCTCAGAACAGCCTTAATATGTCAGGAATGGACTCTACAAGGTGTCTAAAGTGTTCCACAGGGATGCTGGCCCATGTTGACTCCAATGCTTCCCACAGCTGTGCCAAGTTAGCGGGATGTCCTTTGAGTGGTGGACCAGTCGTGATACACATGGGAAACTGTTGAGCGTGAAAAACCGAGTAGCGCTGCGGTTCTTGACAAACCGGTGCGCCTGGCACCTACTACCACACCCCGTTCAAAGACATTTAAATATTGTGTCTTGCCCATTCACCCTCTGAATGACACATACACAATCCATGTCTCAACTGTCTCAAGGCTGTAAAATCCTTCTTTAACCTGTGTCCTCCCATTTATCTACACTGATTGAAGTGGATTTAAAAAGTAACATCAATAAGGGTTCATAACTTTCACCTGGATTCACCTGGTCAGTCTGTAATGGAAAGAGCAGGTGTTCTTAATGTTTTGTACACTCAGTGTACAATGCACCAGACACACGCCTACTCGACCTCGTATTATTGAACTATTATGAAAAGTGGAATTTTTCCCAAAAAGCTATTCTCAGCATCCTTGAACCTACACCAACAGTGTAAATTCACACACCCACACGTAGGGAGTAACTACGACAAATGATCCCAAACAATAACCAACCCTGCTCCCACCTCTCCCTCCCCTAACCCTTATAAAATGCCAGCCCCCCCAGCCCAAGCCTTCTTCCTGCCCGAAGGCACAGCCGACGTAGAGAGACGAGGATGGGCCACCTGGTTGGATTCCATGAAGTGGACTGCATCCTCGAGGTTTAAAAACTCCACATAGGCCGTATCGTAGCTGTAACCTGGGGACAGCATTTGAAATACAGATGGGTTTGAGTTAGTCAATGCCAGTAAGGACAGCAGTTCATGAGCACATCACGAAAGGAGATCACATTCAGCATTTTTGTGGTGATGGTGGTGCATTTAGATGACTACATGGGGAGGGGGGGGATAGAACATTGTCCTAATTATTCATGTTGAGACATGTATGCCAATGTCTCCACTAATACAGTAAGTACGTTTGCAGCACAACATGCATTTTAGTCATTTATCTTGCATTTGAGTTGTCAATGTTGTCCGTATTTACTTGCCGGTACCGACATCTTTTCCTAATCCAACTATGGACTGAACGTTGTCTCTAAACATCCTGCCAAGTATGCCAACTATAGCTTCATTTCCATAAAGGGACGTTCCTGCAAGCATAAAGGTATGACCTATGTGCTACTAAGGCATAGGCTTACGGTGTATGAAAGACACTCTTTAACATGAAACATAGGCTATGCCATTGATGAATTGTCTTGCTGCCATATCTAAACTTTGTCATTTCAGAAACATGGTATTGTAGCGTCTCAGGGATCTGAAATGTAACGCCTTACATTGCATGAGCTCAGCCCTTTTCAACTGAACACAGTTTAAACTCAACTTGCAGCATTTATTAATGTGATGTTCTTTGGTAAGCATGTGAATGAACAGTTGGGAGTAGATGGCTGAAGCAGTCCTACAATCAAATCATTGAAAAAACTTTTGGTCTAAGCTGAATGATGAGAAACGCAACCCCAAGAACCAGAAGTCTCAGCAAAACACTTAGAGTGGTCTGTAATACAGGCTTGCTGTCTACATTCGTTTATAATCAATGGTTTATTTAAAAAAAGGAAATAGTGTATAATGAAACAAATGGTGTGTACGCAAGAAATGCTTGTCACATGAACTGTTGTGACAGATAGTCACTGTCAAAGATGGCTTCGTTGAGGATGAAAGCTTCTACAAAATGTTTTGAACGTGTTCCTACATCATCAGGAATGAAAAACTCTAATGGATAAATACTAAGAAAACCTGGCTGTTGAACTGATGCGCGACTGCATCAAGATCGAGAACACCGGAGGCAACAAAGACACTTTGAAAAGCGTATATGAGTCGTATAGGGAAATAGCGAAACAATTCGTAGGAGATTTGAGATACTGTTCGAGTTGAGCATGTGCACACAGGGACTTTGTCTCACCTGGCACAACATTCTTTATCTTCATGCCCTGCATTGGGACACCATCACGGACTGCAAAGGCACCAAGAATCTGCAAGAGAGTGAAATATTGTTAGGCATTAACCTTTAATAAAACACACACTTATAGGTCTATAACTAAAAACTTTCATCTTCTAACTAGATGATTTTACGCAATCAGAAAAGTCAAAAGCAAAATGTCTGATTTGATTCCTACCTGTTCCATTGTGGCTGTCTTAGGAATTCCAGTGATGCAAATTGTATGAGTAACCTTGTCCTTCACAGTCGCACTCCTGTAATCCTGATCCTTTGGTTGACAGTTCAGATTTAAATAACAGGTTAAAGCAATTGAAAAAAAAAGAATCACATAAATGACAAAGGGGAACACTCAAACAGATTTGTAAATTTGTATGGAATTTGGTTTGGATGCAAAAWTTTTGTTTTGCATTTTCTATGGGGTTTAGTCTATACATTTGCTTTACTAACCTGGGAACCAGAGTCATTGAATTTGGGAGTCTGGACTGGTTTGGATTCCTTTAGAACTTCGTTAGGTACTTGCAGCTCCTCAGGTTTGTGGTAAAAGACTCTCCCTGTGCCTGTTCTGTAGTCAATGTCCCTGTAGTCCTGGTCTTTGCCTTGGAAGTCTGGCCCTGGAACCAGCTTATCCCTCTCTGGGCCTTGTTCAAGCAATGCATCCTTCGGCCCTTTGAAACTAGTGTTACCTTTTGGCCCCTGGCCCAGTGGAGTTGGTGGAGTCTTCTCTAAGAGATATGGGGGCCTGTCCATCTCTAAGAGGTATGGGGGTCTGTCACCTCGATTTGGTACATTTTGATTCTGCTTGGGATCTCTGTCTCCAGGCCAGCGCTTGCTGTTATTCTCTCTGTTCGGGGTGTTTGGCAGGAGCCCAGGACCCATGGGTGGAAAGGGAGGGTACTGGGTACCTCTACGGCCAAAGGATGGCAAATCCATGACAGGAAAATCTGGGGGGGGCTTTTTATCCCAGTCCTGGGAACCTGGAGCTTCTCTCTCGGTGTGAGGAAAGCCAAAGGGAGGCCCATCCTTTTTCCCTGGGAATTCTGTGGATGGTCTGTCTTTTTCTTTAAAGATTGGTGGCTCTCCAAGAAGACCGCCCCTTCTGGACATTGGAGGGAATCGCTGTCCCTGAACATCTATGTTGAAAGGAGGAAGACCTCTGGTCATAGGAGATGGAAGACTGTCCTTCATTTTTCGGTTCTTCCACTCCTCTGCAAGCGACACCTCTTCCATTTCTGGAAAGTCTCTAAGAGTGCCTTTTGGATCTTTACCCATAAACTTGGGTCTGTTTGGCCCACCAAGATCTGGAGGGCAACCAGGACTTCCCCTGACATCCATTGGCGCACCTTCACTGTCGCCAAATCTTACAGGAGATCTGTCCCTTCCTCTGTATTCAGCCTGGGGTCCAACGCGGTTTCTGAAGTCCAGATCAGACTCAAATCTTCTCCTTGGATTCAACGACGAAGCACCCCTCCTGTCGAAGTTCATCATTCCCCTGTCCGAGTCCCGTGGAGGCATGTCCATATTAAACCCATCAATGTCATCCATGCCCATCGGGGGCCTGTCAATATGAGGCCTGTCTCTATCACGCATGTCTCTGAACCCCTCATTTCTACCCATAGGCTCAATGGAAAATCCTCCACGCCTTCCATCCATATTGGGATTGTTGAAACCTGGCATATCCTTGCGGAACATCTCCCCATCTCTCATATCTATAAATCTGTCATTTGGCTCTCGTAGATCTCGTGGTGGCATGCCTCTCCCTCCCATGCCTGGGCCTGGCCCCTTGAAACCACCACTACCTGCTGCATTTAGCAGCTTGTCTCGGATTGCCATTTCATACTGCCTTCGGAGGCCGAAGTCTGATTCCTCCCCAGGTCTCCCCAGGAAATCCCTGGGTGGTTCTCCTCTCCCTCGTATGTCAAGCGGTTCCATAACATGGCCCCGCATATCAGACGGACCCCGCATATCAGACGGACCCCKCATATCAGACGGACCCCTCATATCAGACGGACAATCCATCCTCCTCATGTCCATACGAGGCCCCCGATCCTGTGGCCCCCTGGGACCCATGTTCATCCCATTTCGACCCCTGAAATTGGGCATAGCTCCACCTCGGTCCCCAAACATTTCTCCACGATTGCCCCCTCTGGAACAAAAAAAATGGTGGTATGTTTTTTGTGTCGGTACAATTAATTATGCAAGAAATAGCCATGATATAATAAGCATATCAAAGTAAACTTGGAGCCACGTGATGTAGTGGGAGGACCACACACCATATCGACTCAGGAAACCAAGCAAATTATTAGGTTACAGATGAAATAAGTTATGAAGAACTTCACAGGTTGGTTAAAGTGCACTCTGAAAAGCTTGATGCTCATTTCCAAATATAGAGCGTCTTATTCTGGTGACATGATGATCCATGCTTGACAAATAAACATTCTCACTCTTATCCATAATAATTTCATGTAGACTAGCCTACGCGCACTGTATCTGCAAGCTGTTGACTAGAGAGCACATGCCAAGACCAGAATAGGCACATTTGCTATTTAACGCAACAGTTTCTGACAAAACTATCGGTAGAGTTGAAAATGAGGTGGAAACACATTGAACTTTAGATTCTWATTCAGTATTTGAAAACTAAAATGTACATTGCGTGCACTAAATCCTCAAGCACTGATTTGTATCTGCAAGAAGTCTGTTTGGTGGAAACACTACTGGTGGCTTTTAGAATATTTGCATGAAAATCTATTGCCAATTGGATAGCATCCTAGTTACTGACAAACATTTTCAATTAAGCACCTCTTTCAAATCAAGCAACCAATGAAAATAACTTGAAACGTTATTGTTCCTCATCTCATATGACTATAAAAACAGCTCTGTGGATACTGCCATTACCACCGTCTGCTTACCGAAAGGGTGGTCCCGCTTGTGGTCCTCTCCTGGGTCCGTCCCACATATTTCTCCAAACTTCAATCACCAAATTTATCTGACAGAGTAAAACGTTTTCATGTTAAATCGCAGACAGTAGCTTGACTCAATGCAGTGTTACTTACCTTCAGTATAACAATGAACTACAGGGGCTTGATAAGCATCTATAAYGAGCAAATTCAAGGAAATAAATTACTACCAGTGTACCGTTTACAAAGGAAGATGGCATTGACACAATAGTCGGTATCACCATTCTTTACCATCGTATGTTGTGCCAAGGAATGGGTTAGCTAGCAATGTGACATTATGTTATTCCCTAGCTAGGCCTTACACATGTTAACTAGCTAGCTAAATTAAGTTAGTAGATAACGTTAGTTACTTTCAGTCAATATTTCCTCCACTATTTGTGGTACAGTTGAAGCTAGCTAACTATCAAGTATTTTGATAAACAATCAAGGTACACTCTGGCGTGCATTACAAGGCCAGATACGCTAATGACGACGTTTCAGTTAGCTAGCCGTGCTGGCGACATTTTCTAAGTAGCTAAAGTCAGAGATACTGTGTATAATGACGAGAAAGTCTTGTCCCATAGGCGGGAAAGCAGACCAGGCAGTCTGCTTATCGTGGAAAGACTTTGAAGGAAGTAAACCCTCTCGCTTCGCCGTTCCTCTCTGTTGTCAGGTAGCTAGCTGCCTCCACCGGATTGGTTTTCAAGCTACTAACGTTAGCGAGCTAATATCCTGGCAGGTAAGCGTCGATTTTCAAAATGTACGCGAGGTTATGTTTTTATTTGATGATAAAGGTTGATATGAACAGAAATAACCATATTTAATCAATTTMTAAGTATTTATAATAGGAGACGCTCACCTTATATTTGTTCTGAGATCTTCAATCAATCGGGAAGAAAATGGAGACCGGAGGTTTTAAAGAGTGGTATCCAGGGAGGGGTAATATTTTGGTGGGATTTGTAGTCCTCTGGCAATATGTACTACACTATCCACTGAGACGATAGGTCTGTTCGACATTGCAGTTGGACTGATCTACAAAGCACCTTGCATCATAAATAGCGACTCATTATTATTTGAGGGTCAGTCAGTCACAATTTAYCCATGATACAACACGGTTTTGATGCTCTCGAACACGGCCAGTGGGCGAGTTCCAGATCGACTAACGGCTTGAGTTGGCCCTCCATCGCATGCTGCCTGCCTCGGCCTCCCCTGGACAACTTTTAGAGATCCCTGTTTTTCTACAGTCAAAAGACTGCAATATCCACAAGGCTGTTGACAACCAAAGCAAACATACGAGTATTTGTTAAATGACTAAACTGTAAATGTAGATATACGTGTGAACAACAGGACATAGAGACTGATAGAGAACTCGTCTTTGTATCTGTGACAGCATGGGCAGCACCATTAAGGCTATCGCCATTTAAAGTAGTCTGTTTTCTTCTTCTTCATTGGCTGATTGCTGCCAACTCATAGGAATCAAGTTTTAATGTCACATACACAAGTACAGTGAAATGCCTTTCTTGGAAACTCAAAACCCAACAATGCAATAATCAATAACAATGTTTTACTAGAAAAAAAACACAGGAAATGAGAATAGGAAATATGAAATACACAATAAAGTAAGTAAGTAAGTAACCATACTATATACAATTTACAATTTTACAATTGTTTACTGTAACTATTCCCCAGGTCGTTGCTGCAAATGAGAACGTGTTCTCAGTCAACTTACCTGGTAAAATAACGGATAAATAAATAAAATAAAATACAGGAAATATTTAAAAAGTCAGTTCCAATACCATATATATACATATATATATATATACTCTTGACATGTTTATGTTTAGGGGATAGATCAGCTTTAATATTGCAAATGGGTTGTAGCTTCTGTCAATGTAACTCTGCATAATTTCCCATCCCCCAAATATTTTTKKGTAAATATATACAGTACCAGTCAAAACTTTGGATACACCTACTCATTCAAGGGTTTTTCTTTATTTTTCACTATTTTCTACATTGTAGAATAATAGTGAAGACATCAAAACTATGAAGGAACACATATGGAATCATGTAGTAATCATAAATGTTTTAAACCTTTCAAAATATATTTTAGATTTTAGATTCTTCAAAGTAGCTACCATTTACCTTGATGGCAGCTTTGCATACTCTWKACATTCTCTAAACCAGCTTCACCTGGAATGCTTTTCYAACAGTCTTGAAGGAGTTCCCACATATATGCTGAGCACTTATTGGCTGATTGTCCTTCGCTAAAATCCCAAACCATCTGAATTGGGTTGAGGTCGGGTGATTGTGGAGGCCAGGTCATCTGATACAGCACTCCATCACTCTCCTTCTTGGTCAAATAGGCCTTACACAGCCTGGAGGTGTGTTGGGTCATTGTCCTGTTGAAAAACAAATGATAGTCTTACTAATCGCAAACCAGATGAGATGGTGTATCGCTGCAGAATGCTGTGGTAGCCATGCTGGTTAGGTGTGCCTTGAACTCCAAATAAATCACAGACAGTGTCACCAGCAAAGCACGCCCACACCATCACACCTCCTCCTCCATGCTTCACGGTGGGAATCACACATGCAGAGATCATCTGTTCACCTACTCTGCGTCTCACAGACACGGTTGGAACCAAAAAATCTCAAATTTGGATACATCAGACCAAAGGACAGATTTCCAACGGTCTGATGTCCATTGCTCATGTTTATTGGCTCAAGCATGTCTCTTATTATTATTGGTGTCCTTTAGTAGTGGTTTCTTTGCAGCAATTCGACCATGGAGTCCTGATTTTCCTCTGAACAGCTGATGTTGAGATGTGCCTGTTACTTGAACTTTGTGAAGCATTTATTTGGGCTGCCATTTCTGGTAACTCTAATGAACTTCTCCTCTGTAGCAGAGGTAACTCTGGGTCTTCCATTCCTGTAGCGGTCCTCATGAGAGCCAGTTTCATCATAGCGCTTGATGGTTTTTGTGACTGCCTTCGAAGAAACTTTAAAAGTTCTTGAAATTTTCCATAATGACTGACCTTCATGTCTTGAAGTAATGATGGACTGTCGTTTCTCTTTGCTTATCTGAGCTGTTCTTGCCATAATATGGACTTGGTCTTTTACCAAATAGAGCTATCTTCTGTATACCACCCTACCTTGTCACAACACAACTGATTGGCTCAACCACATTAAGAAGGAAAGAAATTCYGCAAATTAACATTTAAGAAGGCATACCAGTTAATTGAAATGCATTCCAGATGACTACTTCAKGAAGCTGGTTGAGAGAATGCCAAGCGTGTGCAAAGCTGTCATAAAGGCAAAGGGTGGCTWTTTGAAGAATCTCAAATATGAAATAGATTTTGATTTGTTTAACACTTTTTTGGTTACTACCTGATTCCATATGTGTTATTTCATAGTTTTGGGGGGGATGCAAATAGTCTGGGTAGCCATTTGATTAGCTGTTCAGGAGTCTTATGACTTGAGGGTAGAACCTATTTAGGAGCCTCTTGGACCTAGACTTGGCACTCCGGTACTGCTTGCTGTGCGGTAGCAGAGAAAACAGTCTATGACTAGTGTGGCTGGAATCTTTGACAATTTTTAGGGCACTCCTCTGACACCGCCTGATATAGAGGTCCTGGGTGGCAGGAAGCTTGGCCCCAGTGATGTACTKGGTCGTACGCGCTACCCTCTGTAGTGCCTTGCGGTCGAAGGCCGAGCAGTTTACATACCAGGCAGTGATGCAACCCGTCAGGATGCTCTTGATGSTGCAGCTGTAAAACCTTTTGAGGATCTGAGGACCCATGCCAAATGTTTTCAGTCTCCAGAGGGGGAATAGGTTTTGTTGTGCCCTCGTCACGACTGTCTTGGTTTGCTTGGACCATGATAGTTTGTTGATGATGTGGACGCTAAGGAACTTGAAGCTCTCAACCTGCTCCACTACAGCCCCGTCGATGAGAATGAGGGCGTGCTCGGTMCTCCTTTACCTGTAGTCCACAATCATCTCTTTTGTCTTCATCATGTTGAGGGAGAGGTTGTTGTCCTGGCATCACACAATCAGGTCTGACCTCCTCCGTATAGGCTGTCTCATCGTTGTCGGTGAGCAGGCCTACCACTGTTGTGTCATCATCAGCAAACTTAATGATGGTGTTGGAGTCATGCCTGGCCGTGCAGTCATGAGTGAACAGGGAGTACAGGAGGGGGCTGAACACGCACCCCTGAGGGGCCCCCGTGTTGAGGATCAGCGTTGTGGATGTGTTGTTACCTACCCTTACCACCTGGTGTCGGCCCATCAGGAAGTCCAGGATCCAGTTGCAGAGGGCGGTGTTTAGTCCCAGCGTCCTTAGCTTAGTGATGAGCTTTGAGGGCACTATGGTGTTGAACACTGAGCTATGGTCAATGAAGAGCATTMTCACATAGGTKTTCCTTTTGTCCAGTTGTGAAAAGGCAGTGTGGAGTGCAATAGAGATTGGATCATATGTGGATCTTTTGGTGTGGTATGCAAATAGGAGTGGGTCTAGTGTTTCTGGGATAATGGTGTTGATGTGAGCCATGACCAGCCTTTCAAAGCATTTCATGGCTACAGACGTGAGTGCTACGGGTCGGTAGTCATTTAGGCAGGTTGCCTTCGTGTTCTTGGGCACATGGACTATGGTGGTCTGCTTGAAACATGTTGGTTTTACAGACTCAGACAGAGAGAGGTTGAAAATGTCAGTGAAGACACTTGCCAGTTGGTCAGCGCATGCTCGGAGTACCCGTCCTCGTAATCCGTCAGGCCCTGCGACCTTGTGAATGTTGACCTCTGAATATCTTACTCACATCGGCTGTGGAGAGCGTGATCACACAGTCGTCCAGAACAGCTGMTGCTCTCATGCATGTTTCAGTGTTACTTGCCTCGTAGCGAGCATAGAAGTTATTTACCTCGTAWGGTAGGCTCGTGTCACTGGGCAGCTCTCGGCTGTGCTTTCCTTTGTAGTCTGTAATAGTTTTCAAGCCCTGCCACATCTGATGAGCGTCGGGGGCCAGTGTAGTAAGATTCAATCTTAGCCCTGTACTGACGCTTTGCCTGTTTGATGGTTCGTCGACGGGGGCATAGCGGGATTCTTATWAGCTTCTGGGTTAGGGTCCTGCTCCTTGAAAGCGGCAGCTCTACCCTTTAGCTCAGTGCGAATGTTGCCTTCCGGTTGGGGTATGTACGTACAGTTACTGTGGGGATGACGTTCTCGATGCGCTTATTGATAAAGCCAGTGACTGATGTTGTGTACTCCTCAATGCCATCGGAAGAATCCCGGAACATATTCCAGTCTGTGCTAGCAAAGCAGTCCTGTAGTTTAGGATCTGCTTCATCTGACCACTTTTTTATAGACCGAGACACTGGTGCTTCCTGCTTTAATTTTAGCTAGTAAACAGAATCAGAAGGATAGAATTATGGTCAGATTTGCCAAATGGAGGGCGAGGGAGAGCATTATACGCGTCTCTGTGTGTGGAGTAAAGGTGGTCTAGAATTGTTTTTCCTCTGGTTGCAGATTTAACATGCTGATAGAAATTCGGTAAAACTGATTTAAGTTTCCCTGCATTAAAGTCCCTGGCCACTAGGAGCGCCGCCTCTGGATGAGTGTTTTCCTGTTTGCTTATGGTGGTATACAGCTCATTGAGCGCAGTTTTAGTGCCAGCATCGGTCTGTGGTGGTATGTAGACAGCTACGAAAAATACAGATGAAAACTCTCTCGGTAGATAGTGTGGTCTACATCTTATCATGAGATACTCTACCTCAGGCGAGCAAAACCTCAAGACTTCCTTAGATATCGTGCACCAGCTGTTGTTCACATATATGCACAGGCCCCCGCCTCGTGTCTTACCAGAGGCTGCTGTTCTGTCCTACCGATGGAGTGTATAACCCGCCAGCTGTATGTTCTTACTATCGTCGTTCAGCCACGACTCGGTGAAACATAAGATATTACAGTTTTTAATGTCCCGTTGGTACGATATTCGTGCTTTCAGCTCGTCCCATTTATTCTCCAGCGATTGAACATTAGCTAGCAGGTAGGAAGSCAAGGGCAGATTAACCACTCGTCGCCTGATCCTCACAAGGCACCTGGATCTTTTCCCACAAGATCTCAATTTCCTTCTCCAGCGAATCACGGGGATCTGGGCCTGGTCGGGTGTCTGTAGTAGTGTATCCCTCATTGAAGAAGAACTGTTCGTCCAGTTTGAGGTGAGAAATCACACTTCTGATGTCCAGACGCTCTTTTCAGTCATAAGAGACGGTAGCAGCAACATTATGTACTAAACAACAAACAAGACGAGACGACAAGACGGCAGCTCTACTCCGGCGCCATTCTGTCATCTTTGACTCGATCCTGACTAGTCTCCCAGTCCCCACCATGTTCCACCGTAGGGATGGTGTCAGGTTTCCTCCAGACGTGACGCTTGACATTTAGGCCAAAGAGTTCAATCTTTTGGGTTTCATCAGACCAGAGAATCTTGTTTCTCATGGTCTGAGAATCTTTAGGTGCCTTTTGGCAAACTCCAAGCGGGCCTTTTACTGAGGAGTAGCTTCCGTCTGGCCACTCTACCATAAAGGCCTGATTGGTGGAGTGCTGCAGAGATGGTTGTCCTTCTGGAAGGTTCTCCCATCTCCACAGAGGAACTCTAGAGCTCTGTCAGAGTGCCATTGGATTCTTGGTGTGACACATGTGTGACATAACTCCACCAATCCTATTTATGATATAATTTACAAAGATTCTGCCGTTAGTTTTTTAAATCAATTAGTATATTTTATTTTAACCGCAATATTTGTTGTATTATTTGTTCTGTCTTTTCTGGTGGATTAAACTGAAATTGCAACCAACTTTCCATGGCTTGTTTTACAAACAGCGATATTTTGGAAATTCTTTCATTTTCAAATATCCGAAAGTGAGAGGTTGTAATCTGAATAAAGGGAAAAAGGCCATTGTGGAACATGGGTTGAGAGATTCTTACTAATTTGCTAGAGAACCAGTTCGGAATTAAGCATTTTGTATGACTGATGACTCTAGTGAGAGGTCTAATGCTTTAATATGTAATCATTTCTGCCCTCCAAATTCATATTCAATATATAAATAGGCCCTTTTAATTTTGTCTGGCATTCCAAATAAAATTGAATATGTTTTGCTGATATAATTTAAAAAACAGGTCGCTAGGTGTAGGAAAGACCATAATCAAATAGGTAAACTGGGATATGACTAAAGAGTTAATCAGAGTTATTTTTCCACAAATAGACAGGTATTTTCCATTCCATGGCAGCAAGAGCTTATCTATTTTTGCTAACTTTCTATAAAAATGTATTGTAGTGAGATCCTTTCTTTCTTCACCGTCAGACCATTTTATTGGTAAACTACACGGTAATGTAAACGTTTTTTATTTTTTGTGATCCAATAGGTAATATAGAACACGTATCATAATTTGGTTTTAATCCAGAGAGGTTAGAAAAACTATCTAGATCCTCTATGAAGCTGTGGAGGGATCCAAATTGTGGATTTAAAAAGACCATGGTGCTTGCCTACGGAGCTGTGAGGGGAACGGCACCTCCGTACCTTCAGGCTCTGATCAGGCCCTACACCCAAACAAGGGCACTGCGTTCATCCACCTCTGGCCTGCTCGCCTCCCTACCTCTGAGGAAGTACAGTTCCCGCTCAGCCCAGTCAAAACTGTTCGCTGCTCTGGCACCCCAATGGTGGAACAAACTCCCTCACGACGCCAGGTCAGCGGAGTCAATCACCACCTTCCGGAGACACTTGAAACCCCACCTCTTTAAGGAATACCTAGGATAAAGTAATCCTCCTAACCCCACCCCTCCCCCTTAAAAGAGTTAGATGCACTATTGTAAAGTGGTTGTTCCACTGGATATCATAAGGTGAATGCACCAATTTGTACGTCGCTCTGGATAAGAGCGTCTGCTAAATGACTTAAATGTAAATGTAAATGTAATAATGTAGGGAGTTCATGCAAAGGATTGTTACCTCTAACCAGGATTGCCATTACAAAAAAAAGATTTTTGGCAGGCAATTATTATTTTAGCAAGCAATTATTGTGATCCCTCCTGTATTGTCCCTAACATCACTACTCCCTAGCAACAGATGTGGGATACATACACACAGACACACACACACACACACACCCATACACACTCAACTCCTTTTCCTTACAAACTAACAAACCATAAACTCAGATGCTCAATAGTTTTTCCATTCCTGAGCCCAACTCAAGAAAGGAATTGATTTAAGAATGCATATACAGTTGCAGCTGTTTGAGAAGGCATGCAAAATTGACATAAATGGGGGATATTTGATTAATTAACCATTGTCAAGTCCTAGATGAGATCAGATACACCCCCTTCCCCTATCAATACCATATTTACATGTGCAGGGATACTGGAGTGATGGAGGTAGATATGTATAGGGGTAAGTGGACTAGGCAACAGGATATAAGATACAGTAGCATCAGTTTGTATGTGAGTGGGTGTGCAGGTACGTAGAGTCAGTATAAATCTATGTGCATATTATGTTTGAGTGCAAATGATGGAGTGAGTGTTTGTGTGTTGGAGTGACAATGTATGTGAGTGTGTAGGGCCCTATGAGTGTGCTTAGAAATAGTGCAAGTGTCACGTGTGCTCCCTCTCCGGCCTCTAGGTCACCAGGCTGCTCGTTATGGCGCGCACCTATCACCATCGTTATGCGCATCAGCGCATTATGACACTCACCTGGACTCCATCACCTCCTTGATTACATGCCCTTTATATGTCACTCCCTTTGGTTTCTTCCCCAGTCGTCATTGTTTCTGTTTCTGTATCAGGTTGGTGCTCTGTTCGTGTTTTCTTGTTTTGTATTATGTTACGTTTATTTATTAAACCACTCACTCCCTGAACTTGCTTCCCGACTCTCAGTGCACGTCGTTACAGCAAGGATGGAAATAAAGGTAAATAAAGAGGTTACTCAGGCAGTCCGTGTAGCTATTTTGTTAGCTATTTATCAGTCGTATTGCTTGGGGATAGAAGCTGTTCAAGAGCGTCTTGGTGTCAGACTTGATGCACCAGTACCTCTTGCCATGCGGCGGCAGAGAAAATTGTCTATGGCTTGGGTGGTTGGACTCTGCCGATTTTCCGGGCCTTCTTTTCAGACCGCCTGATATAGAGGTCCTGGATGGAAAGGAGCTCGGCCCCAGTGATGTACTGGGCTGTCCATACAACACTCTTTAGCGCCATGCGATCGAAGGTGGTGATATTGCCATACCAAGCAGTGATGCAGCCAGTCAATATGCTCTCAATGGTACAGCTGTAGAACATGTTGAGGATTTGACATACAGTAAGTGCATGTGATACCAAAAAGTCTACTAGACAGTCACCACTACATTGGTGTCAGAACTGGAATAGTTATACACCCAAGCCTGCGAAGCATCTGATGAAGAAGACTTGGCAAGAAGAGGAGGAAATTAGCACTCTGCTCCAGGTGCTGAGTCTCGGCGGAAAGTGGTCCAAGGAATGAGGTGCCCATCCGGACAGTGAAGGTTGAGTCCTAGGAACCCTACCTAGCCCAGTTTCAGCTAGCCGTGTGGTAAAATGGATGGGCTGAAGAGGAAATGGCTGTGCAGCTTGCCCCTGTAGGGGCCGTACTAGACCTCAGCTCTGACCAGTGGAGGGACTACATCGCCCTAACTACCACCTTGAGGCAGAGGTTTGGCAATAGAGACTCCAGCAAAAGCATGCGGGAGAAGCTAGCAAGTTGCAAGTGAAATGGAGGTTAGAGCCTTGTTACCGGGGCTGCAGATACCCCCAGTTTGCCACAGCTGATAAAGATGAACATGCCACCCCCCCCCCCCATAATTTGTTTCCATTGTGGTCAGAAAGGCCACATCGCTCGCCACTGTGAAGCCCACCTCAGCCCTTGCCCACACCTGAGTTGACAAGAATTGCCATTGGGATAATGATGAGGGGAACATCATCCCAGTCCCCTGACCCCTTGTTGAGCTGGAATATGAAGTTTGTTGTTTGGGCCAGATGCAGGGCATCTACCTTACATGCAGCATCAGCGGGGAGGCCTGGCAGGCGTTGATTAACACAGATTCCACGATAGCCCTTGTTCAGCCTTGTGTTCCTCCAGACACCAGGCCTTCCGGGTTGGACCCCTACCTCTATGAAGGGCCGGAGGTCCTTTAGAGTCAGCAATGTCTCGTTGGAGCACAAGTTCTGGTTGGCCAGATGAAAGTTTCCAGATGAAAGTCTCTGTGATGGAACTTCGAAGCAGTGGAATAAGGCAAGGAAATTGTGGACAGACAGCCCCAGAAAGATCCTTCCTCCAGATGAGAGTTGATGCCGCCTGAACAGGTGAGTGTGCTCCAGCAGGTGACAAGTGGCACAGTGGACGTACCTTCAGAAGCTACCCAGCAAGCTGTGCGGGAACAAGGGCAGAGGCGTTCGGAAGGTCTGGAGCCTGATCAATTGGAGAAGTTGGAAACACTGCTTGCAGTTTCTGGATGTCTTTGCAGCATGAGATGAAGACTGCCGGAGAATCCGTCTGGTCCAGCACTCTATTGATACTGGCAACGCAGAACCTATCCGTTTGTGGCCCCATCGCTTGCCACTGGCGAAGAGAGGTAACGGAGCAGAAGATCCAAGAGATGGTGGAGACAAGTTTCATCAAGCCATTCAACAGCCTTCGGGCGGCCCCTGTAGTCCTTGTCAAGAAGATGGACAGCTCGTGGCGTTTCTGTGCAGACTACAGGCAGCTGAACTATGTGACTAGGAAGGATTCCCATCTCCCCCCCGCGCATAGATAATGAACTGGACTAAATCACAGGGCCACTGTGGTGCAGTTCCCTTGACCGCTGCAGCGGTTATTGGCAAGTGGAGTTTGCCCCAGAAGCCAGGCCGAAGACCACCTTCTCGATTGGACAGGGACTGTGGCAGTTCACCATGGTGCCCTTCAGGCTCTGCAACACTCCACCAACCTTTGAGCTTCTTACGGAGCAAGTGCTGTGCACAATCACCAGTACACACACAAGTGTGTGGTCTACCTGGATGACCTCCTTGTGCATACAGCAGACATCCAGGGAGCTCTGGTGAATCTGTGTGAGGTCATACTCGCCTTCTGTCAGGCAGGACTCAAGCTACATCCCAAGAAGTGTAACCTACTGCAGCGGGAGATCAGGTTCCTGGGCAATGTTGTCAGGGGCAGATGGAGTTGCAGGTGATCAAGCCAAAGTGGTGGCAGTTAAGCACTGGTCGGTCCCAAAGGACCTCACCAAGTTGAGAAGCTTTGTTGGCCTAGCTTCTTACTACCGGAAGTTCATCAAGGACTTTGCAACAGTAGACAGCCCTCTACAAACAAGGACCAGCGGTTTGACTGGAATGAGGACTGCGTGGACGCAATTCACTTAACTGTGGGAGGCCCTTATCAAGGCTCCGGTCCTTGCGTACCCTAACCCTCAACACCCATTCATCATGGATACAGATGCCAGCAATGTGGGCATTGGGGCTGTTCTGTCGCAGGAGGGGCCAGATGGTGAACGTGTGGTGAACTTCTACAGTCGCAGCCTCAACTTTGCAGAGCGCAACTACTTTGTCACAATTCAAGAGTTGTTGGCTGTGGTCGACGAACTGCATCATTTCTGACCCTACCTATACGGGACCTAAGGCCTCCTCCTTACTCACCATGCCTCACTCACCTGGCTCCTCAACTTTCGAGAACCACAGGGCCAGGTGGCTCGCTGGATAGAAAAGCTACATGAGTACGACTACCAGATACAGTACCGGGCTGGTCGTCACAACACAAACGCTGATGCGTTTAGAATAGAATGCTATACAGTGGGGAGAACAAGTATTTGATACACTGCCGATTTTGCAGGTTTTCCTACTTACAAAGCATGTAGAGGTCTGTAATTTTTTATCAAGTGGGCAGGATATAACCCCACCCACTTTGCCAAAGCACAGCCCCCACACCACTAGAGGGATATCTTCAACCACCAACTTACCATCCTGAGACAAGGCCGAGTATAGCCCACAAAGATCTCCACCACAGCACAAACCAAGGAGGGGCGCCAACCCAGACAGGAAGACCACGTCAGTGACTCAACACACTCAAGTGATGCACCCCTCCTAGGGACGGCAAGGAAGAGCACCAGTAAGCCAGTGACTCAGCCCCTGTAATAGGGTTTGAGGCAGAGAATCCCAGTGGAGAGAGGGGATTAATTGTCAGATTCAACAGAAGATCTCTTTGTKTCTTGGGACCTAGAACAAGCATCTCTKTTTTGTCCGAGTTTAAAAGTAGAAAGTTTGCAGCCATCCACTTCCTTATGTCAGAAACACAGGCTTCCAGCGAGGKCAATTTCCAGTTTCCTCTGAACAGTTGATGTTGAGATGTGTCTGTTACTTGAACTCTGTGAAGAATTTATTTGGGCTGCAATTCTGAGGCAGTTAACTCTAATGAACTTATCTTCTGCAGCAGAGGTAACTCTGGGTCTTCCTTTCCTGTGGCAGTCCTCATGAGAGCCAGTTTCATTATAGAGCTTGATGGTTTTGGAGGCTGCACTTGAAGAAACTTTCAAAGTTCTTGAAATGTTCCGGATTGACTGACCTTCATGTCTTAAAGTAATGATGGACTGTCGTTTCTCTTTGCTTATTTGAGCTGTTCTTGCCATAATATGGACTTGGTATTTTACCAAATAGGGCTACCTTGTCACAACACAGCTGATTGGCTCAAACGCATAAAGAAAGAAATTCCACAAATTAACTTTTAACAAGGCACACCTGTTAATTGAAATGCATTCCAGGTGACTACCTCATGAAGCTGGTTGAGAGAGCAAAGTTGTCGTCAAGGCAAAGGGTGGCTACTTTGAAGAATCTCAAACATAACACTTTTTTTTTATTAACACTTTTTTGATTACTACATGATCCAATAAGTGTTATTTCATAGTTTTGATGTCTCCAGTATTATTCTGCAATGTAGAAGATAGTCAAAATAAAGAGAAACCCTTGAATGAGTAACTTTTGTCTGGTACTGTATGTACAAAATGGCATAACGGTAGCTCAAAAGGGACAGGAGATATGCTTGTTCAACGTTTGGTGGGATACAAAAACTCTAATTTGCAGAAAATGTCATGTCGACGAGCTTATAAGTACTTATGGGAAACATGTTGCACAATGAGGAGATGCATATACTGTATGTACAAAAGGTCATGACTAGCTCAAACGGGACAGGAGATATGCTTGTTCGGAATTTCAGTTGATTACTATAGCGCCCCTCTTGTGCCAATCAGTGTAATGTTGTAAATGCCAGATCTCTATGGCAAGACGCATCATTCACCTAAGTTTCGTCAAAATCAGGCCAGTGGTGTCTGAGATGTCGAGTGTGACTAAAGTATGAACGGACAGTGACCCACTGTCCCATCTCCAACCCATCTCCCCACTTGGTTTATTGCTATATTCTCGCGTGGACAGACTTTGACAGGAGTGGAGCCTCTCGCTTTCCTTCTTCCTCTCTGTTAAAACCTCCTAGACTGGATGTCCGCACCCCCGTGAGAATCAAATTTGCGTAATAAAAAAAATCTAGATAAAAATCTGTCATTTTAAGCTAGAAACACTGTATCTGTTTTTTTGGATGCATCTCAATCCACCATCCACCATTGTCGCACTTCCGCATCTGTGGTGAAAGGTGACAGAGCTAGAGCGGTGTTTGTCAGACCATGACACATCCTGAAAATCAGTCTTCTCACAAAATCTTCTGTAGTGTCAGAATTGATTGCCTACAAACTATTATGACACCTATGTAAACATGAGATTCTCACGAACACGTACAGTGCATTCGGATATAGGACAACACTTCCTTTTCATTTTTTTGGGGGGGGGTGGGGCTATCTGTTCCATGTAGTGAATCTGTTATTCAATGCATTTGTATGGGATAATAGCAGTAAGGCCAAATAAAAATGTTCATGAAATAATTGTTTTATATAATTTTTTGATACTTCAAGGGGTCTTAATAAAATTCAAAATTAAATAGCAAAATTATCCTTGGTATGACCTTCTAAAAACAATTCCATATAGCTTATTAAAACTCTTATGGCTGCAATCCCGTTAACGGATGATATGACAACAGCCAGTGAAAGTGCAGGGCGCCAAATTCAAACAACAGAAATTCATAATTAAATTCCTATACCATTTTAAAGGTAAACTTGTTGTTAATCCCACCAAAGTGTCCCGTTTCAAATAGGCTTTACAGCGAAAGCACCACAAACAATTATGTTAGGTCACGCAAAATCACAGACAAACCAGTCATTTTTCCAGCCAAAGACAGTAGTCACAAAAAGCAGAAATAGCAGGGATAAAATAATCACTAACCTTTGATGATCTTCATCAGATGACACTCATAGGACTTCATGTTACACAATACGTATATGTTTTGTCGATAAAGTTCATTTTTATATCCAAAAACCTCAGTTTACATTGGCGCCATGTTCAGAAATGGCTCCAAAATATCCGGAGAAATTGCAGAGAGCCACGTCAAATAACAGAAATACTCATCATAAACTTTGATGAAAGATACATGTTTTACATAGAATTAAAGATACACTTGTCTTAATGCAACCGCTGTGTCAGATTTCAAAAGCTTACGGCAAAAGCACAATATTCAATAATCTGAGAACAGCGTTCAGCCACAAAAGGAAGCCATACAGTTACCGGCCAAATTGTGCAGTCAACAAAACTCATAAAAAGCATTATATATCTTCACTTACCTTTGCTGATCTTTGTCGGAATGCACTCCCAGGACTCACCTTCCACAAGAAATGTTTGTTTTGTTCCGTAATGTCCATCATTATGTCCAAATAGCTATTTTTGTTAGCGTGTTTGGTAAACAAATCCAAAGTCAGGAAGCGCGTTCACTAAAAGCAGACGAAATGTCAAAAAGTTCCGTAACAGTAGAAACATGTCAAATGATGTATTGAATCAATCTTTAGAATGTTTTTAACATAAATCTTCAGTAACGTTCCAACCGGAGAATTACATTGACTTCAGATGTGCGATGGAACAGAGCTCCCTCTCATGTGAACGCGCATGGGGCAGAGCATGGTCAGGTCATTCACAGTAGAGGGCATCAGACAAGGTTCTACAGGTTTTTGCCTGCCATATGAATTCTGTTATACTCACAGACATCATTCAAACAGTTTCAGAAACTTCAGAGTGTTTCTATCCAATATGAATACTAATATGCATATATTAGCAACTGGGACTGAGGAGCAGGCAGTTTACTATGGGCACCCTGTGCACCTTTCATTCAAGCTACTCAATACTGCCCCTGCAGCCATAGAGGGTTAATATAACCCCCCCCCCTCCCCCCCGGCTTAGACAGGGCGTAGACTGTAATGGGTTAACACGGTAGAATTGATGCACATAAAAAAATACTGCGCTGGAATGCGGCTTAAATCGACTTTACTCAAAAAGCTTTCCGCTAGATAAACTACTTTTTTTTAAAAACTTTTAATAAACTTGTTTGGTAGTGGTGATCGAACAACATATGCTCAGTTGGTCTTGAGCTCTGTGCAAGTTGGAAAAGCAGTGTGAGCCACCTTTTGTGACAAACCTCAACCTGCAACTTTTAATAATACACAAGTAACCCAAGCCAACACCGCAAATAAATATAAGTAACACAAACCAATACCACAAATAAATATAAGTAACACAAGTATAATCACATTACTTGCTTTCTTGCTACGGTAGCTACATAGACAATAAAATGCATTTTTTTGTGTGTGTAATTTCAGCCTCCCCTAACGCAGGATGTGATGACAGAGAGTGTATTTTCTGGAAATTATGATGATACGTTTATTTCCCCTTTGATAGCTTCTGGACCATAAACCTACACATTGTCTTCCAACTCACCTTTTTAGCACAGATGCAGCACCTATACTGTACATTGTGCATCAAAAATAAACATTATAACTTGTGAATCACAATACATTTTATTTTAGCTTACAGTCAAGAAATACAGACTACAAATGGGACATGACTCAAAATACATGAAAAAGTACATTAGCTAAATAAATGCATAATAAAAGCATACTGTTAAATAATTCACCATACATTAACCTTATAKAATACTTTTAAATGTGTGAGGATTGATTAAGTCATTGCTTTGATTTGTGGTGGCTCCCATGATATGAATCAGACAAAGTGAATTAAGATACATTTTTTTCAGTTTTACAGGTATTCATGGGCAAAATTAAATGGCAAAAAACAATAATGTGAAAAAGTTATGATCTGTTTCAAATATTTTATACTGTCCCATACCTACATAGGAACACATTTAATTTCAAAATAAATCATACGGATCAGTCACAATTAAATAAAATTCTGAAAAGTGTCACAGTTTTATACAGCAATACAAATATTGCTCAGTTCATAGATGTACATAATACTTTGGCAGCACTTCAGCTCAGCTAAAAGATGCTTAAAACATAAATAACACACACTTTAACAGGCTTGACACTATCTTAAACTTACACACAACATGAGCTACTATTTGCAAAATGTTCATAAAGGCCTATACACTATTTTATTGGGATCAATAATCAAGCATACAGACTTTCCCACCAGGTTTCCTTCTTCTTTCCAAAAAACTGGAGTATACAGAGAGAATATAAGCAGTTATCAGACCATTTCTCAGTAACATTGGATACGGTACAGCAGAAAACAGATTTTGAGATTGCTCTCTAAGTTGACCTTTAAGGAACCAAAGAGGCTGGCCATTACAAACATGTAGGTGGCTAAGAATTTCACTAAAGGTGTGATTCAGATTCAAACAGATAAATTGATAGAATTGAGAATTCTATCAAATAAAAAGTAATTAAGTGAAGAGAAAGTGTGAGACAGAAATTTGCTAGACCTGCTCAAAACAAATGTTAGAGGTATGTATTCCTCACACTCTTTTTTTTCAAAAGGATGAGTATCAACAAAACTAGAGGGGAAAAGAGTAAGAGGAAACAATGCAAAGGATAGACAGACCACTCAACCAATCACAGGGTGCAGAGCAAAGGCTCAAGATAAAACAGACTGTGTGAGATGCTGCTGCACTAATGCTGCAAGAGGGTGAGTGGGGCGGGACGGATTCTGGATCATTATGCCAGCGCCTTATTTGCAGGGTGTGTGTGGTGGGGTGACACTGGTCCTGCTTTGTCTAGCCATTCTGATCCTCCTGTGTTTGTGGGGGTGTTTGGAGTGGTGCTGCTGAGTCCCCGTTACACCGTTCCAAGGGCTCAGCCTCTGGCTCCTCAGGAGCTGGGCTGGGCTGGAGCTGGGAGGGGGAACCAGGAGTGATGATGGCGGGTGCCTTCTGTGAATTGGGAACCTGGAGGGTGAGTGAGGCCTCTGTGCTGGCAGGGTTGCCCTCAGACCCATCAGCTGGGGGTACTGGAGTGTTGCTCGGGGTGACAGGGCCAGCAGTGGCCCCTGGAACTGGGCTGGAGGCACCGGAGTCACTCTGTTCTGGAGCTCGAAGCCTCTTCATCAGGGTTGTGACCCTTACAGCTTTCTGCGGAAGAGCAAGACCATAGAAGGGTGTTTTTAGAACACCATCATCTAACTGAACAAACTGTCCAGTGAATGAATCGAACAACATATGCACAACATTCATGCWTTTTGCATACTACGGTGTAGCCCAGTTCAGAAATGGTTGTATTTTTTTTWAAAGTTAGTTTGACAGAAAGGAAGAGTACCTTCCACTTGGCTTTAGCAAAGTTCTTTTCAATTTGCCCACACACTCCATCCCTGATGTTCTTGTTGGAGGCTGCATTCCCAGAAATCCTGAAACAAGGGATAGGTAAACAGAAAACCCACCAAAACACTTGAGAAGACAGAAATTGGTATGTATTTCAGTCTTGGATCCATACCATTCATGGTTGATGGCCTCCTGTGCAGTCAGTCTTTGATCCTGCTCCACTTCCATCAGACATGACACCAGGCTTTTCGCTGTGGAAGAAATCGACAAGAACAATACAGTACACATCTGCTCTTTCTCTCCTCTGGCGCAATAAAGTGGACACGCCTAAAAAACATAGTTTTTCCATCTAGCTGCTTTACTGGTTTATAAATGTGATACTAGTACTGCATTTTGATTTGAAATTACATGACTCTTTATACCTGAGTCAGATATATCATCCCAGTACGGTGAGTCAAACTCATAGTCTCCCGACAGAATCTTGCGGAAAAGGTTTTTGTCGTGATTATCGTAGTCTTCATCTTCCGTTTCGTCATAGAAAGGGGGGTTTCCTGACAGGCTAGAGGAAGGGAAAACAAGACTGTTGATAGTCACCTGAGATGGGCAATGACATTAATACTGTATGTGCAAGACACTGTAGACGTTAGTGAACTTAGGTGATAAAGAACACTCACAGAATATACATGATGACCCCGATGGCCCAGCAATCCACTGGCCTTCCGTACCTCTGACGACCCACCACCTCAGGAGCTGCAGGAAGACACACAGAATCCAATATTCTATTAATAGAAAAATGGAATGCCCAGAGGTAGCAAGATGGTGTCCAGCTCTAAAGTTGCCAAACCCATCTGCCCCCATAAGTCTATGATCTGCCCTCCTCCCTACCCCCTCACCAAGGTACTCTGGGGTTCCACAGGGGTCCTTGATGAGTCCGCTCTCCAGCTTGGCCAGGTGGAAGTCACTGATCACTATTTTGGAGTGCTTCAGGCGGTTGAAGTACACCAAGTTCTCCAGCTGTGTGAGACAAAACAAAGTGTACATTTGAATACATCATAATTCATTTTTGTTATGTAGAAAGCATGACAAAATATTCATAATTGTCAGGTTAAAGAATTACTCATGGTGCCATTCAATACATGTTTATTTCAGRCAGAGGGCAAAGTAGCTTAATTTCTAATGCTGGCACCCAAGTGAGTGGCCTGTGGTGTAATAGCCACTATGCAACACCAGATGGGGGCAGTGTGCTGAGTGTGCAGTATACCTTGAGGTTCCTGTGGACGATTCTCTGGGAGTGCAAATAGGCCACGGCTTCCAACACCTGTCTGACAACGTTGCTGGTGTCCTTCTCTGAGTAGTAGCCTTGGTCTAAGATCCAGTCAAAGACCTCTCTGCCTGTAGCTCTGCAGAGAACATACAACATAGGACAGTGGTTTTCTCTGTATCATTCAAATGTACTGTAGGCCTCTTGCAACACTCAAGAAGTCAAATCAACTCTCAGATGAGACGGCTAAAATGAGATTCTCCTGCAGAATATGGAAAATAGACATTTCGCACAGGGGTTCAGAAAGGGAAGCATGCATTGAAAAGTCTGCAGGATGTAGGCTATCTTTTTGTACACTCCTTAAAATGGTGTAAACAGTGGGAGGGAACCACAATGACTTCAAGGGAATGAGTACAAAAAACGTAAAAAATAACCAACGTCATTCAATAATTTCCAATAACACTCACAGCTCCAGGAAGAGGAAGTACTCCTTTCTAGTTTCAAAGACATCAACCAGCTGGAGGATGTTATGATGTTTTACCCTGTTAAAAAGGGAGACACAGAAGGAAACAGAGAAAGACATAGACAATATTACATATCAAGCAATTATAAGATTAACTAGCAATCATCAAAATATACTACATTTGATCATTTGTATCAGTGGTTTAATGATTTAATAACAATTAGAGAATTAGACCATTTCCAATTGAAGTGAAATTCAGATTATGAAATGCCTACTCATGCACTAAATAAAATCAGTAGGGGAGAGTGTGGCAAATTGAGCCAAAGGGGTAAGTAGAGCCACCCGTGTTTCTAGGAAACCATACACAAAATGTATAATTTGCCCAAATATTTAAGAAGAGGTAATCTTTTCATGGAGTCTGCAAAGGAAGAAACCACACATGGAAGAAGGGGTAAGCAAGGAAGCAGCAGAAAAGTCACGTTTTTAAGCTACTTTATCAACAGGAGCTGATAAAGCGCGAGGTACAGGAGGGAGAGAGAGCTGCTGCTCTAGCAGACGAGGGGATGGGGGAGTGTTACTGTGAGCGAGTGACATGGGGAGCAGGGAGGAGGGAGAGAGAGATGAGAGACAGCAACCAACCAAGCCGACTCACGCTATAGTAGAATAATACCTGCCATAGTTAGGTTATTTATCATCCAATATGATTACGTAGGACCAGTCTTGACTACATCAAACCGAGAAGATACTCTGAACAAAAATATAAACGCAACATGCAACAATTTCTAAGATTTTACTCAGTTACAGTTCATATAAGGAAATAAGTCTAATAAGCTAAAATCATTAGGCCCTAATCTAAGGATTTCACATGATTGGGAATACAGATATGCATCTGTTAGTTACAGATACCTTAAATATAAACGGAGGAGCGTGGATCGGAAAACCAGTCAGTATCTGGTATGACCACCATTTGCCTCATGCAGGTCGACACATCTCCTTCGCATAGAGTTGATCAGGCTGTGGATTTTGGCCATCAGGTCGACACATCTCCTTCGCATAGAGTTGATCAGGCTGTGGATTTTKGCCTGTGGAATGTTGTCCCACTCCTCTTCAATGGCTGTGCGAGGTTGCTGGATATTGGTGGGAACTGGAACACGCTGTCGTTCAAGTCGATCCCGAGGATCCCAAACATGTTCAATGGGTGACATGTCTGGTGAGTATACGGTCCATGGAAGAACTGGGACATTTTTACCTTCCAGGAATTGTGTACAGATCCTGGCGACATGGGGCCGTGTATTATCATGCTGAAACATGAGGTGATGGGATTCATCCGTGAAGAGCACCCTTCTCCAGCTTGCCAGTGGCCATCGAAGGTGAGAATTTGCCCACTGAAGTTGGTTACGACGCCAAACTACAGTCAGGTGAAGACCCTGGTGGGGACGACGAGCATGCAGATGAGCTTCCCTGAGACAGTGTGTGCAGAAATTCCTCAGTTGTGCAAACCCACAGTTTCATCAGCTGTCCGGGTGGCTTGTCTCAGACGATGCCGCAGGTGAAGAAGCCGGATGCGGCGGTCTTGGTCTGTCGTGATTGCACGTGGTCTGCGGTTATGAGGCCGGGTTGGACATACTGCCAAATTCTCTAAAACAATGTTGGATGCGGCTTATGGTAGAGAAGTTAACATTAAATTATCTGGCAACAGCTCTGGTGGACATTCCTGCCGTCAGCATGTCAAATGCAGGCTCCCACAAAACTTGAGACATCTGTGGCATTGTGTTGTGTGACAAAACTGCAAATTTTAGAGTGGCCTTTTATTGTCCCCAGCACACGGTGCACCTGTGTAATGATCATCTTGTTTAATCAGCTTCTTGACATGCCGCACTAGCTAGCAAGCTAGGCTAATTGAGGCTGCACTTTCTCTTCCTACAGTTAAAATAACAACTCCATTCAGAATTTTAAGTAGCAGCATACCTGTTGGCTCTTCGTCGTTGTAGCCTATCCTTTAACTTTTAATTCCGTAATTGTAATTCCATCTTCCATTGATTAGATACATTATTTGTACAAAAGTATGTGGACACCACTTTAAATTACTGGATTTGGCTATTTCAACCACACTGTTAATGACAGGTGTATACAATTGAGCACACTGCCATGCAATCTCCATAGACAAACATTGTCAATAGAATGGCCTTACTGACGAGCTCAGTGACGTTCAACGTCGCACCGTCATAAGATGCCCCCTTTCCAACAAGTCAGTTCGTCAAATTTCTGCCCTGCTAGAGCTGCCCCGGACAATTGTAAGTGTTGTTATTGTGAAGTGGAAACCTGTAGGAGCAACAACGGCCTCAGCCACAAATTGGTAGGCCACAAAAGATCACAGAATGGGACCGCTGAGTGCTGAAGTGCGTAGTGCATAAAAATCATCTGTCCTCATTTGCAACACTCATTACCGAGTTCCAAACTGCCTCCGGAAACAACGTTCTTCGGGAGCTTCATGAAATGGATTTACATGGTCGACCAGCCGCACACAAGCCTAAGATCACCACGCGCAAGCGTCGGCTGGAGTGGTGTAAACCTATCTGCCATTGGACTTGGAGCAGTGGAAACACGTTCTCTGGAGTGATGAATCACGCTTCACCATCTGGCAGTCCGACGGACGAATCGGGGTTTGGCGGATGCCAGGAGAATGCTACCTGCCCAAATGCATAGTACCAACTGTAATGTTTGGTGGAGGAGGAATAATGGTCAGGGGCTGTTTTTTATGGTTATGGTTATAGGCTAGCCCCTTTAGTTCCAGTGAAGGCAAATCTTAACGCTGCAGCATACAATAATATTCTAGACGATTCTGTGCTTCCCTCTTTGTGGCAACAGTTTGGCGAAGGCCCTTTCCTGTTTCAGCATGACAATGCCCCTGTGCACAAAGCGAGGTCCATACATAAATGGTTTGTCGAGATCGGTGTGGAAGAACTTGACTGGCCTGCACAGAGCCCTGACCTCAACCCCATCGAACACCTTTGGGATGAATTGAAACGCTGACTGTGAGCCAGGCCTAATCGCCCAACATCAGTGCCCGACCTCACTAATGCTCTTGTGGCTGAATGGAAGCAAGTCCTTGCAGCAATGTTCCAACCTCTAGTGGAAAGCCTTCCCAGAAGAGTGGAGGCTGTTATGGCAGCAAAGGGGGGAACAACCCCATATTAACGCCCATGATTTGGAATGAGACGTTCGACGAGCAGGTGTCAATATACTTTTGGTCATGTATCTCCTAAATGTAGCCACATAAGGAGGATCTATGGCACTTTGATGACTTATGATTGGAGAACAACAAGCTACACGTACCACTCTCGTGAAAAGATCAGCAGAATAAATTATACAATTTTTCTCTCTCTCTCTCTACTGCAGCATTCGGGTTTGGATATGTACGGGTCCTTCCGGACAAGTCAGCTCAAATTACACATACCTGAGACCAGTGACAATTATTTCAGATCTGACCCAGACCCGTGACATTATTTAGAAATCTGGATCCGGACCTGCTCGGGTCCCGGATTGGGTCTCGGGTATTCAGGTACAGGTGGATCCGTGAGACCTTTAATTTATTGTGGTATAGGTTTCATGACGCTAGTATCTAAACCAAAGTAGATATTTTTAAGATTGTTCAATACATCAGTTGTGGTCTCTATAAGCTTCAATATGTTTCTAAACCTAGCATGAAAGTGAATCATTGTAATATAGTCAAAATGTTTGCCTTGGGGTAAGTTGAGCCAAAAGCAAGTTGAGCATATTTAAGTGTTTTCTTCACAGGCGTAATGAAAGGCATTATCACTGGGATATGAGGTAACAACAGGGCCTGGCCTATGTCAAAAGTGTTTTTTAAAAAGTACAAAGTGTTAGGTGTTGAGCCTCGGTTAAAAGATGCTTAAAATGATTGAAAGACAGAAAAGCAATTGTTATTGGGAAATAAAGATCGACGTGGTTTTAAAAAGGTAGTGGTAATATTTCATTCAGTACATACATTTGAAGGCGGTTAACTTAATCCATACCCGGGGTAAGTTGTGTCAAGAGACCACTTTTGTGGGACAAGCTATGTTTTCAAAACTGTAATGTTTACATGAATTCGGATTTTTGGGGGGATACACAACATCCTGAAATATACTGTATGTAGATATCTTTGTTCGAAAGAATAATATATTTCCCTTGACAGAGGGCTGCTGAATGTAAAACATGGCTCAACTTGGCCCACTCTCCCCATAGACAAAAATGTACAATAGACATTAAAAACAGACATAATTGGTGATATTGTAGGGGTGGATTAATGATTATATTTYGTTATGTATGGAGAGTGGACCATTTCCACTTCCAGTTAATGAATACAAACTAGAGATTGGTCTCACTACCAAAGTTTATTCTTAACTTTATTTAACTAGGCAAGTCAATTAAGAACAAATTCTTATTTTCAATGACGGCCTAGGAACAGTGGGTTAACTGCCTTGTTCAGGCGCAGAACAATTTTTACCTTGTCAGCTCTGGGATTTGATCTTGCAACCTTTCGGTTATTAGTCCAACGCTCTAACCACTTGGCTACCTGCCGCCCCAAAGTACTCCACTGACATGCTAATAAGACATCTCATTAGGTATTTAAAGGAATCTTGATTGACATATTTTATTCATAGTTTTAAGTTAATTCATGTTTTAATTAATGTAATCCCAATAGTTTCAATTGCATTTTAATATTGTGTTAATATTCAATATCTGTGGCGCTTTCATTACAGATCCTACTTCAAATTCAAGTCTGGACTGCTCAAGAGATGTTGCTTCATTGTAACTATTTGTTAAAGGCAGATGGATAATTCAAGCTGAACAGGACTGGTGTTATGGAAATGTTATGGTGATGTTATGGAAACATTATGTTATAGAAACAATAACGTTAGTAATTAGTAACCATTATTAACTAATTTCTGTTAAATATCTCTACTGCGTTTTTTGTTCTCCATTTCAATTGCATACACGTGCATTGTAAAACTATCGATAATCGTAACAGAATGATTCATGCTTTCCTGTGGCATTTCAGATGCCACGGATAAAGCTTTGCATTAATGAATAAGCCAAAACGGAATTTCACTCACATATTCAAGATTAGAATCTCATTCTTGGCAGCTTTCCTCACTTTCCTCCCGTCCTTTTTCAAGAACTTTTTACAGGTGAACATTTTGAGTGTGTTCTTATCCTTCGCTCTGAAGATCTCACAGAACTCCTCCCTTAATCAGGACCACACACAAGAACAAACAAAAGAAACATTTTAAAACGGTCAAATCTATACCGAAAGGAAGAGGTATATGTGTTCCTATTAAGTCACAGTCCCAGAATACAGAATGTAACAGTCGTTTAAACATTGTGAAGGAATACTCACGATTTGACAATTTGTCCAAGGTCATATTTATCGGTCACCTCTGAGGGATTGTTGTAATCCTTATTCTCCCCGAGTGTCAAACAGCCAAATGGCATGGCAGCTCCTGCCCTTCACAGGGAATCACACCAGCACCGCCTGTTAACAAGACAGAGCATATTGTTGCTACAATACACATTAAAGCAATTGTACATGAGAAGGCATGTTAAACAACTTCTTTAGCGTGGCTGTGCTGCGGTCATAGGTACGAGTTCCATCTCACTACTAAACAACTGAATAAGAGCACCAGAACATACGCTGCTGCTAAAGTGTATTATCTATCCCTTCGCCTAGTCACTTTATCCCTACCTGTAGGTACACATCTACCTCAATTACATCATAMACCTGCACATCGACTCAGTACTTACCCTGTGTATGTAGCCAAGATATCGTTACTCATTGTGTATKTATTCCTTGTGTTATTATTTTTGTATTATTTCTACATTTTCATCTATGCATTGTTGTCAAGGGCCCATAAGGAAGCATGTCACTGTTAGCTCTAAATGGCACAATTGTAATAGGTTCCTGCTGGATGTTAAATCCCTCACCTACCTACTGTAGCAGTCCACTTTGCTGAACACAAGTGTAACAATACTCTATCTGAGTGAGGTTACATAAGACCAGGCCTGGCATTGTGTTAGAGGTATCCAGTCTATAAGTAGCCTGTCATTGCTAACAACTAAGGTGCAGACCAAAAAATGTATTCTTTCAATGCAATGCACACATTAGCCAGCATGCACTTATCATTTTCAAAATGTGTTTATGGAACATGCCGCTCATTGAGTTCATCACGCACTTTGAACTCAACATGATAATGACTTCGATTCAAATCTTTAGAGAACATTGTACGTCATGGGACCTTGAAAATAACCGGATTAATTCATATTCATCCATCACATGACTCTACTGTACAAAGACTTAAGTCTTCAGTAGTCTGGAAGGCGTGTTTATTTTTTACTCAACAGTGAGCAAGCCAGCCCTGTACTGGCATTGCGGCTGCAACCTTTGTCTGCTCTCTGTATCTCTGTGAGAGTACTCTGAAATGATGTACAGCAGTGGGGAATGCRGGGGGGGGGGGGKSGAATATGCATGTAATAAAAGACAAGCTGGCAAATGTTTCAATGTAAAACATAGATTTAATTTCCAGCACATTGCTCATATTTTTATGAATTCAGGATAGCATTCTTTGTTCTTTTCTAACTAATTTACTAATTAGCCAGTGTGATCCTCAGAAGCAAAGTTCATTGATTGTCTTTGATTGAGGAACAAAGGGAAATCACCATTTACAAAGTTACTTTATAGAACTGAATAGGTTTCCATGAATCTGGTCCACAGCAGCAACACATACTCAGTATTCAGCCTTGGGACTATTAATATCACCAGGAGCAGCAGTAGCTATTGTTCTTCCTGAACAAAGCATACAGTTCCCTGAATACATGCAATACGAATATGATCCTCTCTGGATGGGTTTCTGGCTGCTGAACAATCCTGTTGATTTGGCAGCAGAGGAAGCAGAGTGAAATATAGTGGGAGGAGGAGGAGGAGAGTGACCGAGGTGCCATCTCAGTGGAGCCATCAATCATGTCCCTATTATGAGAAGAAAAATGGATTCCTCATCTCTGGTGGAAAATCAATGCGAGGTTTCACTCTGTGGTAGAGGAAAATAACACGTCCTTATGGAAGGATCATGAATATATGAGGAAACAACAAAAATAAATGATACAGGGAATAAGGCATTTGGCCTTTGTAAATGAGCCATTACCATTCCTGCATTAATAGCTAATAGATTTCAAAACAGTTCTAATCTTGTAGTAGTATTAGGAGTAACAAATAGTTAGGTACAACTACATTTTATGTAAGAAATGCACATTTCTAGGTGAGTACATTTATTGGGAAACAATCTTGTTGTACATTAAGGTTCACTTATTTTCTTTTGACAACACCAATCATTCATGACGTATGAGGCATCTGCTTTGCTCGTTGTGAGCCTTCCTTTACTAATGGCTAGTAGAAGGTAAAGGTTACAGCTGGACTAACGTCATGTTGTAGGTGTTAAAGAAACACCTGAAACCAAATGCCCCATATGACGAGAAGCTGTTGGGGTCGGTTCTCTTCTGCACTGTTCAACCAATCCAGTAAATGTGGAGGAGGGGTTAAGACAGAGTGTCACCTAATTAATATTCCTGATAGAAACGGTCAGTGGCCCGGTCAGTGGCCCGCTTGGGCCAGTGAATTTCTTTTGTAATAATGTTTTTTTTAAATCTATCGGAAAGTATTCATACCCCTTGACTTATTGTATACTTTGTTGTGTTACAGCCTGAATTCCATAATTACAAAGTGAAAGCATGTTTTTAGACATTTTTGCAAATGTATTTAAAATGAAAAACTGAAATATGTAATTTACATAAGTATTCACAGCCTTTCTCAATACTTTGTAAAAGCACCTTTGGCAGAGATTACAGCTGTGCGTCTTTCTAGGTAAGTCACTAAGAGCTGATGTCAACGTTTTGAACAGAGTGCCCCATTGTGGCGGTGGGGTTATGTTATGGGAAGGCATAAGCTACGGACAACGAACACAATTGTATTTTATCAAGGGCAATTTGAGTGCACAGAGATACCATGACGATATACTGAGGTCCATTGTCGTGCCATTCATCCGCCACCATCACCTCATGTTTTAGCATGATAATGCACGGCTCCATGTCACAAGGATCTGTATACAATTCCTGGAAGCTGAAAATGTCCCAGTTCTTCCATGGCCTGCATACTCACCAGACATGTCACCCATTGAGCATGTTAGGGATGCTCGGGATTGACGTGTATAACAGCGTCTTTTAGTTCCCGCCAATATCCAGCAACATCACACAGCCATTGAAAAGGAGTGGAACAGCATTCCACTGGCCATAATAAACATCCTGATCAGCTTTATGCAAAGGAGATGTGTCGCACTGCATGAGGCAAATGGTGATCACACCAGACACTGACTGGTTTTCTGATCCACACCACTACCTTTTTAAAAAAAGGATCTGTGACTAACAGATACATATCTGTATTCCCAGTCATGTGAAATCCATAGATTAGGGCTTCATTTATTTATTTAAATTGACTGATTTCCTTATATGAACTGTAACTCACAAAAGCTATGAAATTGTTGCATGTTTAGATGTGTTTAGATTTTTTTTCAGTATAAACTAAGCCAATCATTACATTTTTGCACCCGTTACTGAAATGGTTGTTCCAGATTAACAGGCTTAGGTAGTTTCCTCCACGGTGCTTAACCCTGGCAGTCATTACGAATGCAAGTTCCGGATTAATACACATTTCAACTGTTGGATAGTCTAATGCTGGCTAGATTCCAATAGGAATTACACATCATTTTACAAGCCAGTATAATGTGATTTACAAATAGGGTTGCAACATTCTGGTACATTTCCCGGCTTTTCCAGAAATCCTGGTTGGAAGATCTGTAAACAATCTTTTAAACAATTTTGCAACCCTACTTGCAGGCCTGGTGTGGCCTGTAAACTGAGTTTCAGGCCACAGTATAAGGCCTTATGATATATGTAATAGTTGATTTATAATTGTTTATATTTGCCCAGGAACTCACCGTGTCGCTGTCACTAAGAAATACAGTCATGGGTGGTAACTCTACAATTCAATCGAAAAGGCAAGCCACACTGGGATATTATTGGAGGCGTGGCTTAGTAGGGACATTACATTTAATTATACCTTACAAAAAAAGCTGCATTTGTATTACTCATATGAAGGTAGTACTGCTTACTTCAGCTCTTTAAGTTTCTTTCTTCTTTTTTTTTAGGTAATCAGTTTTCTGTTTGAGTACTCAGGAACATTTTCACTCTTCTTGGTAAGCAACGCCAGTGTAGATTTGGCATTAGGTTTTAGGTTATTGTCCTGCCGAAAGGTGAATTAATCTCCCAGTTTCTGGTGGAAAGCAGACTAAAACAGGTTTTCCTCTAGGATTTTGCCTGTGCTTAATGGTGGCTGCATAACATGATGCAGCCACCATTATGCTTGAAAATATGGAGAGTGGTACTCAGTAATGTGTAGTATTGGATTTGCCACAAACATAATACTTTGTATTCAGGGCAAAAGGTTAATTACTTTGCCACATTATTTGCAGTATTACTTTAGTACATTGTTGCAAACAGGATGCATGCTTTGGAATATTTGTATTMTGTACAAGCTTCCTTCTTTTCACTCTGTCAGTTAGGTTAATATTGTGGAGTAACTACAATGTTGTTGATCCATCCTCAGTTTTCTCCTATCACAGCCATTAAACTCTGTAACTGTCTTAAAGTCACCATTGGCCTCATGGTGAAACCTCTAAGTGGTTTCCTTCCTCTCCGGCAACTGAGTTAGGAAGGACGCCTTTATCTTTGTAGTGACTGGGTGTTTTTATACACCATCCAAAGTGTTCAATGTCTGCTTTTTTTTACCCATCTATAAGTGTCACTCTTTGCGAGGCATTGCAAAACCTCCCTGGTCTTTGTGGTTGAATCTGTGTTTGAAACTCACTGCTTGACTGAGGGACCTTACAGATAATTGCGTGTGGGTTACAGAGATGAGGTAGTCATTAAAAAATCATGTTAAACCCTATTATTGCACACAGAGTGAGAGTGAGAATACAGGAGCTTATTATTGCGCACAGAGTGAGTCCAACTTATAATTTTACTTGTTCAGCACATTTTCACTCCTGAACTTATTTCGGCTTGCCATAATAAAGGGGTTGAATACTTACTGACTCAGGACATTTCAGCTTTTTATTTTTCATTAATTTGTAAAAAATTGTGGTATCCCAGGAGGTCTACCCGGGGGATGGTAATAGAGGGGAGGTACGTGAGGCAACGTTGGCTTCCTCTGCTGAGAATACAGGAGCTGGGCACCCCGACACGGACAGCTCCAAGTGCAGGTAATTAGGGGAACGTGCCAACCAGGCGTGGAGGCAAAATATAAGGAGCACTGTGGCACCCCCGCGAGAGAGAACGGGGCAAGACTGACACCAAGCAAAAGGAGAGAAGGACCGCGCCAAACCTAAGTGATTTTCTTTGTTATGTTTATTTTCTGTCCTAGTAAAGTTGTTTTTGCGGACTAAAACCTTCCTGTCTCTGTATCAATCTCTGCACGCTCAACCCAACACCCTACGGTTTACCACAAAATGTATAAAAACATAATTACACTTTGAAATTATGTGGTATTGTGTAGGCCRGTGACCAAAAAAATCTAAATTTAACCCATTTTAAATTCAGGCTGTAACTAAACATAATTTGGAAAAAGTGAAGGAGTTTGAATACTTTCTGAAGGCACTGTAATTGATTAAAAAACGGATGCATTCCCGAAGCTGTTTGTTTCTTATGTCGATTATTTATCACACACATGCTGTACACATATAGCCTATAGATTATCTGTCGGGCAGAGAGAGCATGCAGCTCTCAAGCAGCTGGTTGTTGTGTGGAGTGAAGACTGACAGGGTTAGTGTTAGTGACAGGGTTAGTGTTAGTGAAAACGTCCCTAGTTAGTGTTAGTAAAGATGTTGCAAGTTATGATATCTCCCAGTGAATGCTAAGGCAAGAACAGATATGCAAAGCAGGTATTTAAACATTTCAAAGTCTTGTTTGAATATTTGGAATTAAGTCATCATGGATTCAACCCTTTTTTTTTCTCAATTTTCGACCTAAAATGACATACCCAAATTTAACTGCCTGTAGCTCAGGACCTGAACCAAGGATATGGATATTGAAAGGAAACACTTTGAAGTTTGTGGAAATGTGAAATAAATGTTGGAGAATATAACACATTAGATCTGGTAAAAGATAATACAAAGAACAAAACATGTGTTTTTCTTTTTTTATTGTACCATCATCTTTCAAATGCAAGAGAAAKGCCATAATGTATTGTTCCAGCTCAGGCACAATTTGGATTTTGGCCACTAGATGGCATCAGTGTATGTACAAAGTTGTGGTCTGATCCAATGAACCATTGCATATCTGTTCAAAATGTTGTATCAAGACTGCCCAAATGTGCCTAATTGGTTTATTAATACATTTTCAAGTTCATAATTGTGCACTCTCCTCAAACAATAGCATGGTATTCTTACACTGTAATAGCTACTGTAATTTGGACTGTGCAGTTAGATTAACAATCATTTAAGATTTCTACCTATATCAGATATGTTTATGTCCTGGTATTTTTTTTGTTACTTACAACCTCATGCTAATCACATTAGCCTACGTTAGCTCAACCGTGCCGCACGGGGGGGACACAAATCCAGTAGAGGTTAAAATTCAGAAATATCTAGGCTATTTGGTCCTTGAATAGTCAGTGAAGTTATGGTAGCTGATTTAGTTAAGTTTTATTTCTGATTTAAGAGATGTAGGTGCTTTCGTTTGTTTCCTGCCATCTCAATTGAAGGGTGTTGCGTTATTGTGCTTGTTGTCGTAAAACCATGTGCGGTTATTATGAGCAGCTTCGAATGTTGGCTTCAACTTGGTTTTCCATACAAAGTGTTCCATTACAAAGAGAACCCGGTTTTTGGTTGCTTTCTCCTTTTAAAATATGATATAGTAACCCCTCAACAACATCTAGTTTTAGCAACATACTAGCTAGCTACCACATGAACAGGTGCAGTTTTATAGGGTCAGCTGTAGTAGTTCGGCACAGCTGGATCAAATTAGGTTTAAGTGGCTTGCACATCAACAGACTTTTCACCATGTCAGCTCAAGTAATTGAACCAACAACCGCTTGGTTAGTGGCCCTTCGCTCCAACCGCTAGGCTAACTGCCACCCACTAGTGTGTTTGTGTCGGGAGCATGCTGTCTATTTAGTCAAGCAATGCCCTCATTATTCTGACATATTTTGGAAAATAAAAATAATGTCAGTGTCAATGCAGGCCTGTTAAATAATGAATTATTCTTCAAATGGTTTAGGCCACATTTTTTGCATACATTTTGGGGGAAGTTTTTTTCCACAAAAAATAGTGCTTGAAAAAGTCCTTAGGATACTTGCTCAGCCCGTAATAAAATCACCTGCTATTGAAATTATATAATATAAATATAATTATATTATATTCAAATGATGCACACATCATTTGCTTTCCTGTCAGTATTTATTTCATTCGGGCCAGTAGTTTTCAGTTGCTGTGTGCAATGCCTGTAGGCCCTATCTATCTACAACTTTGTGTAACGGCTAGTGATGCTAATGATAGCCTAACCGTTTTCATATAGGTGGAAAGGCAACTAAACGGTAACTACAAAGTAGCCTCTGCCTACCTGGCAGAATCATGATTATTTTCACCAATCCAGTGGCCATTTGTTTTGAAAGCCCTACACCACTGAATTAAAGGGCCATTTCTTTGCTGTTACAGTAAAGCCTGCTTTTCCACTGACTAGACCATGTAAAGAACACACTCCATCTCCCAGAATAGCTCTTTGGGCCAGGAGAGCAGACTGAAGTATAATTTCAGAGCCAGAATGATTGCATCCAGAATTTGTTTTTCCTGAAATTAACACACAAAAGCCATTAGCTACTCAGTCTACACTCTGGCAGAGGAGGGTGTTATTTTTGTCTACTTCATTGCAAAAACGTTCAAAGCGTTGATTAAATTCCCTTTTCCTAGTGTTTCAACAGTGCTGTTTACAGCAGCAGCAGYAGCAGTCCTTCCTGCATTGGTTTGGTGCGGAGTGGGCAATATCTCCAGCCGACACGTAGACTGGTAGTAATGAGCCAGGAGGGGGAAATAATGAACCCTGTGCAGCGAGAGAGGAGAAGAAGAGTGAATAGTTCTGTTTCAGGTTGTGAATCAATCATCGGCACGGGAAGGAGAGAGTCTCTGGGATGAAGACTCAGAGGAGAGGAGAGAAGAAGAGAAGGTTGAGTGTAGTGCGGGCCACAGTGGGACTCATTACTATATATCTCCAGGATCAGGTCTCCAGAGATACGCATTGCCTGACTCGCTGGCTGAATAGCACAGTGGTGCTGATATAATCAGCCTCCCCTCAAGCAACTCTATTACTGCAACTGATAAACATACATCAAATCATATCAAATGTTATTCGTCACATGCTTCGTGAACAGTGAAGTGCTTACTTACGRGCCTTTCCCAAAAATGCAGAGAAATTAAATAGAGAAATAATACAAAAGTAATAACACATAAAACATCTAAGTAATAATAAATACACAATAAGTAACAATAACTTGGCTATATACRTGGGGTCGATGTGCAAGGGTACAAGTCGATGTGCAAGTGTACAAGCTAATTGAGGTATATACGTACAGTACCAGTCAAAAGTTTGGACACCTTCAAGGGTTTTTCTTTATTTTACTATTTTCTACATCATAGAATAATAGTGAAGACATCAAAACTCTGAAATAACACATATGACATCATGTAGTAACCAAAAAAGTGTTAAACAAATCATAATATATTTGAGATTTTAGTCTTCAAAGTAGCCACACTTTGCCTTGATGACAGCTTTGCACATGCTTGGCATTCTCTCAACCAGCTTCACCTGGAATGCTTTCCCAACAGTCTTGAAGGAGTTCCAACATATGCTGAGCACTTGTTGGGTTTTTGCAAGGACTGATTTGACGTAATTTCCGGTCACACCGTGTAGACTTGTTTATGTGCTGCTGTGCGGTTTGTTGCTAACCTTACTTTGCTAACTGCCAACTTTACAGTTTTTATTTTTTCATTACCGTTTTATATTTACATTTTTTCCCTCTTTTGACTTTTTTCATTCAACTTTTTCACCCCAGACGCTTTATCTGGACGTGGTTCATCAGGACCTCCACCACCCGAAGCTAAGTAGTAACATTAACATTATGCCATCTAATTGCAGTCGCTGTACTCATAATATACAGGAGAACGATCGCCTTATGGCGAGGATAGCTGTGCTGCAAGCCCAGCTTCAGACGCAATCGTTAGGCAAGGGTAATTTAAGTGTAGGAAAGGATGAAACAGCGTCTGTGCCACCAAAAAGTACAGAWAGTAGTATAAATCGCCTCTTACAGTCCTCGCAGCCGGATAATTTTCTCATGGCTTCTGGAGGGAAATGCTGTAGGATTGCTCAACCGGTGTCGCTCATTCAGCCGACAGAAACTTTCAACCGGTTCTCCCCATTAAGCAACGGGTCGGAGTCAGAGGCCGTGCCTTCTCTGGTCTCTCCTCCTCCCGTTACGGGGTCTGAGACGCCGAAGCCTCCCACCATTAGCTCTGACAAATTGAAAACCCTAGTCATTGGCGACTCCATTACCCACAGAAATAGACCAAAAAACGAATCATCCAGCAATCATACAATGTATACCAGGGGGCAGGGCTACCGACGTTAAGGCTAATCTGAAGATGGTGATGGCTAAGGCTAAAACTGGTGTAGAGAGTATAGGGATATTGTTATCCACGTCGGCACCAACGATGTTAGGATGAAATAGTCAGAGGTCACCAAGCGCAACATAGCTTCAGCGTGACRGACTCCATCCTAGCTGGAGGGGTGCTCTCATTTTATCTACGAACATAGACAGGGCTCTAACTCCCCTAGCTCCACAATGAGATACGGTGCAGGCCAGGCAGCAGGGTGCAGGCCAGGCAGCAGGCTGTTAGCCAGCCTGCCAGCTTAGTGGAGTCTGCCACTAGCACAGTCAGTGTAGTCTGCTCAGCTATCCCCATTGAGACCGTGTCTGTGCCTTGATCTAGGTTGGGCAAAACTAAACATGGCGGTGTTCGCCTTAGCAATCTCACTGGAATTAAGACCTCCTCCATTCCTGTCATTATTGAAAGAGATTGTGATATCTCACATCTCAAAATAGTGCTACTTAATGTTAGATCCCTCACTTCCAAGGCAGTTAAAGTCAATGAACTAATCACTGATCATAATCTTGATGTGATTGGCCTGACTGAAACATGGCTTAAGCCTGATGAATTTACTGTGTTAAATGAGGCCTCACCTCCTGGTTACACTAGTGACCATATCCCCCGCTCATCCCGCAAAGGCGGAGGTGTTGCTAACATTTACGATAGCAAATTTCAATTTACAAAAAAATGACGTTTTCATCTTTTGAGCTTCTAGTCATGAAATCTATGCAGCCTACTCAATCACTTTTTATAGCTACTGTTTACAGGCATCCTGGGCCATATACAGCGTTCCTCACTGAGTTCCCTGAATTCCTATCGGACCTTGTAGTCATGGCAGATAATATTCAAATTTTTGGTGACTTTAATATTCACATGGAAAAGTCCACAGACCCACTCCAAAAGGCTTTCGGAGCCATCATCAACTCAGTGGGTTTTGTCCAACATGTCTCCGGACCGACTCACTGCCACAGTCATACTCTGGACCTAGTTTTGTCCCGTGGAATAAATGTTGTTGATCTTAATGTTTTTTCTCATAATCCTGGACTATCAGACCACCATTTTATTACGTTTGCAATCGCAACAAATAATCTGCTCAGACCCCAACCAAGGATCATCAAAAGTCGTGCTATAAATTCTCGGACAACTCACAGATTCCTAGATGCCCTTCCAGACTCCCTCCGCCTACCCAAGGAAGTCAGAGAACAACAATCAGTTAACCACCTAACTGGGGAACTTAATTTAACCTTGTGTAATAACCTAGATGCAGTCACACCCCTAAAAACAAAAATMATTTGTCATAAGAAACTAGCTCCCAGCCTCCCGGGTGGCGCAGTGGTCTAGGGTACTGCATCGCAGTGCTAACTGCGCCACCAGAGTCTCTGGGTTCGCGCCCAGGCTCTGTCGCAGCCGGCCGCGACCGTGAGGTCCGTGGGGCGACGCACARTTGRCATAGCGTCGTCCGGGTTAGGGAGGGTTTGGCCGGTAGGGATTTCCTTGTCTCATCGCGCTCCAGCGACTCCTGTGGCAGGCCGGGCGCAGTGCGCGCTAACCAAGGGGGCCAGGTRCACGGTGTTTCCTCCGACACATTGGTGCGGCTCGCTTCCGGGTTGGAGGCGCGCTGTGTTAAGAAGCAGTGCGGCTTGGTTGGGTTGTGCTTCGGAGGACGCATGGCTTTCGACCTTCGTCTCTCCCGAGCCCGTACGGGAGTTGTAGCGATGACACAAGATAGTAATTACTAGCGATTGGATACCACGAAAATTGGGGAGAAAATGGGATAAAATGTAAGAWTTTTTTTWAATAAATAMATTTTAAAAAACTAGCTCCCTGGTATACAGAAAATACCCGAGCTCTGAAGCAAGCGTCCAGAAAATTGGAACAGAAATGATGCTACACCAAACTGGAAGTCTTCCGACTAGCTTAGAAAGACAGTGCTGTGCAGTATCGAAGAGCCCTCACTGCTGCTCGATCATCCTATTTTTCCAACTTAATTGAGGAAAATAAGAACAATMCCAAAATAATTTTTGATACTGTTGCAAAGCTGACTAAAAACAGCATTCCCCAAGAGAGGATGGCTTTCACTTCATCAGTGATACATTTATGAACTTCTTTGACGAAAAGATCATGATCATTAAAAAGCAAATTACAGACTCTTCTTTAAATCAGCTTATTCCTCCAAAGCTCAGTTTTCCTGAGTCTGCACAACTATGCCAGGACCCAGGATCAAGGGAGACACTCAAGTTTTTTAATACTATATCTCTTGACACATTGCTGAAAATATTCATGGCCTCTAAACCTTCAAACTGCATACTGGACCCTATTCCAACTAAACTACTRAAAGAGCTGCTTCCTRTGCTTGGCCCTCCTATGTTGAACATAATAAACGTCTCTCCATCCACCGGATGTGTACCAAACTCACTAAAAGTGGCGGTAATCAAGCCTCTCTTGAAAAAGCCAAACCTTGACTCAGAAAATATTTTTTAAACTATCGGCCTATATCGAATCTCCCATTCATCTCTACCATTTTTGAAAAAGCAGCAACTCACTGTCTTCCTGAAGTCAAACAATGTATACGAAACGTTCTGGCTGGATGCCCACTTCCACCCGGCAAATGAGGGACGCTGGCACCGAGCACACCGGCCTGTGAATACTCAACCGAGACACAGTGCGCATCACCCCATAACACGGGGCCTGACCAGTCACATGCTCGCCACGGTAAGCATGGGGAGTTGGCTCAGGTCTCCAACCTGACTCAGCCACACTCCCCGTGTCCCCCCCCCCCCAAAAAAATTGGGGGCTGCCTCTCGGGCTTCCTTGCCAGCCTTGTTCCCTCATAACGCTGCCGCTCCGCCTTAGCTGCCTCCAGTTCCTCCCTTGGACGGCGATACTCCCCAGCCTGCCTCCAGGGTCCCTTACCATCCAGGATCTCCTCCCATGTCCAGGAGTCCTCTCTACCACGCTGCTTGGTCCTTTGGTGGTGGGAAGTTCTGTCACGGCCGTTGAAAAAAGTGGACCAAGGTACATTTTCTTTTATTGAATAAAAATGACGCCAAACAAAACAACAAACACTACAAAAACTAACCGTGAAGCTACAGGCTATGTGCCCTAAACAAAAGTCAACTTCCCACAAACACAGGTGGAAAAAAGAGCTACCTAAGTATGGTTCTCAATCAGAGACAACGATAGACAGCTGCCTCTGATTGAGAACCACACCCGGCCAAGGAAAAAGAAAACATAGAAATGAAGAAACTAGAATGCCCACACTAGTCACACCCTGGCCTAACCAAAATAGAGAATAAAAACCTCTCTATGGCCAGGGCGTGACAGTTGCACCGTCTACAACCACTGTGATTATTATTATTTGACCCTGCTGGTCATCTATGAACATTTGAACATCTTAGCCACGTTCTGTTATAATCTCAACCCGGCACAACCAGAAGAGAACTGGCCACCCCTCATAGCCTGGCTCCTCTCTAGGTTTCTTCCTAGGTTCTGGCCTTTCTAGGGAGTTTTTCCTRGCCACCGTGCTTCTACACCTGCATTGCTTGCTGTTTGGGGTTTTAGGCTGGGTTTGTGTACAGCAGTTTGTGACATCAGCTGATGTAAGAAGGGCTTTATGAATATATTTTATTGATTGATTGATTGATTGATTGATTGTTGGCTGCTTTTCCTTCACTCTGCGGTCCAACTCATCCCAAACCATCTCAATTGGGTTGAGGTCGGGTGATCGTAATGGCCAGGTCATCTGATGCAGCACTCCATCACTCTCCTTCTTGGCAAAATAGCCCTTACACAGCCTGGAGGTGTGTTGGGTCATTGTCCTGTTGAAAAACAAATAATAGTCCCACTAAGCGCAAACCAGATGGTTTTTGCGACTGCACTTTATGGATTGACTGAACTTCATGTCTTTCTCTTTGCTTATTTGAGCTGTTCTTGCCATCATATGGACTTGGTCTTTTACCAAATAGGGCTATCTTATGTATACCACCCCTACCTTGTCACAACACAACTGATTGGCTAAAACAAATTAAGAAGGAACGAAATTCCACAAGTGAACTTTTAACAAGGCACACCTGTTAATTGAAATGCAGTCCAGATGACTACCTCATGAAGCTGGTTGAGGGAATGCTAAGAGTGTGCAAAGCTGTCATCAAGGCAAAGGGTGGCTACTTTGAAGAATATCTAATAGCATCAATATCAAAGTCAAAAAAGGTAATGCAAAAAGGGTCAAAGCAGATCGTCCAGGTAGCTATYTGGTTAACTATTTAACTAACTATTTAGCAGTCTTATGGCTTGGGGGTAGAAGCTGTTCAGGGTCTTGTTGATTCCAGACTTGGTGCATYGTTACCGCTTGTCATGCCGYAGCAGAAAAAACAGTCTATGAGACTTGGGTGGTTGGAGTCTTTGCCAATTTTTATGGCCTTCCTCTGACACCACCTGGTATAGATGTCCTGGATGGCAGGGAGCTCAGCCTCAATGACGTACTGGGCCATACTCACTACACTCTGTAGCACCTTGCGGTTTGATGCCAAGCAGTTGCCATACCRAGCGGGGATGCAGCCAGTCAAGATGCTCTCAATGGTACAGCTGTAGAACTTTTTCAAGATCTGAGGGCCCATGCCAAATCTTTTCAGCCTCCTGAGGGAGATGAGGAGCTGTCGTGCCCTCTTCATGACTGTGTTGGTGTGTGTGGACCATGATAGATCCTTAGTGTTGTGGAACCCGAGAAACTTGAAGCTCTCAAACCGCTCCCCTACAACTCCGTCAATGTAAATAGGGCGTGTAGTCCATGATTAGCCATTTTTTCTAGCTGACGTTGTTGGAGAGATTGTTGGCAGTGTGATGCCAGATCTCTGACCTCCTCGCTATAGGCGGTCTTGTCGTCGGCGGAGATCAAGGCTACCCCCGTTGTGTTGTCAGTAAATTTAATGATGGGGGGTGGCCCATCAAGAAGTCCAGGATCCAGTTGCAGAGGGAGGTGTTCAGTCAAAGGGTCCTTAGTTTAGTGATGAGCTTGGAGGACTCATTGAGTCCTAACTGTACCTTACAGTTAGACTTCCAATGTAGCCTAGCCTTAAACAGTAGCCTATGTAGTATGTATCAGTAGGTACGTTTCCATCCAATAGGCAACAGATTTTCATATGAATATTCCAATATTTGCATTTTCCCACCACAGATGTTTTCCCATTATTGCGGATAAAAGGCAGTGTGTGATGACGTAGTGCACATAAAAATAACGTTTGCGGTTAAATTCCCATATACCTAATAAAAAAGTGAAATGGGTTTTCATCGCATTTAACTCTACTGATGGTTTTGTCACTAAAAATGTTGCGTTATATAGTGAATGTGCCCACGCTGATCTTGACATGTGCGTTCTAGCCAACAGCTCGCAGATACAGTGTGGGTATAGTTTACATGATGAGATTATTATGAACAAAAAGAGCAAGATTATTTCTGTTTGTCAAACGGCAGCTAAGCATGTCACCAGAATAAGACCCTCGATATTTATTGGAAAGGAGCATCAAGCTCATCACTGTGCACTTTCACCACCCTGTAAAGTTCATCATAACTTATTTCATCTGTAGCCTAATCAACTGCGTGCTTTCCCGAGTCGTAGTGGGAGGGCCACACAACATATAATCAACATTGTATCAATATTTGCGCCTAAAGATGTTTCCACTGTCATTGCTCGCATAATACATTTTTACAGACACAAAGATCCCACCTTTTGATTTGGAAAGTTTACCGACAAATTAACTGTATCCATCAGGCCTAACATGACATTTTTCATCCGACATGTACTTTACTCGCATAAAAAGGTTGGATTTTATCACTCCCCTTCCAGTGTAGGATTATCTATCGATATGTGTAGTGTCTAACCGAATGAATATTTCATTAACTGCATTATTAACACTTTATAGGACACTATAGGGGGAACATAAGGGGGAAAGGAGAATGTTCATGTTCACAATCCACTATCTGAGGAGCCATTTTTGAAGACTTCTAGAAATCAAGGGAAGAGACAGTCAGGTGTAAGAGAATATAGCCAAAGACACATGCTCACATATGCACTCTGAACAATATGGAATAATGCAGATATATGTTTGAAACATATGTATTTCGTAGCTAAACATGTTCTGTGCATAAACAGCCTACAGTATACAGTCGGTATACAGTATGCACACCTCCTTTCTCTTCCGTCTGAAAGCTGCAGAGCTCAGCATCACTCCCTGGTACTGTATGTTAAAACAGAGATTTGTTGGTAGTTTCAAATCCAAAGTACAGCCTGCCACTCTCCACATGCTGAGACCCCTTCTCAAGCATGGATCCTAGGGGAACGAACCCCACAAAGGCTGCCTGCCTGGCTGTCTCTAACCCAGTGGTTCCTAAACTGTGGGGAGCGCCGGCAGGGGGTGTAACACAAGCATACTCTTATACACACACACACACACACACACACACACACACACACACCACACACCACACACACACATCCACACACACACACACACACACACACACACACACACACACACACACACACACACACACACACACACACACCACACACACACACACACACACACACACACACACACACACACACCAAATTAGCTTATATAACCGCTTCATAATGACATTCCCCCTTGTTCTACAATCCCATTATGGTTTTGCTATGCAGCTATTGTTCCAATAGTGAAGTGTTGGCTCAGGGGTCACTTTTAAAAATGGTTTCATGTCTGAATAAGAGGACAGTAACAATAACCCTTGTTCACTTTTTATTCTATTATTTTGTTTTCTAAGCAAAGCATTAATCCAATTCAGTTTCAGCAAACATAACAAGTGCGAGACACAGCATCAATCAGTGGTGATACTGATATAGCTAATAGAAATACTGCTTAGCATAATGCATAAACATTCATCATTCTTCGCTGTATTGTCTGAGCCTCTGTGCTAATCATGAATATGCAAAAAGCCTCGTCACAACACTGTTACACACTAACCAGGTTTCCATCCAACCTTTTTATGCGAGTAAAGTASATGTTGGATAAAAAATGTCACGACAGGCTTGATGGAAACAGCAAATTTTGTCGGTAAACTTTCCAAACGACAACAAAACAAAATACGCTATACAAGGTGGGATCTTTTTGTGTCTGTAAAATGTATTATGTGAGAAATGGCGGTGGAAACATCTTTATGAGCAAATAATAGAGAAAATAACGAAGTAGGATTTGTTTTGTGGTCCTCCCACTACGACTTGGAAAAGCATTCAGTTTATCAGGCTACACATGAAATAAGTGATGATGAACTTCACAGGGTGGCRAAAGTGCACTGTGATGAGYTTGATGCTCCTTTTCAATAAATATYRAGGGTCTTATTCTGGTGACATGATGGTCGATGCTTGGCTGCCATTTGACAAATACAATTGGACTATGGCATTGTCGAATACTCGTTTCTGATTAGCTTGAAGGGCATTCTAGCATGTGCATTATTTCCCTATAATGCACGGTATATCACAGTAGAATAACAATGACTATAGTTCTATGTTCGAGCTTCTTTTGAAAGCGAAAGACGAATTGAAAACATTATTGACGTTGTTGAATTCGATTTTCATAATAGCAAGCTAGGACTGATGGTTTGGTTAGATAAACTAGCAAGTCTGTTTGTTTGGTTACCAAGGTAACTACTGAAGCTTTCAAGTAAACTTGCTAGCTACTTCAATGAATGTTGAACACATTTCTACTGGCAAATTAACACATTTCAAGTGGCAATTATTTTTAAATTATAGCCATGGTATAAAAGGGATAATCAATTCGGGGCTCTATGGGAGTTATTTTTATGTGCACTACGTCATCACACACAGCTTTTTATCCGCAACAAGTCAATTTGATGGAAACATATCTCTGGTGGGAAAATGCCCATGTTGTTTTTAAGAAGATTTTTAGAATATTCGCATGAAAATCTGTCGCCAATTGGATGGAAACCTATAGTTCTTCAAAGAATCTGCGTTACAGTAATATCAACTGTCTGGTCCAGGGTCTGTTTAGGACTACAATTCAGGGTGCAACAATCAGTAAACTACACCATAAACAAATGCTAAATGTATATGTATTGTGGCAGATGGCAGGGAGAGGTGAGGGGAGTGGTTATTGAGGGGAAATATCTTGCAGGTCGCTGGCTCCACCCCCGAGCCTTATATGGACTTCCTGCCCCAACGAGGCGAGGCTGTAGCTCGTTAAGCCAGGGAGTGCTTGGGGACAAAGGAGGGAGCAGTGAACCAAGAGAGTGATGAAGAGTGAGAGAAGCAAGAGCAATATCTGTGTGATTACCCATTGTGACCTGGACTGTCGGACTACCCTCCTTGTGTATCGGACCGGATTGGCTGAGGACCCGAGTGTGAGTTTTACCCCAAGAAAACAGAATGGACAAAGAGAACAGCTTGTGGATTGTGAAGTAATTGGTGAATTCCCCCTTCTTCCCCAGTGTACAAAAACCACTAATAAACTTCCTATTTGTGCTACTGGTGCAAGTTTTGTTACTGAACTTGGTGACGTGGAAACCCCACACCATTGAGCCTGCTACAGTATATTGAGATTTATCATCAAATAATCAACATAACTTGCAATACACATGCTGTATAGTAGTCCATAGTTTTTTTTAGCATGGGTTTACATGCAATCTCCTTACTCTGATTCAAATTCTTTTGAGTATACTTTAAATGCCCTGATGTGCCACAAATTTTGGCTTTGACAACAGCTGATCAATTGGATATGTGGATGCGCAAGGAATAGCGGGAAACATTGTGGCATGACGCATTCTCAGTATTCGAAAATACAATGTTTTATAGTATTCAAATTTTCAAAAAATCAAGTATAGGTTAAATGCCAGGATGTTATGCTCATTTTGGCTCTTCCTCTAGTAGATTGGAAGGGGTGGGCTGTGAGTGATAAGACCTAGTTCTCTTCAGGTAGCCAAACAACRAAACTGTGGCTACTGAATTGGAAAGATGCCTAATAGCAAAGCTTCTGCGGTGGTATTCAAATGTAGGCTAAATAGTTTTTGTTCTACTTAAAATGATCACAAGTAGGCCTATTGCATCGAAGCGGAAGTCTTAAAAAAATAAATTCTGTTTTCTCATTGACAAGTATTTAGTGTTCTCTTGCCCTTTGTCAGAGCTTTTAAACTAAACTAAATACTAAACCGTCTTTTGATTTCTGATTGTGTCGGCAGCGGGGACTCGAAATGTGGCTGCGTTATTTGTGTCATGTTAATCAGGCCTTTTGATTTGAACACATGGATTGTTTTAGTTTTGTAGGCTAGGATACCTATTTAATCTATGGATCAAGCATTAGCAGTCATTCTGATCTCGTTCCCAATGATCAGTGCTTTAGTGTATTATGTTGCTGTCCAGCGTTTCTGATTTGTAGCCTTTTGATTTGAACATTTGAACACTTCTGGCTATTTGACTTAATTTATATATGTTACAGAACTTTGGTTTCACTAAACATGTTGAAATGAAACGAAATAATACGTTTCTTTCTTTAGTACTTTTGAAATAGGATAGGTAGATTACATAGCCTACAGTACAGGTAGAATGTGGTAGTCTGGCTATAAACAGCCTATTTAGGCCTATAACTCCATTCCTATTCAATTCAGAGTTTAAGAGAAATCCATCGAATTGGAAATGAGCTATTATCAGCCTGGTTAATGCGATGTTTGTCTGTTGAATTTGGAAAGATCCACTTGCACTCGGACCCGCCCCACCTACTCAGCCAGTCAGGAGCTGAGCCAGTCAGGAGCTGCTACTGCGTTGTGACCGTAGCATACTGCATACTTTTTACTAAACGGTTTGTGCTAAATAATATGTGACGATGAGTACATAGTATGCAGTTTAAGTATGTAGTACGCTGGTATGGGTATTTGGACACAGCCAGTCTTTATCTGAGAGTAATGGCTTGGGAGCTACAGAGACTTMAAATCTTTTACCGCAGATATCGTAATGGAGTAATAAGGCGTCATGAACTGTACAATTGGGTGATCCTTGACTGGCTGTTTCAGTAGCTCATTTCATACTCTCTCATAATACTGTATGTACCATACAATAACCAGGTAAATTATTCTCCCCAGTCTCCCAGGTCTTTTTTAAAATATATTCTTTTAACCTTTATTTAACTAGGCAAGTCAGTTAAGAACAAATTCTTATTTTCAATGACGGCCAAGGAACAGTGGGTTAACTGCCTTGTTCAGATTTTCAACTTGTCAGCTCACAGATTCGATCTTGCAACCTTTTCGGTTACTAGTCCAACGCTCTAACCACTAGGCTACCTGCCGTCTGACGTAGGCATGGCCCTGGTGCCTGATCCGTGGCACGAGCCTGGGGCCCACGACGGTCAAGGCTTATGAAGCACTAGTGACAGGGGGGAGATGGTCATGCACAACCTCAAGCTAGGAAACAGACGTTGCCTTTTGGAACGGTAAGACCGTCACTGTGTATTATCATCGCTTAGAGGAATTTGATTAAATCAGCCTCAATACAGACTAGATTTAGTATAAAACAGATGAAACACAAACATATATCGTCGCCAGGGGTGAAAGTAAGCCAGTACGGTCTGGTACAGAATCCTGGAAAAATAATTAGTGGCGTTACGCTGTAACACAAAATGCCAAGAAAACTGTTGGCTATTACACCATTATTTAACTTTGCCGCATGTCAGCCGCATAGAAAATGAGCGAATTGACTTGAAACTGGATGGTATACGTACGCTCCAAATTACAGTGTGGTTCCATTAGATTACATTTTGCCAAGGTGGAGATGAGTGGCCGATACCGAGATGTGTGCGGACAGCAGTGGACACATCAATTCAGGCTACAAGTATCATTACAATACACTTGTAGGTGTTTTGTAACAGATGTCTCTTTCTATTCATCAAATTGTGGGTGCACAGTGCACTGTTTGGATGCTGGAATTGTTTGATGAGCGGACGAACGTGCGCAGGTATCCTACAGGAGCGCTTTTTTGAAATGATTGACAATCAGATAAAAACATCACGACTGGTTGTGTTTATGCCACATTAAAAGATAACACATGTTAGAAGTCATATGACAAATCTTTACTAGGTCTACTAGGCACACAGAGATCATATGAAATGAATAGGGATTCTATATGTAATTCGATGATTCCATCTAAATGCTATAATTCTTTTTATGTATGTGACACATAGGGAGTCCCATACCGGTAAGAAATTAAATCTACTTTCACCCCTGAATGTTAGTGATGGGGGGAAAAATYGATACAGTTACATATCGGGATATTATTTTTGATGATATATATTGCAATCTTATTTTCCCTGTAGTTGGCTGTACCTGCACCAAAACTCCAGTGTTTTTCCTTTACATATTTTTCTCCATCTTCTTTTTATTAAATAAGGAGCCAATTTGTTTCCAGATCTTTTATTTCCATGACTGATCAAAACTCGTTTTCTCATGGCTCTCTCTGGTCCCTCTGCTGCAGACATATGKTGAGTAACATGTTTGGAACATCAAATCGCAATAAATTCCCATTATTGATTCGCAATACATATAGAATCCTGGGAATCGCAATAAATATCTAAGTTTCGTGATAATATCATATCGTGAGGTCCAATTCCCAGCCATACTGATCGTTGCCATCAGCACCTAGGACAACAGATTCCACAACAGAACTGCAAGGGAATCGGAAAACTACATGAAATCACTGGTGAGAACAGCTGAGATAGCTCGGCTCTTCTTACCTGTTTGATCTGGCTGTTGACAGGATTGAAGAGGAAAGACGTAGGTCCCTCTTCACCTTGTGTTCCAGCTTCTGACTTATTGGTTATGAGTCTGACATATTTTTTTCCTATTCTTCTTCTTCACGCTTCACTGCCTAATCTGACCATTCTGTTCTGTTGTTTGTTGCCTTGGATACCAAGTCCTACATAAGCATCATGGTACAGTGCTGTGCCTTTAGAGCGTAACCAGCAGCATCACATGCGGAGGGATGGGGGGGGGGTATGGACGCATTCCCCATCCACACTGTTGTGCAGGAACAGAGCTAAATTTAGTGGCTGGCTAGGGTCATGCTCACCTCGCTGGTTTTTTATTGACGCAAAACAAACGGATGTTTCGTCTCGCATCAACAGATCAATATAGAAGATCCTTCATGGAATGATCTTAGTACCTTCAAAATAGACTGTGTTTGTAATAAGAACAGTACCCGTTGGCCTACAACCCAGTATACAACCCATCATTTTCATCTGCATGCACATGAAGCATGACGTGACCACTTTTTCTTCACTCACTTCCACTTTCTTCTCGTTGACTGTTTTTCACATTACTGTAAACACGCAATAACCGTAAAATATATACAACAAGGACACTAATTAGTTAGTGTGGTTTAACCGTATCAGACTAGGTTCTATGGAAGGCAAACTGATAGGGTTCTGTAATAATCTGTCTCTCTCTAGTCATCCAATCAATGACTAGTTGAAGATTGACATACAGYATCTAGCAAAATTACATAATGGATCAAGCGGGGGTGAAATATTAATTAATGCTATAATTTAAAGTTCTCTTTCAACTTTAGCTTTTCGTAGATGCAGTCATGCACTTGGATCTACTCGGATCTCTGCAACACTTTCAGAAGGATGTGAGGATTTTCTTTGACAGCAGTGCTTACTCACATTTTATTGCTTATAAAAATGGGCTTTAACTCTTGTGTTCTTTGATTGGCGAATGACCTATTTTCTCAAAATGGTATTTGAGTGCTCTCCGGCCTCTTCACTGTGTGAATGGGACTTCTATAAACTCATCCAATTGCTTTGTTTTTCCGGATTTTCCCTCAGGTAAGCAATGTACTGACATTTGAATGTACTGACATCTCCACTAAATAAAAATTATGTACACACACACACACACACACAACAACACACACACACACACACACACACACACACACACACACACACACACACACACACACACCACACACACACACACACACACACCACACACACCACACACACACACACACACACACACACACACACCCACACACAACACACACACACACACACACACACACACACACACACACCACACACACACACACACACACACACACACACCACACACACACACACACACACAACACACACACACACACCACAACACACCCACAACACACACCACCACACACACACACACACACACACACAACACACACACACACACACACCACACACACACACACACACACACACACACACACCACAACACACCACACACACACCACACACCACACACTAATAACCAAAAGATGCCTCCAGAAGAAGTTGTTATCACAGGCGTGTGGCTACATTACTTAAATAATACATTATGATTTCCATGGCTTTATTAATTGTCACCCATGGGAATATGGTTCTTACTGACCTTTGCAGTGGTTTCATTATACTCAGTGGGGAGATGTGAATTTCCCTTACAGCCATTCAGCAAATGGATTGCTTCCTTTCATTTCCCCTGCTTGAGTCTGTGCAGCGGCATGCTGAATGTAGACGCTGCGTTAGTAGACTGACTAAACCCTAATGAAACCATACTTTCCCTCCCCCTCTTGGTTTTCCTCAGAGAACTGTCTATTTGTTAATTAAGCCATATTCCCACTGTGAAAGATGGAAAGTCTGAGGAGTGGAGGGGCGAAAGAGATTTCTACTTTGCAATTCACATTAGGCTACATCCTTGCTTTTCCCTTCGTTGTGGCTGGCAATGCTACATTCTTGATCCGCAGCTCAAATTGACCGTAAATATCACAGTGGCCACTAGCCAGTAATCACAAACTATTTACATTGAACAAAAATATAAATGTAAAGTGTTGGTCCCATGTTTCATAAGCTGAAATAAAAGATCCCAGACATTTTCCATATGCACAGAAAGCTTATTCTCTCAAATGTTTTAACAAATTTGTTTACATCCATTAGTGAGCATTTCTCCTTAGCCAAGATAATCCATCCACCTGACAGGTGTGGCATATCAAGAAGCTGATTAAACAGCATGATCATTACACAGGTACACCTTGTGCGGGGGACAATAAAAAAGGTCACTTTAAAATGTGCAGTTTTGTCACACAACACAATGCCAGAGATGTCTCAAGTTTTGAGGGAGCGTATAATTGGAATGCTGACTGCAGGAATGTCCACCAGAGTTGTTGTCCGATAAATGTATGTTAATTTCTCTACCATAAGCCGCCTCCAATGTTGTTATAGAGAATTCCGTTCAACCAGCCTCACAACCGCAAACCACGTGTAACCATGCCAGCCCAGGACGTCCATATCTGGGTTCTTCACCTGCAGTATCATCTGAGACMAGCCACTCGGACAGTTGATGAAACTGTGGGCTTGTACAACCAAAGAATTTCTGCACAAACTGTCAGAAACCRTCTCAGGGAAGCTCATCTGCGTGCACGTCGTCCTCACCAGRGTCTTGACCTGACTGCAGTTTGGCGTCGTAACCGACTTCAGTGGGYAAATTCYCACGTTCGATGGACACTGGCACRCTGGAGAAGTGTGCTCTTCATGGATGAATCCCRGTTTCAACACCTGTACCAGGCTGATGGCAGACAGCGTGTGTGGCGTCTTGTGGGCGATCGGTTTGCTGATGTCAACGCTGTGTCAACAGAGTGCCCCATGGTGGCGGTGGGGTTATGGTATGGGCAGGCATAAGCTATGGACAACAAACAGTGCAGTCAAGCAACAAAAACAACACTGTTTCTTTTTGGGGGGGTGACATCAATATGGCCAGCAGTGTTTATCGACACAAGACAATTCAATAGAAGCGGACCATAGCAGGCAATTGGCACATCCATTTTCAATGTGAACTTTCTACATGTCGACAACAACAAAAAAATCACTGGACAAGTTAATGGAGACATAGCTAGTATGGTCTGATTTGCTGGGCTATTTCCTTCACCTTTGACCCCATCAAGAGCAGCTTTTCTGCTGAAGTAATTATTCACTTAATCTGCCATCTCATGGGAGATGCAAGAGAAAAAATACGTAGAAGGAGGCCAGATCTTAACGGGGATATACAAATCAGTTTCTTTCTGGTAATACTTTCATAAATAAAAGCAACGGCTTATATGACTGTACATGTTGTCCAGACTGTACATGTTTACCAATTCCTCTGTATTTTGTGATTTCTGTCCATCTTGAAAAGATCTGCAYCCCCAAGAGCGCTTAACCTGAGGTAACGCATTCCTTAATTTGACCTGATAAGACAGACCTGTGTGGCTCCGCCTCTCTCAGAACAAGGAATGTTGCCCATCGTATGTCACAAAGAAGGACGTGCCAACCCACATCCAGTCATTCTATACGGTCAATTTGAATGGGAGTCAACACAAAGGCCATTTGTCCAGTTGGTGTTCTCTGTTTCAGACAATATTTACACCCTTTGACAGCCATCAATTCAAGTGGAGCCAAGTAGAGAGGCAGGTGTCCTTGCAGGACCGCCAACAGCATCCTAAATGACTTCTCTCCTTTAATCCTAATTTAGGACATTGTGTCATCCCAAGATGATTTACAAACACAGGGCTCCACTCAGTTGGGCAGAGAGAGAATGTGTAATGTAAAATGTAGATGTTTTGCGGTTGAAAATATAGCTGACATATGTAAAGAGAGTGAACAGCTGATGCGAGAGTCCATCCTTGGAACTTGCGAATCAAAGGCGAGTGCCTAACTCCCCGTGCCAAAAAACGACAACGCATACACTGCTTTCAATTGGGCGATTGCGGAGGTGGGGTTTCGACGTCATTAAATAGAGCAGTGGTAATTCACACCTATGACTGCTATAGGCTGCTACTGGAGATTTTGGTGGTACGTTAACTTCCCGAGATATAGCTTTTACATTGGATTTTTATTAGGAAAAAACAACAGCCTCTCTCCTCTCCTCTCGTGTCTGATACATGAAGCTTTCCAGGCTTCAATTAAGAATTTAATGTTTCATAATGTCGGTTGGATGCAAAATAAAAACACATGCTACATAAACATAAACATGAAATATCCTCCACTGACAGGCCAGAGAAAACAGTGTTATGAAGTCTGTAAACCTGGATAAAAATACCATTCTCCTACATGCCAGATGCTTCTGCACTTCAGTCTTTCCATACAGCCGCAACAATACTAGAAACTCTTTTAAACAGGGTTAGTGATAAGCAATGGTTCCATCCACGCCACAGTCAGCAAACAATCAGCAAACTCATTGCTAGTTAGAAAAGACAAGTGCGAGTGTTACTGAAAGAAAGGCTCTGCCAAGGCCATTAGCTGTCACAGCCTGTCAGGCATATCAGGGCCCATTATCAGCCCTAAAGAACGCATGCYGTGCCCAACTTCACACAGAGGGAGCAGAGCATGATCGCTGGGCTAAGACCCAGACTGAAATACATATTTTACTCATGTAAATCTACCCTGAGACCCATATCACTTACCAGAATAATCATTATTCCTCCTGGGTCTGAGGGTGCTGCCTGATACCCAAAAGTGAGGTATCGCTATAACAAACGCAATCGGACTCCTTTTAGACAGTAAAATCACTTGAGAGTGGAACAATGTAATTAGCTGCACCCCAAGTTAAGGTGACAGGGTTGTAGTAGCTGCCATCCTACTATGACTCGGGGAAGGAACGCGCGCACAATGCAAATAACATGGTARCATGATAAACAATGTAATTTCCAGTTGTCATACATTGTTAATGGATTTAGCATCACATGTATTTTTCAATAGTTCATCTGCAATCAAATCTTACGATATTCTAATGAAATTAAATTTCCCACCAATTCCTGACTTATTTTTAAATTCTATGTTATTATGTTATACAATGATTGGAAACATCTCAGACAATTTTGGGCAAAGCCATATGAAAAAAGTTTGCCATCAGGTGTTTACAGTAAATGTAATTGTTACAATACTTTCTGAAATTAACAGTTAACCTTCGAGGGGGGTACAACAGGCACACAGTTTCAGAAACCTGCAACGTGAAGAATGTCCATTAAGAAAGGTATTCACATATAGTCAGTGKTGTAAAGTACTTAAGTAAAAATACTTTCAAGTACTACTTAAGTCATTTTTGGAGGTAATTGTAYTTTACTATTTATATTTTTGACAACTTTTACTTTTACTTCACTACATTCGTAAAGAAAATACTGTACTTCTTACTGGCTGACTTACACTCTTACTTGAGTCATTTTCTATTAAGGTATCTCTGTACTTTTACTCAAGTATAACAATTGGATACATTTTCAACCATTGCATTTAGTGATACCCTGTCTTATATATTTTCCAAAACAGAAGGCCCCCAGAAAATGTGTGGGATATCTTAGGTTACATCTCACGTTTTAATAAGTCCAATTTGCAAATTGTATGCTGCTCACTCACCTGAAATTAGCTCTGTAAAAATTGTGGCCGTTTTTTCCCCAGTTCTTTCTTTCTTTAGCCTATGCGTGCTTTGTCGCAGAAAGAACGTGATAAGAGCTTGGTTTTCCTGGGTTGGTTAGCAGTGCAGACTTATTCCCTGTGAGATAAAAGAGATAGGTCCTCACTCATCTGCTCCGTCAACGCTTCTTAAAGAGAGCAACACAGAGGAGGAAGGATGCGCATCGATAGTAGGCTGCTCTAAATACCATCAACAACATCCAGGCAAGGAAGGTGTGGAGTGTGCGCATATGAGTGTGCAAATATATTGAGCGCGTTTGAGTGGGTAAGGCTAAAGTGTTTATCATAGWCCAAAACGTGTACCTGTATGCACAGCAGCGTTGTAGAAAATTGGTTTGTTGGCTTTCAGACTTTTCACATTTTCTGTCAACACATTCAAATGAATAGAGGACGGGTAGCGGAGCCGCGTTGGTTGGGCATTGTGGGGAGATGCGCGTTTKGGCTGTATGTCTGAYRGTGGTCTCAGAGCCGTGTAGCTATGTCACAATGGGACCCCTGACGATCACAACTGACTCGATGAAAGTCAAGGAGTGAAGTCGGGGGAGGTGGATCTGCAACAGCCGAAAGTCGGATACTAATGTGGTTTTCCAACATCAAGGATCAGATCAACTTGGCAGTGTTGCCATTAAAACATTATAAATGTTTTTCTTTATAATGTCGAAATAAACATGTCCCCAACCCCAATATCGCACACTCACAAACTGAAATCATATCTGTGTACATTGTATAATCAATTAGTGAGAGAGAGCCTTATTTAATATCACATTAGTTTGTATCCACTGTAAGAATCGTGGCAAAGTTGGTTCCTGTTTCAAGTCATCTTTGGTCACGTTCGTGTGGGTCAAACAAAAACACCCAAATGATTGGTTGACAATAGAGCCTCCAACAATGCAGGCGATGGCTGCAGGATGAAGTTGGTGAAGAGCAACTGCAGAAACGTGTAGTTGACTGAAATCAAAACTTCATGACCTTTGATCACATGTTTTTTTGCAAAGTTAATGCAGTCAACATGTTGGCGCAAGTCTGACTATTTTTATCCCTATAATGCAACACACCGTGAAAAGCGGTGACACTTGACAAAAGTGATCCGCTCGAAAGCATTCATTTATCAAGGCTAATGGTAGCCTATGTTATGGAACCCCTGAAGGGACACATAGAAAAGGAAAAAAGCKAATTATTTTGCGTTCCCTCGCAAAAAGTTAGCTAGCTGGTAACCTCRTCCCCAGGCTATTGCACACAGCGCATTTTGATGGAAGTCTCTGGAAACGAAATTAGCTAGCTACCTTACCTTCACATCCAAGAGGTCATAGAGGAACAGCCTTAGGTAAGTGTCCTTTTGTCTTGTAATTTCACATCTGGAAGGTGAATTGAAACAATTAGCTAGCATGATTATATAATTTATAGCACAGCCAACTAGCTAGCTTGCTAGCTAGCAAGCTATATGAATAATGCACTGAATTTAGCTACTGTCGAGGGGATCACAATAGTTGTTAGCTATGGCTATACTCATAGCAAGAACAAGCAAGACCCTATCTGAGAAGCATGAGTGATCGAGCATTCTACTCCGTGCATTGTCAATGAGCAGTGAATTCATCAAAAGTGCATTACAGTGGTTTGGAAAAACAATTACATTTCAAAAGGAGGCAGCTGTTTTTGATTACCTTTGTTAGCTAATGACAACATTATCGGTCTAAAGTACATTGACAAAATGATAATGATGGCAAAGTTGTTTCCTTCTAAACAATTGCCTACTTTAGCAATGCCATAATATTTCCAGATCACCATTGATTCATTTAGATTAAGCAGTCTTAAGCCTCCATCTATCACAACGTTTGGGGGCCACTATGGCAAAGTTGGCTCCTGCCGGTCCGGCGCCGTTAATAGTGAAAGCCAAGTCTTGTCCAGCGAATCACCTGCCCCACAGCCAAGGGGCGGCGATTGTGCAGGCTCTAAACCACCCTTCGGAGAAACCTCCATCCAGGTGCACACCTTCCACGATCGGCCGTCAGTGTATCCGTGATGCTCGGATCCTGCTGCCTAGAAGCCCTGGAAGGCTCATACCCTCACGCTATGGTCGCTCGTGACTCCCCAGCCGCTCGTGGGGGACATCACAATCCACGAACTGTGCCTCCGCTTTCCACACCGAGGCCCAGGCCTCCTGTGTGTCCCTCCAGTCAGCGAAAGCCTCCAAGCGTCGCATTGATCCTGGCAAGAAGCCTCCAGTGATGATCCATGGACAGAAGCCTCCAGTGATGATCAAAGCTTACTGTCTTGGAGCCACGCAAGACGCCGGCTGCCAGATGCATGCATCCAGTTCGGCAAGCCACAGCCTCCAGTATGTGATCCACTCTGGCGAACGTAAGCCTCAGTGAAGGAGTCATGGCACGAAGCTCCCAGCGAGGCCTCAGCGGCCTCCAGCGACGGTCCCCGTCCGGACCTCCAGCGACGTTCTCCAGTCCAGAGCCTCCAGCGACGAGTCTCCCTACCGGCCAAACCCTCCCTAACCCGACGAGCTAGGCCAATTGTGCGTCGCCCCACGGACCTCCCGGTCGCGGCCGGCGAGTGGGCGCGGAACAGAGTCTCTGGTGGCACAGCTAGCACTGCGATGCAGTGCCTAGACCACTGCGCCATCCGGGAGGCGCCTCCATCTTTCTTAAATGGAAGAAGTTTGGAACCACCAAGATTCTTCCTAGAGCTGGCCACCCGGCCAAACTGAAAAATTTGGACGGTGGTCCAAAAGAACATGGAGAGGCTATTGGTCGGGAGGTGAGCACAGCAACGCCAA
>NC_036851.1:10125721-10131894 GCF_002910315.2 Salvelinus sp. IW2-2015 | reverse complement strand
GGTTCCTGTCTTGGACAGAGGGAGGTTTGAGAACATTACGTTTCATAGCAATTGGTATGGCGCGACCCAGTGATGGAGGTGCAAACTATGAATGGCAACATTGCTTTGCAGTTGTCTAATTTGCCCAAATCTCTGACTGTGTGTTCTGCCAGTAGAGGGTGGCGTGGGTAAAATCACTGGGTAAGCCCCCCCCCCCCAGCCACACCACACACACACAGAAAAGCCATATTTACAACCAGATGTTTTGTGATAATTGCGTTGTTTGCTCTATAACCTGTTTGGTCACTCTGACAGTGCTCCAGAGTTCCTCTTTGGAGATGGGAGAACCTTCCAGAAGGAAAACCATATCTTCAGCACTCCACCAATCAGGCCTTTATGGTAGAGTAGCCAGGCGGAAGCCACTCCTCAGTAAAAAGCACATGACAGCCCCACTTGGAGTTTGCCAAAAGCCACCTACACAAGATTCTCTGGTCTGATGAAACCAAGATTGAACTCTGTGGCCTGAATGCCAAGCATCACGTCTGGAAAAACCTGGCACCATCCCTACGGTGAAGCTTGGTGGTGGCAGCATCATGCTGTGGGGAGGTTTTTCAGCGGCAGGGACTGGGAGGCTAGTCAGGATTGAAGAAAGATGAATGGAGCAAAGTACAGAGAGATCCTTGATGAAAACCTGCTCCAGAGCGCTCAGGACCTCAGACAGGCGTGAAGGTTCACCTTCCAACAGAACAAYGACCCTAAGCACACAGCCAAGACAACGCAGGAGTGGCTTTGTGACAGGTCTCTGAATGTCTTTGAGTGGCCCAGCCAGAACACTGACTTGAACCCAATCGAACCCAATCTCTGGAGAGACCTGAAAATAGCTGTGCAGCGATGCTCCCCATCCAACCTGACAGAGCTTGAGCGGATCTGMAGAGAAGAATGGGAGAAACTCCCCAAATACAGGTGTGCCAAGCTTGTAGYATCATACCCAAGACGACTCGAGGCTGTAATCGCTGCCAAAGGTGCTTCAACAAAGTAGTGAGTAAAGGGTCTGAATACTTATGTAAATATGATATTTCAGGTGTATTARAATTKTTYYYCKSMAAAWTTTYMAAAAAACYKKTTTTKSYTTKKYYYTWWKKKGKWWTKKKKKKWAAWTTWWKRRRAAAAAWYCAWTTKRAWYCMWTTTWRRAAAARGCTGTAACGTAACAATTTGTGGAAAAAGTCAAGGGGGCTGAATACTTTCCGAATGCACTGTATATTGACGGGACGTTACTCACAGATACTCCCCCCAGGGCCGTAGCCAGGGTCTGAGTTTTAGTGAGGTCCCAAGACATTTTAAGAAAGTTAAAGCAAATGTACTGCATTCCTATAGAATTAATAAACTCTAAAATAYTATTTGGAGAACAGCATAAATGACCCCATCCATTATCACATTTGAAAGAGAGTAACCCTGCTCTACTTMTTTGCTGACCTGTGACCCACTGACACYGCCCCAGTTTAGAGGTGAGTAAGGCAGCCCAAGAGTTAATACACACAGGGAACTTCATTCACACACAGRAGAAGATGAACATGKATATGTACTTAGGGATGGTTCTGTAATGGACAGAAACAGAGATAATGAATATGCTATATATGAGATAAATATAATGACCTGAGTAGGACTATTCAGAGTAGGCGTGGCGGTGGTTCCCCCACAGAGGCGGGCTGTGCTCCATCAGAGGTGAGAAGGACTGGAAGCATAAGCTCTCCAACTGAGGGGGGCCGTGCCCCAGCAAAGGATAGCAGGCTTGGTGGCGGCGATTCACCAACTGAGGCATTCAAGTCCCCCAGTGCAGGAACCAGAAGAGGGCCCAGGGCAGGACCCGGAGCAGGCCCCAACGATAGACCCGAGATCAGGGCCAGATCAGGAGGTAATACTGGTGAGTCCAGGGCAGATGGTGGATCAGCTCGAACCCTCGGAGCAGGAATAGGTAGTGTCCCTGGGCGGTGAGGTCTGGTGTGTCCCCCACAGTCACGGCGGTGGGTTGAGTCCAGCAGCAGCAGATCCACGACTAGTGCTGGATCAGGTGGTGCACCATGGGCAGGGGATTCCTGGACAGCCCAAACGGGACCCAGGGCTATGTCTGGGTCAAGTGAAGCTGTATTTACTGACCTGTGACCCACTGACACCACCCCTGTTTAAGGGGAGTAAGGAGGTTGAAGAGTTAACACGCACACACACACAGGAAACTTTATTCACCCACAGGAGAAGATGAAGATGTACATGGGGGTGGTTCTGTAATGGACAGAAACAGAGATAATGAATAAGCTATACATGAGATAAATACACTGGCCTAAATAGATACACGCGGAGTATGATAGAATAGAATATGGGATAGAACCACAAGGACTGTATCTAATAATGACCTAATAACCATGTAGTAGCAAGAGATTAATGACCAGCATGGCAGTAGTACAGTAAGAATATTATCAGTAAGAATATTATACAAATAGTCGGCTATTGCACGCAACACACGAGCGAAAACTGTATTTAAATAATATATATTATACACTGAGTGTRCAAAACATTAGGAACACCTTCCTAATATCAGTGGTGGAAACAGTACTCAGTTGTCATACTTGAGTAAAAGTAAAGATACCTGAATAGAAAATGACYTMGGTAAACGTGAAAGTCACCCAGTAAAGTACTACTTGACWAAAARTCTGAACGTATTTGGTTTTAAAAAACACTTACGTATCAAAAGTAAATGGAATTGCTAAAATATCATTCAAATTCCTTATATTAAGCAAACGGTAGAATTTTCTTGTTTTTCTTTCWTTGACGGATAGCCAGGGGCACACTCCAACACTCAGACATAATTTACAAATGAAGAATTTGTGTTTAGTGAGTCCTTCAGATCAGAGGCAGTAGGGATGTATAGGGATGTTCTCTTGATATATCAGGGATCARGGTAAGACCCAGATGCAGACTGTCGAAGTAACAAAGTTTATTGTGGCAACAGGGGCAGGCAAAGACAGGTCAAGGCAGGCAAGAGTCGAAAATCCAGGGTAAGGCAAAGGTACAGGACGGCAGGCAACTCAGGGTCAGGGACAGGCAGAGTGGTCAGGCTCAGGATAGGCAAAGGTCAAAAACCAGGAGGACGAGKAAAGAGAGGCTGKGAAACRATAGGAGCTGACAGGAAGAACGCTGGTTAGCTTGAACGAACAAGACGAACTGGCAACAAACAGACAGAGAACACAGGTATAAATACACAGGGGATAATAGGGAARATGAGCGACATCTGGAGTGGGGTGGAGACAAGCACTTGGACTGGTGAGACAGATCAGGGCGTGACATGATAAGTGTGTGAATTAGACCATTTCCCGGTTAAAATGTAACATGTACTTTTGGGTGTCAGGGAAAATGTATGGAGTAAAAAGTATTTTATTTTCTTTAAGAATGTAGTGAAGTAAAARTAAAAGTTGGCAAAAATRTAAATAGTAAAGCAAAGTACAGATACCCCAAAAAACTACTTAAATAGTACTTTAAAGTATTTTTACTTAATAAGAACCTTACACCACTGCCTAATATTGAGTTGCACCCCCTTTTGGCCTCAGAACAGCTTCAATTCGTCGGGGCATGCTCTACAAGGTGTCAAAAGCGTTCGACAGGGATGCTGGCCTTGTTGACTCCAATGCTTCCCACAGTTGTAACAAGTTGGCTGGATGTCCTTTTGGTGGTTGACCATTGTTGATACGGGAAACTGTTGAGCTAGAAAAACCCAGTAGTGTTGCTGTTCTTGACACACTCAAACCGGTGCGCCTGGCACCTACTACCAGACCCCGTTCAAAGGCACTTAAATATTTTGTCTTGCCTATTCACCCTTTGAACGGCACACATACACAATCCATGTCTCAATTGTCTCAAGGCTTAAAAATCCTCCTGAAAATGCATGAACAGCGAGTCTTAAAATTGACCTTAGATATAGTACTGTTAGGAGATCTGGAGAGACCGGGTCAGTCAATTACTAATATACTCTTAGTAAAAGTATTTGTCAACTCGCAATCTGTGGATTCTATTTGATTAGACAATTGAAATTGATTGTTAAACATACAGCATAGTTGAAAGATAGGTGATAGATAGGTGGATGGGCATTTCCTTCTTAATGCGTTTGAGCCAATCAGTTGTGTTGTGACAAGGTAGGATGGGTATACAGACGATAGACCTATTGTAAAAGACCAAGTCCATATTAAGGCAAGAACAACTCAAATAAGCAAAGAGAAACGACAGCCATCATTACTTTAATTCATGAAAAGTCAGTCAATCCGGAAAATGTCAAGAACTTTGAAAGTTTCTTCAAGTTGCAGTCGACAAAATGATAGAAACTGGACTCGTCTATGAGGGACCGCCCACAGGAAAGGAAGACCCAGAGTTACCTCTGCTGCAGAGGATAAGTTCATTAGAGTTACCACCCTCAGAAATTGCAGCCCAAATAAATGCTTCACAGAGTTCAAGTAACAGATACATCTCAACATCAACTGTTCAGAGGAGGCTGCGTGAATCAGGTCTTTATGGTCGAATTGCTGCAAATAAACCACCACTAAAGGACACCAAAAAGAAGAGACTTGCTTGGGCCTAGAAACACCAGCAGTTGACATTAGGCCGGTGGAAATCCAAATTTGAGATTTTTGGTTCCAGCTTGTGTCTTTGTGAGACGCAGAGTTGGTGAATGGATGATCTCCGCATATGTGGTTCCCACAGTGAAGCATGGAGGAGGATGTGCTATGGTGTGGGGGTGCTTTGCTGGTGACACTGTGTGATTTATTTAGAATTCAAGTCACACTTTACCAGCATGGCTACCACAGCATTATGCAGCGATACGCCATCCCATCTGGTTTGCGCTTAGTGGGACTATCATTTGTTTTTCAACAGGACAATGACCAAACACACCTCCAGGCTGTGTAAGGGCCATATGACCAAGAAGGAAAGTGATGGAGTGCTGCATCAGATGACCTGGCCTCCACAATCATTCGACCTCAACCTAATTGAGATGGTTTGGGATGAGTTAGACTGCCAAATGAAGGAGAAGCAGCCACCAAGTACTCAGCATATGTGGGAACTCCTTCAAGACTGTTRGAAAAGCATTCCAGGTGAAGCTGTTTTAGACAATGCCAAGMGYGTGCAAAGCTGTTATCAAGGCAAAGGGTGGCTACTTTGAAGAATCTATCAAATAAAATGTATTCAGAACACTTTTTTGGTTACTACATGATTCCATATGTGTTATTTCATAGTTTTGATGTCTTCGCTATTATTCAACATTGTAGAAAATAGTAAAAATAAAGAAAAACCCTTGAATGAGTAGGTGTCCAAACCTTTGACTGGTACTGTATGTCCACCCTCGCTCTGACACTGGAAGACAAACAGTTCAGGAATCATTAGACAAAGAATGTTAGCAGCACTCCTTTCTTTTCCATAGGTCTTGTCTAATAAATTATTYCTAATATCTGTAACAGTTGAGTTTGTGCATCAAATATTACTCTACAACTTTTACTGCTATACATACACTCAGTGGCCAGTTTATTAGGTACACCCATCTAGTATCGGGTCGGACCCCCCCCTCTGCCTCCAGAACAGCCTAAATTCTTTGTGACATTCCCCACACCATTACACCACCGCCACCAGCCTGTACCATTGACACCATACAGGATGGGGCCATGGACTCATGCTGCTTATGCCAAATCCTGACTCTGCCATCAGCATGATGCAACAGGAACCGGGATTTGTCAGACCAGGCGATGTTTTTCCACTCCTCAATTGTCCAGTGTTGGTGATCGYGTKCCCACTGGAGCCGCTTCTTCTTGTTTTTAGCTGATAAGAATGGAACCCGGTGTGGTCGTCTGATGCAATAGCCCATCCGTGAGAAGGACGCTTTGTGCGTTTTGAGATGCCGTGCAGCACACCACTGTTGTACTGCACTGTTATTTGCCTATTTGTGGCCCTCCTGTTAGCTTGCACGATTCATGCCATTCTCCTTCGATCTCTCATCAACAAGCTGTTTTCGACCACAGGATTACCACTGACTGTATGCTTTTTGTTTGTCGCACCATTCTCAGTAAACCCAAACCTAGACCCTGTTGTGCGTGAAAGCCTAGGAGGCCAACCATTTCATAGATACTGGAACCGGAGCGCTGGCACCGCGATCATCCACGCT
>NC_036851.1:10102593-10125696 GCF_002910315.2 Salvelinus sp. IW2-2015 | reverse complement strand
TCCAGCTTGTGTCTTTGTGAGACGCAGAGTTTGTGAATGGATGATCTCCGCATATGTGGTTCCCACAGTGAAGCATGGAGGAGGATGTGCTATGTGGGGGTGCTTTGCTGGTGACACTGTGTGATTTATTTAGAATTCAAGTCACACTTTACCAGCATGGCTACCACAGCATTATGCAGCGATACGCCATCCCATCTGGTTTGCGCTTATGGGACTATCATTTGTTTTTCAACAGGACAATGACCAAACACACCTCCAGGCTGTGTAAGGGCCATATGACCAGAAGGAAAGTGATGGAGTGCTGCATCAGATGACCTGGCCTCCACAATCATTCGACCTCAACCTAATTGAGATGGTTTGGGATGTAGAGACTGCCAAATGAAGGAGAAGCAGCCACCAAGTACTCAGCATATGTGGGAACTCCTTCAAGACTGTTAGAAAAGCATTCCAGGTGAAGCTGTTTTAGACAATGCCAAGAGTGTGCAAAGCTGTTATCAAGGCAAAGGGTGGCTACTTTGAAGAATCTATCAAATAAAATGTATTCAGAACACTTTTTTGGTTACTACATGATTCCATATGTGTTATTTCATAGTTTTGATGTCTTCGCTATTATTCTAACATTGTAGAAAATAGTAAAAATAAAGAAAAAACCCTTAATGGTAGGTGTCCAAACCTTTGACTGGTACTGTTAGTCCACCCTCGCTCTGACATGGAAGACAAACAGTTCAGGAATCATTAGACAAAGAATGTTAGCAGCACTTCTTTCTTTTCCATAGTTGCTTTCTAATAAATTATTCTAATATCTGTAACAGTTGAGTTTGTGCATCAAATATTACTCTACAACTTTTACTGCTATACATACACTCAGTGGCCAGTTTATTAGGTACACCCATCTAGTATCGGGTCGGACCCCCCCCCCCCCCTCTGCCTCCAGAACAGCCTAAATTCTTTGTGACATTCCCCACACCATTACACCACCGCCACCAGCCTGTACCATTGACACCATGCAGGATGGGGCATGGACTCATGCTGCTTATGCAAATCCTGACTCTGCCATCAGCATGATGCAACAGGAACCGGGATTTGTCAGACCAGGCGATGTTTTTCCACTCCTCAATTGTCCAGTGTTGGTGATCGCGTGCCCACTGGAGCCGCTTCTTCTTGTTTTTAGCTGATAAGAATGGAACCCGGTGTGGTCGTCTGATGCAATAGCCCATCCGTGAGAAGGACGCTTTGTGCGTTTTGAGATGCCGTGCAGCACACCACTGTTGTACTGCACTGTTATTTGCCTATTTGTGGCCCTCCTGTTAGCTTGCACGATTCATGCCATTCTCCTTCGATCTCTCATCAACAAGCTGTTTCGACCACAGGATTACCACTGACTGTATGCTTTTTGTTTGTCGCACCATTCTCAGTAAACCCTAGACCCTTGTGCGTGAAAGCCTAGGAGGCCAACCATTTCATAGATACTGGAACCGGAGCGCCTGGCACCGCGACATACCACGCTCAATACCGCTTAGGTCACTCGTTTTGCCCATTATTACATTATATTGAAAAGTAAGTGAATGCCGCGATGCCTGTCAGCCTGCTTTATATGAGCAAGCCACGGCCTCGTGACTCACTTTAGGAGCGAACCATTTTCGTGAAGGGGGGGGGGGTGTACCTAATAAACTGCCACTAAGTGTTACACAACGTAACCTTTTTCTCAAGGATTCTATTTTAAAACTTCTTTGTGACTTCCTGATTTATCTAAAGAGACTCACACCTTATCAATTCTCTTTGCAAAGTAAATGAATGAATAATGCTGAATGATGTAGTGCAAATTGTACGTCATCAGAGGCCAGTGAGACTGGGGCCTGTAGGAAACTTGCATTTTTAATTTGAATGGGGTACAGAAAGTCCATTTCAGATCAAGCTCCATACAGTGGTTGGATGACAAATCCATGCTATCAACAGTGCATTTCATTCCTTCTTTGGCCGTTGTACTTTGATAACTCTGAGRCAAGAAAGATTCATACCCCTTCCCCCATCATTCCATGAAAGAATGAAACCACACACCCGGTTCCATTTTAGAACCTTTGACATTGATGCAGTGCTGAGTTCCAGGCAGTAGTAACTGTTCCAGTTCCATGGAGGTGAAATGAGCGGTGTATGTTTGATTAGGTTCGACATTGATGGGTGGGCTTGTTGCACTGGGGGCCTGACTGAGACTTCATCCTTTTACACAGTGGGCTAAATCAGGGTCGCACAGAGTGTTTCTTGGTAGTCTTAAATCTACTTTGAAACAAAAGTATACACCTCACACACATGGTTATGGTCTTAAAAAAACAAGACACCTGTACTATGTTAGATATAGAGTTGAAATGTATTTCATTTTGAGTTTGCATCCCAACATTACACTTTATATTCATCACAGAAGACTGAAATATAATAAAAACCATTCGATATAGAAATACCGGACTTTCTGCAGTAAAAAAGAAAAAATATTAATTCTGAAAAATATTAATAACATTCCACCCATGAGGCCACTAGAGGATGAGTTGGTGTTTTGGCTGCAGGAAAGGGTTTTATTTGAGCCACTCCTGGAGGCCGAGTACAGGAGTTTAGTTAAAGAACAGAAACAAGACATGGTGAGACAGTAGACARTAGACAGAGGCAGTAAAGTAGAGATGTGACAGGACACCTTGTGAACAAGAGATACAGCAGCACAGGTTAGCTCCCCTACAACACACTCTGCCATTGCTTCACCTCAGGTAATATGGTACTTTGCCACCTTTTTACAGTATGAAAGCAGAGACWATTCCAACAGTGACTCTAACTACCGCCATACAGCACAGTATCTTCCTGGGGTTACAGTCTCCTTTATAMAGTAAGTGTGCTAATGAGCGAGAGTCAGCAAACAAAATGTTATTAAGGAAACCAATTCTGCTCTTTAAAGTAGGCTGCACAGGTGGAATCGGGTGTGTTTGTATCGATATTGCTGTGCTTGGCCGTCAATGCAAATCATCGCAAATAAGAATCTGCTCTTAATTGATTTACCTGCAAAGGGTATAAATGGGCAATAAAAAAAAATCTGAATTAGAACTGACTCAGATGCATCATCGACAGTGATGATGTCACAAGCCCTCAAAATGTAAACTAAACAAGCACTGGAGACATCCATCACTGGAAACAACCATCACTTYTAATGGCATTTAGGCTACTCATTGAAATGTGCTGCAGCGCACCTAGCTCCACAGAAATGTCCCCATGTATGGCCATATGCATGTCAGATTGGGACACGAGCTGGAATGTTTACTACGTGCAGCCTCAGAACAACAATAGAAACCCAAACATGGTCCTCTCCATCAGGGACTGGCTCTAAAGAACAGCCCAAAATAACAGAAACACACATGCAAATTATGCTCCAGGGAAGATAGCGACAATATAAATTCTGCAAAAAAAAGAAACATCCTTTTTCAGGACCCTGTCTTTCAAAGATAATTCRTAAAAATCCAAATAACTTCACATATTTTCATTGTAAAGGGTTTTAACACTGTTTCCCATGCTTGTTCAATGAACCATAAACAATTAATGAACATGCACCTGTGGAACGGTCGTTAAGACACTAACAGCTTACAGATGGTAGACAATTAAGGTCACAGTTATGAAAGCTTAGGACACTAAAGAGGCCTTTCTACTGTCTCTGAAAAACACCAAAAGAAAGATTCCCAGGGTCCCTGCTCATCTGTGTGAGCGTGCCTTAGGCATGCTGCAAGGAGGCATGAGGACTGCATATTGGCCAGGGCAATAAATTGCAATGTCTGTACTGTGAGACGCCTAAGACAGCGCTACAGGGAGCCAGGACGGACGCTGATCGTCCTGCAGTGGCAGACCACATGTACAATACATGCACAGGATTGGTACATCCGAACATCACACCTGCGGGACAGGTAACAGGATGGCAAGAACAACTGCCCGAGTTACACTAGGAACGCACAATCCTCCATCAGTGCTCAGACTGTCCGCAATAAGCTGAGAGAGGCTGGACTGAGGCTTGTAGGCCTGTTGTAAGGCAGGTCCTCACCAGACATCACCGGCAACAACGTCGCCTATGGGCAACAAACCACGTCGCTGGACCAGACAGGACTGGAAAAAAGTGCTCTTCACTTCGAGTCACGGTTTTCTCTCACCAGGGTGATGGTAGGATTTGCGTTTATCTTCGAAGGAATGAGCGTTACACCGAGGCCTGTACTCTGAGGCGGGTCATTTGGAGGTGGAGAGTCCGTCATGGTCTGGGGTGGTGTGTACACAGCATCATCGGACTGATCTTGTTGTCATTGCAGGCAATCTCAACGCTGTGCGTACAGGGAAGACATCTTCCTCCCTCATTTGGTACCCTTCCTGCAAGCTCATCCTGACATGACCTCCAGCATGACAATGCCACAGCCATACTGCTCGTTCTGTGTGTGATTTCCTGAAAGACAGGAATGTCAGTGTTCTGCCATGGCCAACGAAGTGCCCGGATCTCAATCCCATTGAGCACGTCTGGGAACCTGTTGGATCAGATGGTGAGGGCTAGGGCCATTCTCCCCAGAAATGTCCGGGAACTTGCAGATGCCTTGGTGGAAGAGTGGGGTAACATCTCACAGCAAGAACTGGCAAATCTGGTGCAGTCCATGAGGAGGAGATGCACTGCAGTACTTAATGCAGCCGATGGCCACACCAGATACTGACTGTTACTTTTGATTTTGAACCCCCCCCCCTTTGTTCAGGGACTCATTATTACATTTCTGTTAGTCACATGTCTGTGGAACTTGTTCAGTTCATGTCTCAGTTGTTGAATCTTGTCATGTTCATACAAATATTTACACATATTAGTTTGCTGAAAATAGACGCAGTTGACAGTGAGAGGACATTTTTTTTTTTTTGCTGAGTTTATGAAAACAAACCCCACTATGAGGAAACTAGGCGTATGTCGCAAGTCACGACTTCACAGGAGAGCCATTTGAACATTTTTTTTCATTTTTTATCAAAATGTGTTTTTTGGCAGAAATGCCTTCTGGGACATGTGAACTTTAATGTGCCTTAACAAAAACTTGTATGCCATCTGTAAATACGAATACAATTGTTAAATTACGAGCCTTGTTCGTTAAGCCACAGAAAAAGACAGCAAACCTTCGCACTAGCCATGATTGGCTGAGATAATGAGTGGGCTGGACATGCCGAGAGAGGAGTTAGGATTGGTTCTGTCTATTTTAACTGGTCAGTCTGTGTTGGTAATCCTGTCGAACACGGCTTTTACATTTTTTTTATTGTGTAGTGGAGCTGCAAAAGTGTTGCTCTCAACTTTCTGGAGGATCGAGTTTTGAAAGCAGTGGAATTAGAGTATGATAGCTAAAGAGACGGAGAAAACACCTGTCTCCAGATTACATCTTCAAACTAAGGGCAACCGTGGCATGGCATCCATGACAGGGAGACGCGTCCATCATGCATGTTGATATATACAGGCAAGATAGTCTAGCTAGCTACATTTTCATATATTACAGGTTTCTAATTTTGACAGACAGTGGTTTCATTTCAAGCTAAGGTGTACTGTTAGCTAGCTATCTAAAGTTAGCTGGCTGGCTCCCTTCCTAACGTTACATGTAAGACGTTATTATTTGTATCCCAGAACCGTTTGCTTTGCTAGATAGAGCCTAATGTTAACTAGCTAACATTGAATCTTGTTGCCAGCAGAGCTGGTTAGGCTGTTTTCATGTTATCCAGAGGTAAACAAATCATCGGCCAGAGTATCAAGTGTGCGCTGTGAACTCTCCCAGAGCGAAATGAGATGGGTGGTGCTAAAGCTTAAGAGGGTGTGAACGATGCTGAATGGGTGTAGACAAAAAAGAGCTCTTCACTAGATACCAAAACATTCAAAGGCCATTTCTCAAAAGTGAGTTTACAAATTTATCAACTTTCAAAGCAGAATTACTTTCCCAGTGTTCCTCAAAAATGCAGTGTATGATATACCATTTTCTTGCTCTGAGTCTCTACTTTTATCCAATGTATAAAACACAATTTCAAATTGTGCTACATAAGACCAAATCCAGGTAGTGAGTCACATATGGAGAAGCTTTGACCTATGAGAAGGGGAAAATAGCACCTCTTGAGAAAATGCTTTCGACAGTGGGTAGCTTGGGAATATCATTTGAAATTTATTCACACCCCTTGACTGTTTCCACATTTTGTTGTATTACAAAGTGGGATTCAAATGTATTTGATCAACTATCTACATAAAGTACTCTGTAATGCCATTATTTTAATTGATGGAAAATAAAACACAAATACTGTATATATTGATTAGATAAGGATTCAACCTCCTGAGTCAATACATGTTTGAATGACCTCTGTGTCACGCCCTGACCTTAGAGATCCTTTTTATGTCTCTATTTTGGTTTGGTCAGGGCGTGAGTTGGGGTGGTCATTCTATGTTTTGTGTTCTATGTTTTCTATTTCTGTGTGTTTGGCCGGGTGTGGTTCTCAATCAGAGGCAGCTGTCTATCGTTGTCTCTGATTGAGAACCATACTTAGGTAGCCTTTTCCCACCTGTGTTTTGTGGGTAGTTGTTTTCTGTTTTGTGTTTGCACCAGACAGAACTGTTTCGTTTTGTTCCACTTTGTTATTTTGTGTCAGTGTTCAGTTTGAATAAATAATCATGAACACGTACCACGCTGCGCTTTGGTCCTCTTCTTCAGACGAGCGTTACACTCTGGCAGCGATTACAGCTGTGCATTTTTCTGTTTAAGTCTCTAAGTGCTTTGCAAACCTGGATTGTACAATATTTCCCCATTATTCTTTTTCAAATTCTTCAAGCTCTGTCAAGTTGCTTTTTAATCATTGCTAGACAACCATTTTCAAGTCTTGACATAGGATTTTAAGCTGATTTCGATTTTCAAGCTGATTTTAAGTCAAAATTGAAACTAGGCCACTAGGGAACATTCAATGTCGTCTTGGTAAGTAACTAGTGTGTATTTGGCCTTGCGTTTTAGGTTATTGTCCTGCTGAAAAGAGGATTTGTCTCCCAGTGTCTGTTGGAAATCAAACTGAACCATGTTTTCCTCTAAGACTTTGCCTGTGCTTAGCTCTTTTCCATTTACTTTTTTCCTAAACTCCATAACATGATGCAGCCACCACCATGCTTGAAAATATATAGATTGATACTCAGTGAGATGTTGGATTTTCCCCAGAAAATAATGCTTTGTATTCAAGGCAAAAAGTACATTTCTTTGCTACATGTTTCGCAATATTACTTTTTGCAAACAGGGTGCATGTTTTGTATTCTGTACAAACTTCCTTCTTTTCACTCTGTCATTTAGATTAGTAATGTGGAGTAACTACAATGTTGTTGCTCCATCCTCAGTTTTCTCCTATCCCAGGCATTTTACTCTGTATTTTTACTCTCACTGGTTTAAAATCACCATTGTCCTCATAGTGAAATCCCTGAGCGGTTTCCTTCCTCTCCGTCAACAGAGTTAAGAAGGACGCTTCTATTAGTGTAGCGACTGGGTGTATTGATACACCATCCAAAGTGTAATTAATAGCTTCGCCATGCTCAAAAAAGATATTCAATGTCTGCTTTTTTTCACCCATCTACCAAAAGGTGCCCTTTGCGAGGCATTGGAAAACCTCCCTGGTCTTTGTCGGCTACAACAGCATTCTGCAGCGATACGCCATCCCATCTGATTTGCGCTTAGTGGGACATCTTTGTTTTTCAACAGGACAATGACCCAACACACCTCCAGGTTGTGTAAGAGCTATTTGACCAAGAAGGAGAGTGATGGAGTGCTGCATCAGATGACCTGGCCTCCACAATCACCCGACCTCAACCCAATTGAGATGATTGGGATGTGCTGTGTCACATTTGCTAATGCCATGCCCTCCAGTGCTCATCCTGTGTCTCCTTGACCTGCCGCCACTCCCCCAGTGCTCTCTCCCTCTCCCTCTCCCTCTCCCTCTCTCTCTCTGTGTGTGTGTGTGATTGTGTGGGCGGAGACAGGTGTGCTGGAGTCAGAGCAGATTTCCACCAGCTACAACCAGTTCCATAATCAAGACCTCTGCAAATACTCAGTCCTGCCACTTCCACACTGCCAGATCGTAATCTCTGCCCAGACAGTCCATGTTTCTAGACGCTTGTTCCTGTTGTGCCTGGTTTCCCTTGCATGACGCTGTTTTCCTCTCCGCTACAGTTCTGCCCGCCCTGACTCTGGTCCCTGTCTCCAGGTTGACTTCTCGTCAGTCCTATTACGAGCCTGTTCAACCTCTCTCTCGTATCGTCTAAGATCCCCAAAAATTGGAAAGCTGCCGCGGTCATCCCCCGCTTCAAAGGGGGAGACACTCTAGACCCAAACTGTTATAGACCTACATCCATCCTGCCCTGCCTTTCTAAAATCTTCGAAAGCCAAGTTAACAAACACATCACCGACCATTTCGAATCCCACCATACCTTCTCCACTATGCAATCTGGTTTCCGAGCTGGTCATGGGTGCACCTCAGCCACGCTCAAGGTCCTAAATGATATCATAACCGCCATTGATAAAAGACAGTACTGTGCAGCCGTCTTCATCAACCTGGCCAAGGCTTTCGACTCTGTCAATCATCGCATTCTTATCGGCATACTCAATAGCCTTGGTTTTTCAAATGACTGCCTCGCCTGGTTCACCAACTACTTATCAGATAGAGTTTAGTGTGTCAAATCGGAGGGCCTGTTGTCCGGACCTCTGGCAGTCTCTATAGGGGTGTCACAGGGTTCAGTTCTCGGGCTGACTCTTTTCTCTGTATATATCAATGATGTCGCTCTTGCTGCTGGTGATTCTCTGATCCACCTCTATGCAGACGACACCATTCTGTATACATCTGGCCCTTCTTTGGACACTGTGTTAACAAACCTCCAAACGAGCTTCAATGCCATACAACACTCCTTCCGTGGCCTCCAACTGCTTTTAAATGCTAGTAAAACTAAATGCATGCTCTTCAACCAATTGCTGCCTGCACCCGCCCACCCGACTAGCATCACTACTGGACGGTTCTGACTTAGAATATGTGGACAAATCTACAAATACCTAGGTGTCTGGTTAGACTGTAAACTCTCCTTCCAGACTCACATTAAATAAAGGCGAAATAAAAAATAATGTCCTGCTACTCTGTCCTGGATTTCCCACTCTACGCTACCTTGGATTCCCCTCCGGACCTACTTACCCTGTCCCAACACCTCTCGCTCCAGCCTCAGCCTCCGCACCTGGTTTCCGGCAACCCGCCCAAGCTTCCCCTAGCCTGCACTTAATCTTCCCCCCATGTTTCAATAAATATGTTGGTTACCTCATCCCAGTCTCCTCGTCTGAGTCTGCTCTTGGGTTCACCTGTTCCGTTTCGCGTGACATGTTGGACCGCAGAGTGAAGGAAAAGCAGCCAACAAGTGCTCAGCATATGTGGGAACTCCCTCAAGACTGTTGGAAAAGCATTCCAGGTGAAGCTTGAGAGAATGCCAAGAGTGTGCAAAGCTGTCATCAAGGCAAAGGGTGGCTACTTCGAAGAATCTCAAATATAAAAATCGATTTTCACTTTTTTGGTTACTACATTATTCCATATTTGTTATTTCATAATTTTGATGTGTTCACTATTATTCTACAATGTATAAAATTGTAAAAATAAAGAAAAACCCTGGAATGAATAGGTGTGTCCGACCTTTGACTGGTACTGTATGTTTGAGGTCCATTTTTGCCGAGAACCCTCTGCATGAAAGTGGGTGATTCGTCAGTGGGGGTCAACGCAGGCACCAAATTTGACAGGAAAATTGATGCGACCATTCACAGCTAACTGCAATTATGTGGAGGTAGATGGAGAGAGTGGGCCAGCGGGGCTTTTAGGCTGATGGCAGGCAGGCAGCCTCTCTCTGAAGCTTTGRATTATATAACAAGTGTCTCTCTCCCAAAATGAGTCATCCCGATGAAGGACTGTTAAGGTGACAGGAGAGAGTGGCGGAACACCGTTGACCTCCTCCCCGCCCACCAACAGATGCCTCCTACTCTCTCCACCCTCTGACCCTCAGCCTCGCCTCACCTCCTCTGACTGTTGTGGTTACCACAGCAACGTTCCAAGAGTGGTGTTGTTTTGTTACACAGGTGATTTTTTCCCCTGCTCCTCATCCTCATCCAAATATGTTCTGGGACAAGATGAGTGGACTTGTGGCCTACAAGTGACACTATTTGTATTGCTTAAATGATATAGCAATATTTAGAATTCTCTGAATGTTCCTCTGCAGATACAACAACCCACCTCTCCTTCTTAAAGTCCGACACCTACTGTATGAAAATACTGACACCAATTCCCTTATGTCACCTGTTGTCCATAGATGGGCACAGGCTATAGTAGAGGATGTCCACTTAATTTGAATAGCAAAACAAAGCTACAGTGACATACATGTTTGTAGGCTTTTTCTTCTCCCAACCTGTTGTAGAGTCTGTTTTACTTTGAAGTGAGACACCTCTCTGTTGTTATGCAATCATAACTTACTCCAGGTATGATCTGTTCTTACACCTTATAATCAGGAAGGAAATATCCTAAATCTCTTTATTTACAAAAAAATGCAGTGGCTCCCAAAATGCAATACCAAAGATGCAGTAGTTATCAGTGACAGCTCATAGTCAAAATGCATTCATAGAGATCATCATCTCTTAGCTATTCAAACATTTGTACCACTGAATGTACACAACTTTAGGAACACCTGCCCTTTCCATGACATACCAACCAGGTGAATCCAGGTGAAAGCTATGATCCCTTGTTGATGTCACCTGTTAAATCCACAGGTCAACGGCATCATRAACCTTACCCAGTACCAGGGCATGTTTGGACCTGATTGTATATGAATATTGATTTTGGCCAAAATGTTGATAATATTTTACAAAGAATATATATTTTGCAAACCTGGCTAAACTGATTGTTATCTGCATAACTATAATACTTTTTAAATTACCATTAGGCATATTCCACCTATTATTGAAAGAGTTGTGGCAATGTCAGACCAATCCATTTAAAACCAATGGACCTGAATGGCGGCCATATTGGGGAATGTGTGGTTAAATCAGCAACAGCTAGGAATCATTGTTTCGACTTTTCCTAGGTTTGTGTAAAGTTTGGTGCACTCATTATGAAGACATTTTGTGAAAACGGTTTACCTGTACCTCTTTGCTGGACGTAATGCATTCCTACGGGATTTCATATAGGGTGCAATGTACGGGGCAGGTTTAACGTTCACATTTCTTGTTAACATAATATATAGAATCATATTGCATATCATGTTAATGAATAGACGTCAGTGAATGCTCCTCGAACATTTAAGAGTTTTAAATAATATATTTAAACAGCTACAAAACTTAGCAATTCGGACAGCTTTTCTGTCAAATGTTTACTTTATTCAGGTAATATTTTGCTAAATACATATAACTGACATAATTGGGCCATCATTTTGTGTTGTCCTCATTGTAAGTTTCTCCCCATTGAAATAAATGGTGGCCATCTTGCTGGGAGTGATTATGGACAAAATCTAGGATGACTCTATATAGCCCCCCCCAAAAAATCCCAATGGTTCTGTGTGAAATTTGAAAGTACTTATCATCTGATGAAGGGTACCATGTGATAATAGAGTGCATCCCAATACTATTCTGTCTCGATGTACCCCAAAAATGCTTACATGTATGACCTTTGATCCCATAGAGGTGGGCCCATAGAGATTACATTACCATTCCAATTGTTTCATATCTTAATTGGTGTTGGATTATGAAGTTCATAACATATCAATTGCCTTATTTTGAGAAGATTGTTGATACAATTGATACCTTCAATCCTGTTGGTCCAGCTAAACGCATAGGGGTCATAACATATAATGCAGTGCTAACCACATTTAGCTACCTCCGATACCTGGGTATCAGATCAAAATATAACCTACAGACATGTCCCTAATGAAAATCATCATAGACTTTGCCACCCGAAAGTGGACAAATCTGTGAAATTTGGCTAATGGCCCATGGACCCACCTACATCTCCCCACTCTGACAAGCATGATCAGGAAACATCAATAGTAAAAATTGCATTGCTCAAAGACCTTTGCATTTTTCATCAGGGACTTAATCATTTGTGCTGGATATCAACATTTATTTTTTGTAGCTGAGGCAGTGTTACATAGCGCGTGAACAAATGAAAATACTAACTTAATTTCCTGAGCACTTTGAGGCTCCACTGCTCACGGAAACATCCTGGCACTTTTGGTTTTGGAAGCATGCTGATGTGATGTGATCCAGCCAAGCTCCAACCAAACACAAATTATTAATACATTTTTCACAAGGTAAAATCAAGTCTGACATTTTTAAGTAGATATTACAAACTTCAGAAGACTTTTTAAACCTCAAATACACAAGTTTTAAATGTCCTGCGTTGCAGGAAAGATCTCCTGCAACAGGGTGATCAAATGACATCTGTAATATTTATACTGTTGCTGTTTGTAATAATTCATGACGACTTGCAGAGAGTGATGGTAAATTAACCAGCTGGTTCGCAAAGCCTGCTGGGAGTGAGATGGAGGGTTGGATGGTCTGCTAGCGCAGCCACCTGTGCAGTGTATAAACACCGTGGGCGAACCAACGTTGAGGCACATTTAATTCTGCTTTCAAGTGACGCAATCCTCACAGAGGTATGCCTGACAACTTGAGATTGGTTTTTATTTCAGGCCATACTCATTTATAAACAGTATAACCTACATTTGTTGGCCAAAGAAAAGTTGGAATTTATTTTAAATTGATCGATTGTAGCAGGTTGAATGTTTATTTATTTTTTATCTCAACAGTAACTATAATGCTGTTGATGGGATTTGTTTTGTTATTTGCAACACTGCAATTGATGTTTCACATTTGGAGGGTGACAACACATTTGGGGTCCTCTCTAATATGATTGAAATGTTGTTGGTTAGGGGCTCGTAGGTAAGCATTTCACAGTATGTCTACACCTGTTGTATTCGAGGTGCATGTGACTAATACCATTTGATTTGATTCGATTTGATTCTGTGTCTCTGACCTTTGTTAAAACAGGCATATTTTAATTAGAACGCCAGTTTCCCAATGTTGGCAGCTGTGCTCGATAGATGGGGATTCAGCTTGACGAAAAACACATTCCATCATTGTCATCCTTACTCTCCTCATCTTTCATTTCTCTGATGATAATTCAAAATCACATCGCTTGTCACATGATGTGTGTTTTTCACAGGGCTTAACGTAAGGGTCCCGGCAAAATAATTAAACCAAAGAAAACTGTAGGCTATTACACCACTTTTTATCATGACTGCATGTCAGAGGCATGAAAAACCTTTGCCCCCGCACATTGACTCTGTACCGGTACCCCCTGTATATAGCCTTGCTACTGTTATTTTATTGTTGCTCTTTAATTATTTGTTATTTTTCTATTTTCTTCTTTTTTATTTATTTACTTTTTTACTTCAGTTTATTTTAGTAGATACTTTCTTAACACTTAACACATGTGACAAATACAATTTSATTTTATTTGATTGACCGGTAAAAAATGAATTCTACTTTCACCCGTTTTTTCCTATCGTTTCTATGACTTWAGTCTCACAGTGGTGAGAAAAGTCACCACATGAAAAGTCATGTGAAAAGTCACGGTGATGCTTCCCTGCAAATGCCTGATACATTGTTAATCTATCACCATCGATTGATCGATGGGACAGCCCTTTGAGTTACGATACGCATCTTGTTTCCCTGTGGTTCCTTACACATCATTCAAGTSTTTTCCCAGCATTTATCCCATGGGTTTCCATGGAGATAAAAAAAAAAATAATAATTAAGATGAAGAAGACCCTTTGCTCAATTGCGCCCATTGGGAATAGTGTCTCCATCAATATCCCATGCAGTGTGTTCCTTTAATGTGATCTATATCCGTTAGCCATGAGATGGCTATCTATGCTGCTGGAGCAGCGGACAGGAAAGTAGGATCTATCTGCGTCACACAGCCGCTGTGGCGGCTAAGCTAAACAGCTCTGCTATCCCTACAGTACTGTATGTTACCATGGCTGTATACATCCAGTCAATGCAGGCTTTTTTTTACTGCTTGCGAGTCCATTCATAGTACTGCAAGTTCTTAATTTATTTCATTCATCACAAGATTTGAATTAAATCTGCTCAAATTCAAAATGATCAAAAACGTATGACAATTAAAGACACATACAATTGTGATGCAGAGCAAAGTGCAATTTTCTATTTTTTGCCCATTCTCACTCGCTCACACACAATGTATTCAATTGAGCAGAGCTTCAATCTGTTATATTATTATGAGTGTTTTTCTTCTCTGGGCTGTTATGATGCTCACAGAAGATGTGTTTAACTTTGTTGTCATAAAAACCAATRGTATTTCCCAGTAGCTGTAACTTGTGTGTGTGACGTATAAACATTTATTTCATTTTATTTGTARTGGAAACCTTTGATTGGTTGAAGCCAGGCTTGTAAATATAAGGCTTAATGGTGGCCTTCAAAGCCGTTTCTGAAGAGATAATCCCTGTTTAAAGATCATTGCGACTCTGTAAATCCATAAAACACATACCACAGACAGTGAATCTTGACATTTGATTTGTGAACAGGGAGATATGTGGATCAGTTCTGTCTGGGAGAGAGCGCTTAATTCTTGTATCTTAATTAATGTATCAGACATCCTCATTAAAAAGAACATCTCTATATACTGAACAACAATATAAAAACAACATGTAAAGTGTTGGTCCCATGTTTCATGAGCCGAAATAAAAGATCCCAGAAATGTTCCATACGCACAAAAAGCTTACCTCTCAAACTTTGTGCACAAATTTGTTCACATCCCTGTTATTAAAGAGCATTTCTCCTTTGCCAAGATAATCCATCCACTTGACAGGCGTGGCATATCAAGAAKCTAAACAGCATGATCATTACACCGGTGCAATAAAAGGCCGCTCTAAAATGTGTAGTTTAGTCACACAACACAATGCCACAGATGTCTCCAGTTTTCAGGGAGCGTGCAATTGCCATGATGACTGCATGAATGTCCAACAGAGCTGTTGCCAGAGATTAGAAAGTTAATTTATCTACCATAAGCCATCTCCAACATCGTTTTAGAGGATTTGGCAGTACATCCAACCGGCYTCACAAGCGCAGGCTATGTGTAACCACGCCAGCACAGGACCTCTATATCCGGCTTCTTCACCTGCAAGATAGTCTGAGGGGGGTGCTGAGGAGTATTTCTGTCTGTAATAAAGCCCTTTTTTGGGGAAAAACTCATTCTGATTGGCTGGACCTGGCTCCCCAGTGGGTGGGCCTATGCCCTCCCAGGTCCACCCATGGCTGCGCCCCTGCCCAGTCATGTGAAATCCATAGATTAGGGCCTAATTCATGTATTTCCTTTTTACTGTAACTCAGTCAAATCTTTGAAATTGTTGCAYGGTGCGTTTATATTAGAAGACATGAAGCACAGAAGAGACATTAAGACTATTTTCTCCCACAGAAACTGTGATCGCTTTCCTTCACTGTATCCCTGTCTGTGAAACATTAGTCCACGTATTGATTGATGAACTCCAATTAGTACCTTAAATATGTACCTGTATCAACTCATGTGCTGTAGGTTAATCTTTATAAGAATCTTAGTGTACTACCTGGCAGTATCTTGTCTCTCTAGGTACATAGCTTGCCACTCTATAATTCATCAATGACTGAATGAGCAGTCCTCCTGGTACTGTAAATCCTTCAGCACTGTTTCTCAACAGTTTTTTMTTTGAAACCTTAATTTAACCATTGCCTCAGTCACGGCCTACTGGCAAACGATTTATAATCCTGCATGTATAATAAATTGATAATAAATGTGTTACTCAAACATGTCACACCTGATCACACTTTCCTAACACGCATGTGTTAGGTCTCATTTGTCCCATTGCAATCCCAACAGAAGCTCTTTTTAAGCTATTCTGAAAATCTGTTATATTCATCTAAGGCATGCATGACCTGCCTCTCTCCTTGGGGGGTGCAGATGGTTCCCACCTCACACAGGGCTTCAGACCTCCGTGCCATGTTGGTTAAAGGGTTAGGGTCCCCTGACTGGAATGGACCAAATCTGTGCCAGAGTACACAGTTCAGAGATGGAGGACTCGGGGGAGGAGGCGCAGGCAGCGCATCACGGATGATGGCCTCACACTTCCAAAATGAGCAGTTGGTGCTCTCAGCAATACACACGTTGCCATAGTTACCACAACACAGCTAGACCAGATGCCCTAGTTACATCCGATGTTATAACTAGTGGTGGCATATCCATGGTTTTCTTTGTCATTGTGAACATATCTTAAAGGGCAAACAGATCTGTGATAAGAGGTAGTTCTCTTTCAAATACTCATTTAGATGTATCATTGCGGGGATTTGCTCTGCGGCTCTACTACAAATAGTCCAATCACACAATGTCTGTTGGGGACAGACAGGTCAAGTGGCGAATGAGGTGAGCCCCTCCCTCTTTATAAAGGCACCACTCGCCTGCCTTTTGGTCATTCTCGCCTCTCTTCCTTGCGGAAGTTTCACTACGGCTCCTACGACTCAACTCCTGTCTTCTTACTTAACAGTTCTCAGATGAACCGCAAGGTTAATGCTGCTGAACGTAGGACCCCAGCTCCTGTCTATAGTGTTGAGTACTGACTGAAAGGAAAGTTTTGCATCAAATAGAATTTGCTTCAAGTGTCACACGGCTAGCTATCGAGACTTGGTTATCCCACGCTGCAAGGCTTAAGCTAACTTGGCCAGCTTGCTGGAATGCAAACCAACCATACTCCTACCTGCACATATGGAAGTATTACTAGCTCCCTTCTCTCATCTGCCTTAATCTACAGTACGTTCACTCATTTGTGTTAACTAGATCGTCCGGTTTAGCCTCACGGCTCTACGTCCGTGGGAGGACACCTACCCGAAATAGAACTCTGCCACCACCCGGTTCCCTTCAGTTGGCACTGTGCTAACTACAGCTAACCTTAGCCACAAGGTAGATGCTAGCCAGCCAACTCCCGCTAGCATCCCTACCTGCACACACAGTAGCATTGCTAGCTACCTTTTCTCACCTAGTTAACCTACGTTCACTTGTTGGGTTAGTTAGACTGACCGGTTTAGCCTTTAGGCTTCTCGGTCAAGGGAATTTGCAACCCTAAGTCTTATCTTGCACCCATGCAGTCCCCCGCGGCTAGCACTGTGATAGCTACAGTGCACCTCATCCACAAGGTAGCTGCTAACTAGCTAAATGCCTCACTATCCTGGTGGCTACAGCTTTCTTATTGTGCTCACCCTAGCTAACGATTAGCCTCATGGCTTTTTACCTAAGTAGCTCATGCCTTTTCAGAGCCTTACCGGCTATCATGTTGCTTTTTACAACAGATGTCTCTTTTTTTASCAAACCTTGTTCTTTACAATGGCCACTGCTACCCCATCCCAAATTGAACAATGCCCAGCACTCGAACTCCCATGTTCTTGTGCTTGCAGCTCCTTCTATGCATCGATTACTTGGGAAGGGAACATGCTCAGGCAGCACTCGATGACCCTGAGTCCTGTGAGCAGTGTAAGACACTGACAAGGGCGGGTCTGCTCTCACCTCTAGGCCACCGGCCAAGGTTGAGCTTCATCTCCCCACAACTGAGCCAAGCTGGGGCGAGGTTATAGATAGCCTCGATTCCCTCCTTTCACTGTCTGACGACTTGCTGTCAGGGGAAGGCGAACTAGGTGATGGCGAGGATGACGACGGGATTATCTCGTGAGTCGCCTCAAACTCACGTCTGAAATGGAGGGTGAAGACCCTCTCAAGTCCCTATGTCTCCCTGCCCACAGGACGAAGGAGCTGCTCTCCCCCACTTGGAGTTTGGGTTCTTAGACGCTTGCAAGTGAGCCATGGCCAGACTCGACATCAAGTGGCTGGCTCCCTTGGGGGGTCAGAATCCTGAAAGGGATCTGTACGACGGGAAGAGACTCCCTTCCCGTACGTCCCCTGCTAAACAACTGCTTCCAGTGGTCCTAGCCTGCCTTAGGGAAGCTAAGGGTTTGTTGGATAAGCCCGTCACCAGCAAGTTCCTTGCTAGGAGCTCCCCTTGTCTGGTCATGCAGATATAGGCCCCATGGCAACCAGTTGGTTCCTGCAACTCGTTCCAGTCCCACAGCCTGGAAGGAAAAACAAAAARCAAACCCCCAGAAACGCAGCAGACTGCCAATACCTAGGTTAGRACCCTGAACTAGGGCACACATGCAGGTAAAAAGTCCTTTGCTCTAGCTGCAGCAAGGTTCTGGCCTMTTAAACCCCTAATGGGGGGCAAGAGGAGCCGGCCAACTTAAGGCAAAGCCCTGGCGGCTGAGGAGGATAGCGCGCAAAGCCTCCGGCTCCCTTTCCTACCCTCTCTCTCTTGGGTTTAACGTGAGCCATTGCTCCCCTTCCTCACCTCACACCTGCACTTTACCCCAAAGTGCTATCCTTACTTATTCTCTCCCCTCGGTATCCCATTTCATTCGTTCCAGCCAGTGGTAGAAGTCAGTATGTCCACTCTCCCTCCGCTCTCTTTTTACAATAAAGGAGGCTGACAGATTGCCATTTATCATGGCCTTCTTGCCATGCATTTTGCCTCAATATGTCTATTGYGTACAAGCGAACACAATGAAACAGAGTCATGAGTGCACCCCCTTGGTTCTCCACAATGGGGTGCCATCACTCTAGGTGAGCGAGGCAGAGAATGAAACCTGGGAACAGGTTTTTTCTTGCTCACTGCGAGACTCCCGTATCCCACTGGGTCTTTGGGGTTCTTCGGTGAGCCAATGGCAACTCTGCTCTATCGAGCTAAAGAACAGTCAGTACAGTATTAATTGCTCATACTTTCTGGTTCAATAAAGGGGGGAGGCTTTTTCCACTGTCAAGGTTTATTTAGCCTTTATCTCGGCCTGTCATATAGGCTTCGATAATAACACACTTCTCCTGTTATGTCGTTTCATGAAGGGAGCGCATCACTTACCCCCAGTCTCCAAGCATTTAGTCCCGTCTTGGGAGCTGTTTATTGGCTGCTTCGACGCATTTCAACAGCAACCTTTTGAGCTTTCCAAAAGCATGAAGATGAAATATACAGTGGGAGAGAACAAGGTATTTGATACACTGCCGATTTTGCAGGTTTTTCCTACTTACAAAGCATGTAGAAGGTCTGTAATTTTTATCATAGGTACACTTCAACTGTGAGAGACGGAATCTAAAACAAAAATCCAGAAATCATATTGTATGATTTTTAAATAATTAATTTGCATTTTATTGCATGACATAAGTATTTGATCACCTACCAACCAGTAAGAATTCCGGCTCTCACAGACCTGTTAGTTTTTCTTTAAGAAGCCCTCCTGTTCCTCATCATTACCTGTATTAACTGCAACCTGTTTGAACTCGTTACCTGTATAAAAGACACCTGTCCACACACAATCAAACAGATTCCAACCTCTCCACAATGGCCAAGACCAGAGAGCTGTGTAAGGACATCAGGGATAAAATTGTAGACCTGCACAAGGCTGGGATGGGCTACAGGACAATAGGCAGCAGCTTGGTGAGAAGGAAACAACTGTTGGCGCAATTATTAGAAAATGGAAGAAGTTCAAGATGACGGTCAATCACCCTCGGTCTGGGGCTCCATGCAAGATTTCACCTCGTGGGGCATCAATGATCATGAGGAAGGTGAGGGATCAGCCCAGAACTACACGGCAGGACCTGGTCAATGACCTGAAGAGAGCTGGACCACAGTCTCAAAGAAAACCATTAGTAAACACTACGCCGTCATGGATTAAAATCCTGCAGCGCAACGCAAGGTCCCCTGCTTAAGCCAGTGCATGTCCAGGCCCGTCTGAAGTTTGCCAATGACCATTCTGGATGATCCAGAGGAGGAATGGGAGAAGGTCTGTGGTCTGATGAGACAAAAATAGAGCTTTTTGGTCTAACTCCACTCGCCGTGTTTGGAGGAAGAAGAAGTATGAGTACACCCCAAGAACACCATCCCAACCGTGAAGCATGGAGGTGGAAACATTCATTCTTTGGGGATGCTTTTCTGCAAAGGGGGACAGGACGACTGCACCGATATTGAGGGGAGGATGGATTGGGGCATGTATCGCGAGACTTTGGCCAACAACCTCCTTCCCTCAGTAAGAGCATGAAGATGGGTCGTGGCTGGGTCTTCCAGCATGACAACGACACGAAAGCACACAGCCATGGCAACTAAGGAGTGGCTCCGTAAGAAGCATCTCAAGGTCCTGGAGTGGCCTAGCCAGTCTCCCAGACCTGAACCCAATAGAAATCTTTGGAGGGAGCTGAAAGTCCGTATTGCCACAGCGACAGCCCCGAAACCTGAAGGATCTGGAGAAGATCTGTAGGGAGGAGTGGGCAAAATCCCTGCTGCAGTGTGTGCAAACCTATCAAGAACTACAGGAATTGTATGATCTCTGTAATTGCAAACAAAGGTTTCTGTACCAAATATTAAGTTCTGCTTTTCTGATGTATCAAATACTTATGTCATGCAATAAAATGCAAATTAATTACTTAAAAATCATACAATGTGATTTTCTGGATTTTTGTTTTAGATTCCGTCTCTCATAGTTGAAAGTGTACCTATGATAATAATTACAGACCTCTACATGCTTTGTAAGTAGGAAAAACCTGCAAAATCGGCAGTGTATCAAATACTTGTTCTCCCCACTGTATCTCCTTTAAGACTGCTTTACTGCTTGCCCTTACATCCACAAAGTGAGTCAGTGAGCTGCACGATCCTGTCAGTTCACCATTCATGCCTACAATTTTCCCCGGCGTTATCCAAGGTGACCTTGTTACTAACCCTGCCTTTAGGCTAATGTATGCAACAATTACAATTGTCTTGCCTTGGAGCTTGCAGCCTTCCATCCGCCTTCAATCACTTTTGCGTAGAAAAATGCATTTCATTGACGCATACTGTCCTCAGTGTCGGATTTGAGGGGTGATGCTGTTGGGACTACCCTGGTTTCAGAGAGCATATGGGAGTCGGCCATATCATAGTGATAACATCGAAACAAGTATTTGAAAGAGAACTTAAAGTTCCTCGTGTAACCCCGGTTCTCTGATAATATGAGTGAGATGTATCACATAGTGACTTGCAGTCAGGGTAGGCAGGGAAGGCATTCTAATAAAAATAATGCTTTTTTAAAATCTAATGGTTTTTGTGCAAAGAAATCTGAAAATAAGCTAAAACTTCAGGAAAGGCACCRGGGTATGCATGCCTTCATCCCCAATGTCCCCATCCATTCAAATTGTGATGTGAGTGGAGGTTCATGACTCCAGTCACTGTTACTAAACAGGGTCAGCATCAGGGAGTAACATTGGTTCACGAAAAAAGACCCCGGAAATTACAACATGTTGGAACTAATGCTAGCCCTAAACAAAATGCGCAGCATCAGATTAGCCAAAAAATAAATAGCACATTATCCAAAAATGTTGTCCATGGGAGCCTTTAGCAAAGCGTATTTGCTTCACACAAAGTCGCCATAAATTCAAAGCGTATGCAAAATTGACACTGCCGGATTGCACACCCGACCCAAATGCAGTTAATAAACCCTACAGGAAACACTTACAGTAGGCCTACTAAACATGTTGTGTTTATTAGGCTTATGCGTATTGCCTAAATATGTTGTGTGGGTAATGCCTGGGGTGAGCTGTGCACATTTAGGCGTCTACATAATTTGGCACGTGCATCCCTTAAATTGAACGAAGCTACTGTAACTAGCTRGGAAAAACAACCGAACAAAATGGAAACTACTACTATACTGCACCTCAAATAMCTTTCAAAATGTAATTTCCAAGGAAAACTTGATATTATTCAGAAAGGGAGACCAACACCTTCGCTTCCTGACCTTCATCAGAGGAAGAGACAGAAAATCATGAGATTGTTTAAATAGAAGTGGCATGAATTAAAAGATTGGCTGTGTGGCTGCGCTACCAGTGTCTGCCTGTACGGTTTCCACTGCCTGCACTTCTCAACTGGGGACAGCGTTTGGGAAAGAAGGCGGCTACTGCAACCTCAACAACCTGACCAACTATCTCAACAAACTATTCAAAATATTCATCGCACATGTAACACCAGATCACTCAAAAAACATTTGGGAACACACGGATCGATCTTGCTTTAAATGAGCGTCAAAAACAATCCACAATGCTAAGGTAATGGAAAACYGTGAGATTTTGAAGGACCTTAATAKAAAAATATTCCACCTACARRTGTAGGATCCTAATTTGATCACCCTGTTGCAGGTTAACTTTGAAAACTTGTAGTGCATTTGAGGTTTAAAAAGTATTTTGAAGYTTGTAATTYCCACTTTGAAATGTCAGACTTGATTTTCTCATACGGGAAATGTAGCAATAGCTACAGAAAAATGTCCATAAATTGTAATCCACATTTCCTGTTGCTGCAGGATTACTTCATTATAAATTCATTTAAGATCCTACAAATGTAYAGTCCTAGACAACTGGGCAGAACCTCATATCTTCCTTCCCTGTTAAGAACCTCTTTGCTGTTAAGTCCCCTACTTAGCGGACTTTGAGCAGTTCTTGACTGGTTCCGACTGATGCAGGGTCCAGTGCTTTATAGTGCCAGAAAGCCCAATAAAAAGCCAAGAAACACGAGCAATGGACATTAGACCGGTGAAAAACTGGAAAAATAGACTGTTTAAAAAACATTAGCAGTAAGCATTAAATTATTCACATTAAAACACCTTGCATTTCTATAAACACAAAGAGCATATTGTACTTGCTGTTACAATAAGAAATAGATTTCAAACAAAGTTATAGAAAATAAGTATTAACAGATATAATGATGATGTCTCACGATTTCTACTACATCCTGTATTAGGAGGAAACTCACAAAATAAATAATTGTCTACAAGACAATAATATTAAATCGTCCTATTGGCAAGGTAATCCTTCACCAAGTCCTTTAAAAGTGACCAGCTCTTCCACACTGGTATCAGTCCCACATAGATAACTATGAGAAATTATGTTCTG
>NC_036851.1:10088908-10099119 GCF_002910315.2 Salvelinus sp. IW2-2015 | reverse complement strand
GCAGTCCTGCCGGTAGAGAGATTTTCTGTTCCACTAGTTTGATAAGGACGATTTCTAATAAACCAATTCACCGGTGGATGTGTATCAATGTTCGGGTACTGTCCATTGAGTCAAGGGGTTCACAGAGTAGATTTTCTCAAGTAAAGCGAGACTGATACTGGAAACGGAAACAAGAAAAAGTGAAAGTCAACCTGTCCTGCGTTCTAGAGAGAGAATGATAATTATCAGCATAGAATTTCCTAAGTTCAGCAATGTTCCGATATTGTCAGAGAAAACTAATGATGATGACCTGCGGTATACGACTACGAAGCTTATCAGACCTTGTGACTCATACTTAGCTAGCTTCTTTCACCTAGAAGATTGACCCCCGTAAGCTATTAGCCACAATGCAGCGTCTGAATATTTCCAGGCCTCTGCCTTTGATCATCCAAAAAGTGGACTAACCGGTGTCAATGTGACATGTAATCCATCGTGATAATTTTCCCTGGATTTTTCAACTTCTGACCTTATTATGAGCAAAACCTTGATAAAGCACGCTTCCCTTTCTAGCCTATGTCTCTACATATTGGGCAAGATAGGCGGCGAGAGGATGAAGAGGAGTACCTAACTTGCCAACCGCTGGCTCCACCCCCAAGCTTCGAAGATAATGGACTTCTTGCCCAACAAGGCAAGGCTGATTGTTTCCACCCCATGCTTCACAAGTAGGTATGGGTGTTTCCTTTGGAATGCAACTCAGCATTCTTTGTCCTCCAAACACGATGAGTTTGAGTTTTTGACCAAAAAGTATATTTTGGGTTTCATGCTGACCGCATAATGACATTCTCCCAATCTTCTTCGTGGATCATCCAAATGCTCTCTAGCAAACGTTCAGACGGGGCCTGGACATGTACTGGCTTAAGCAGGGGGAACACGTTTCTGGCACTGCAGGATTTGAGTCCCTGCGGCGTAAGTGTTGTTTACTGATGGTAGGCTTTGTTACTTTGGTCGAGCCTCTCTGCAGGTCATTCACTAGGTCCCCCCGTTGTGGTGTCTGGGATTTTTGCTCACCGTTCTTGTTGGTCATTTTGAACCCACGGGATGGAGAATGCTTGCGTGTGAGCCCCAGATCGAGGGAGATTATCAGTGGTCTTGTAATGTCTTCCCATTTCCTAATAATTGGCTCCCACAGTTGATTTCTCAAACCAAAGTTGGCTTTACCTATTGCAGATTCAGTCTTCCAGCCTGGTGCAGGTCTACAATTTTGTTTTCTGGTGTCCCTTTGACAGCTCTTTTGGTCTTGGCCATAGTGGAGTTTGGAGTGTGACTGTTTGAGGTTGTGGACCAGGTGTCTTTTATACTGATGAAACAAGTTTCAAACCGGTGGCCATTAATAGCAGGTAACGAGTGGAGGACAGAGGAGCCTCTTTAAAGAGAAGTATTACAGGTTTTGTGAGAGGCCAGAAATCTTGCTTTGTTTGTAGGTGACACTGATCTGGTACAGCACATTATCAACACCAAACCGGGAAAAAAGGTGAAGTTGAGATCCTACACATACAACGGAAGCAAGGAAGAGGAGGGTGTCAAGACCCGAGGTAAAAACGATGGGGTGTGTGGAGACAGCAGAGAAAAACCAGAGAGAGAGGTGAGGGGAGTGGTTGAGGGGGATATGCTTGCAGTCCGTGGCTCCACCCAAAGCTTGATATGGAACTTCCCTGCCCCAACGAGGCAAGGCCTGTGATCATTAAGGCGGGAGTGCTTGGGGATAAAAGAGGGAAGTGGTCCTGCAAAAAGGGGCAGAGAATGGAGAGAAGAGAGAACAATATTCTGTGTGATTACCCTGTTGGTGACTGGACTGTTGATTAAGCCCTCCTTGTGTCTGAACGCGGATTGGCTGAGGACCAAGGTTTTTTTTACACCCTGGGAGAACGGGAATGGGACAACGAGTGTTTGTTGGGACTGTGAAGTAAACTTGGTGAATTCGCACCTTCTTCCCCAGTGTACAAAATCCTAATCACTTGAATAAACTCCCCATTTCGGCATTCTATTTGTGCAACTGGTGCATGTTTTTTGTTATTCGAAACTTGGTGACGTGGAAACCCCAACACCCTTGAGCCTGCTACAATATTTTTTACGCATCTACCCACTGTTGTCCCTGGTACTTAGTCATGGTCTCCCCTCTGGAGTTATTCCCCACGGCCTCTTTTCTTCTGTTTGCTTCCCCTACTGCCATTAGAGAGTTTGAAAGCCAATAGCATAACTTCTCAGGGCTAGGCCCTTTTTTTCCCCCCATTTACTGCCTGAATGACGTTGCCCAACAGTAAACTGCCTGTAGCTCAGGCCCTGAAGCCAGGATATTGCATATAATTGGTACATTGGAAAGAAAACACTTTGAAGTTTGTAGAACTGTTTAAATAATGTAGGAGAATATCAAAACATAAGCAGATATGGTAGGAGAAAAGCCAAAGACAACTCACAAAATAAATAATTGTCTACAAGACAATAATATTAAATCGTCCTATTGGCAAGGTAATCCTTCACCAAGTCCTTTAAAAGTGACCAGCTCTTCCACACTGGTATCAGTCCCACATAGATAACTATGAGAAATTATGTTCTGRCAGTCTGCCGGTAGAGAGGAATTCTTCTGTTCCACTAGTTGATAAGGACTTTTCTAATAAACAATTCACCGGTGATCTTGTATCATTTYGGGTACTGTCCTTGGGTCAAGGAATATTGTTTCAGCTTCAGACGGTAGATTCTCATAACCTGTAACGAAGGAAACAAAAAAGTGAAAGTAACATGTCCTGGTTTMAAGAGAAATTGATATTTCACATAGATTTCCCTAAGTTAGCATGTCCCGATTTTCAGGAAAACATGTGATGACTGCGGTATACAACATAGAAGCTTATCAGATTGTGATCATTTTGCTTCTTCACCTGAGATTGACCCCCGATAAGYTAATCAATCAGCTCTATATTCTCCAGGCTCTGCTTTGTCATCAAAATGGACAACCGTGCAATGAGTGACATGTATCCATTGTGATTTTCCCTGGATTTTTACTTCTGACCTCATTATGAGCAAAACTTGATAAGGACCTTCCCATTTTGGCCCTAATGTCTCTATTACATATTGTGGCAGATGGCAGGGAGAGATGAAGGGAGATATCTTGCAACCCGCTGGCTCCACCCCAAAGTCTGGACTTCTTGCCCCAACAAGGCAAGGCTGTGGATCATTAAGCCAGGGAGTGCTTGGGGGAAAAGAGGAAGCGACCTGAAAGAAAGGGGCAGAGAATGGAGAGACAAAAATGTGCGTTAAGAAGAGTGGGAGAAGAGAGAACAATATCTGTGTGATTACCCGTTGTGACCTGGACTGTCGGATTACCCCCCTTGTGTCCCGAACCGGATTGGCTGAGGACTCGAGTTTTAGGATTACCCCTGGAGAACGGAACGGACAACGAGAACAGCTTGTGGACTGTGAAGTAATTGGTGAATTTCCACTTCTTCCCCAGTGTATAAAAATCCCTAATAAACTCCCCATTTGCATTCTATTTGTGCTACTGGTGGATGTTTTGTTATTGAACTTGGTGACGTGGAAACCCCACACCATTGAGCCTGCTACAATATTTTTTTACCATTACCCACTGTCCTKGTACTTAGTCATGTCTCCCCTCTGGAGTTATTCCCCACGCCTCTTTTACTTCTGTTTGCTTCCCCTACTGCATTAGAGAGTTGAAAGCAATAGATAACTTCTCAGGGCTAGGCCCCTTTTTTCCCCATTTACTGCCTGAATGACGTGCCCAAAGTAAACTGCCTGTAGCTCAGGCCCTGAAGCCAGGATATGCATATAATTGGTACCCATTAGAGAAAAAACACTTTGAAGTTTGTGGAAATGTTTAAATAAGAGAGTATATAACAATAATAGATAATGGTTAGGAGAAAATTTCCAAAGAAAACCAACCAGAATTATGTCAACCATCATCGCAAATTGCGCAGAAAGGTCTATTGCGAATTACTCCCTGATGCAATTCCTTATGGCTTCCGCAGGTGTCAGCAGAGTCTGTGCTTTCAAGGTTTCAGGTTTGAACTTTCAAACAATATAATAAGAAATAATCAGTTGTTACAGAAGGCACACAGTCTTGCAAATTTGTGTTGCGCGCGCCATGAAACATTACGGCACCTGCTAAAGATCGAGTTCCTATTGAACATACTTCTCTCCGTAAGAATATTATACGTTTGATTACATTTTTAGGGTACTGCGTGCGAGGAATTATGATAGGAAATCGGTATTGTTGACTTGAGAGTTTTGAAAGCAATAAGTTTTGGAGATTTTTTGATCCTTATCTCGTGCAATGCTGTGTATATGAGGGTGAGTTAGTCAAAGTCGAATGGCACCAACTTAAAACAGAACTTGTTTAGGATATAGAAAGAAGGAAGTTAATTTAAACACAACACATTCTACAATGTTATAGGCTCTGGACCCTTTGGTATTGACAATCAGAGAAGATTTTCAAAAAGTGAATATATAATTTGCTATCTTGGCTGAACTGAGAAACCTGTGCCGTGGAAAAATATTTTTGAAAGAGAGGGGGCGCCGTCCTCAAACAATTGCATGGCATGTTTTCGCTGTAATAGCTACTGTAAATTGGACAGTGCAGTTAAATTAACAAGAATGAACGCTTTCAGACGATATAAGACACTTATATGTACCTAAATATTTAATAGAGGACTTGAACCCCTATAATAGAGAACAAAGGACTTGAACCTTATACATCACATATACGTATCACTCATTGCATGCACAAATTTCAACCTGATTTGGTTCTTTTAAAATKATATTGGTCTAGACTCACCCAGCAATTATGCCATCAATCAGGAGATTAAGAGTTGACTCGCCAAAGTGGGTTTCCACTCAGCCTTCTCTCTTTCTTCTCGATCAACACACAGTTGAGTTTTTCTTGTTGTTCAGACCAATTAATCCGGGTCACGGCACCAAATGTTAGCAGTTGAAGTTACTCTTCAATAACACAGACCCCAAAGCAAATCAGGGGGAGGAAAATAGGTTTATTCAAAGCTGACAAATCATGCTTGGAAGTGGATGGTCAATGTTTTTGCTCACCTGTCCTCAGTGATTCTCTCCTGTGGTTCTCTCCTGTGATTCTTGCCACAGAACAAATGCACAGGATGTACTTTATAACCCAGCACTAGCCTGTGGTGGACAAATTAGAATTCTTTGCAATAAAACTGGGCCAAATCCTCCCATGTCTCTGAACCATTGATCAATAATTCCCTATTACAGAAAAACAAGTATTTCCATTGATCGTTAGTACTCGTCCTCTTGACCTCTCGTACTCTTGACCTCTCGTCCTCTGCGTTGTGTATTTATCTTGGAAATATTCTTACACTGGTGACACTGTAAGGGATTTATTTAGATTTCAAGGCATAATTAACCAGCATGGCTACCTCAGCATTCTGCAGTGATATGCCATCCCATCTGGTTTGAGCTTAGTGGGACTATCATTTGTTTTTCAACAGGCTGTGTAAGGACTATTTGGCCAATAAGGAGAGTGATGGCGTGCTGCATCAGATTACCTGGCCTCCACAATCCCCCGACATCAACCCAATTGAGATGGTCTGGGGTGAGTTGGACAGCAGCGTGAAGGAAAAGCAGCCAACAAGTGCTCAGCCTATGTGGGAACTCYTTCAAGACAGTTGGAAAAGGATTCCATGTGACTACCTCATGAAGCTGGTTGAGAGAATGCCAAGAGTATGCAAAGCTGTCATCAAGGCAAAGGGTGGCTACTTTGAAGAATCTCAAATATAAAATATATTTGTTTAACCCTTTTTTGGTAACTACATCATTCCATATGTGTTATTTCAAGTGTTGATGTCTTCAACATTATTCTACAATGTAGAAAATAGTAAAAATAAATAAAAACCTTTGAATGTCTAGATGTGTAAACTTTTAACTGTACTGTATATGTGTACATTACCATTCAAAAGTTTGGGGTCACTTAGAAATGTCCTTGTTTCTGAAAGAAATGCACATTTTTTGTCCATTAACATAACATCAAATTGATCAGAAATACAGTGTAGACATTGTTAATATTGTAAATTACTATTTTAGCTGGAAATTGCATTTTTTTAATGGAATATCTACATAGGTGTACAGAGGCCCATTATCAGCAACCATCACTCCTGTGTTCCAATGGCACTTTGTGTTAGCTAATCCAAGTTTATCGTTTTAAAAGGCTAATTGGTCATTAGAAAACCCTTTTGCAATTATGTTAGCACAGCTGAAAAAGGTTGTGCGGATAAAAGAAGCAATAAAACTGGCCTTCTTTAGACTCGTTGAGTATCTGGAGCATCAGCATTTGTGGGTTCGATTATAGGCTCAAAATGGCCAGAAACAAATAACTTTCTTCTGAAACTCGTCAGTCTATTCTTGTTCTGAGAAATGAAGGCTATTCCATGCGAGAAATTGCCAAGAAACTGAAGATCTTGTACAACGCTTTGAAATACTCCCTCAAAGAACAGCGCAAACTGGCTCTAACCAGAATAGAAAGAGGAGTGGGAGGCCCCATGTGCACAACTTAGCAAGAGGACAAGTACATTAGAGTGTCTAGTGTGAGAAACAGGGACGCCTCACAAGTCCTCACAAGTCTGGCAAGCTTGATTAAATAGTACCCGAAAAACACCCAGTCTCAACGTCAACAGGGTGAAGAAGGCGACTCCGGGATGCTGCCTTCTAGGCAGATTTCCTCTGTCAAGTGTGCTGTGTTCTTTTTGCCCATCTTAATCTTTTCTTTTTATTGGCCCAGTCTGAGATATGAGCTTTTTCTTTGCAACTCTGCATTCCCGAGTCCGCCTTCTTCACTGTTGAAGGGAGTGATGAGCTCTACAGCAGAGGTCTCATAACTTAATCGCTGGTTGGAAAATGTTTTTTTGCCCCTCCCAAAAGAAAGAATTTGTAGACAATTGGCCCTCTTTCTGGGACTCACCCACAAACAGGACCAAGCCTGGCCTGGTTGAGGAGTGAACAGAAACTCCATCCTAGCTGCAGCGGTGCTTTCCCATCTTATCTATGAACATAGACAGGGCTCTAACTCCCCTAGCTCCACAATGAGATAGGGTGCAGGCCAGGCAGCAGGCTGTTAGCCAGCCTGCCAGCTTAGTGGAGTCTGCCACTAGCACAGTCAGTGTAGTCAGCTCAGCTATCCCCATTGAGACCGTGTCTGTGCCTCGATCTAGGTTGGGCAAAACTAAACATGGCGGTGTTCGCCTTAGCAATCTCACTGTAATAAAGACCTCCTCCATTCCTGACATTAWTGAAAGAGATCGTGATACCTCACATCTCAAAATAGGGCTACTTAGTGTTAGATCCCTCCCTTCCAAGGCAGTTATAGTCAATGAACTAATCACTGATCATAATCTTGATGTGATTGGCCTGACTGAAACATGGCTTAACCTGATTAATTTACTGTGTTAAATGAGGCCTCGCCGCCTGGTTACACTAGTGACCACATCCCCCGCGCATCCCGCAAAGGCGGAGGTGTTGCTAATATTTCCGACAGCAAATTTAAATTTACCAAAAAAAATGACGTTTTCGTCTTTTGAGCTTCTAGTCATGAAATCTATGCAGCATACTCAATCACTTTTTATAGCTACTGTTTACAGGCCTCCTGGGCCATATACAGCATTCCTCACTGAGTCCCCTGAATTCCTATCGAACCTTGTAGTTATGGCAGATAATATTCTAATTTTTGGTGACTTTAATGCTCACATGGAAAAGTCCACAGACCCACTCCAAAAGGCTTTCGGGGCCATCATCGACTCAGTGGGTTTGTCTCCGGACCTACTCACTGCCACAGTCATACTCTGGGCCTAGTTTTGTCCAGTGGAATACATGTTGTGGGTCTTAATGTTTTTCCTAACACTCCTGGACAATCGGACCACCATTTTATTACATTTGCAATCGCATTAAATAATCTGCTCAGACCCCAACCAAGGATCATCAAAAGCCGTGCTATAAACTCTCGGACAACCCAAAGATTCCTAGATGCCCTTCCAGACTCCCTCCACCTACCCAAGGACGTCAGAGTACAAAAATCAGTTAACCACCTAACTGAGGAACTTAATTTAACCTTGTGTAATAACCTAGATGCAGTCACACCCCTAAAAACAAAAAACATGTGTCTTAAGAAACTAGCTCCCTAGACTTCCGACCAGCTTGGAAAGACAGTACCGTGCAGTATCGAAGAGCCTTCACTGCTGCTCGATAATCCTATTTTTCCAACTTAATTGAGGAAAATAAGAACAATCCCAAAATTATTTTTTATACTGTCACAAAGCTAACTAAAAAGCAGAATTCCCCAAGAGAGGATGGCTTTCACTTCAGCAGTGATAAATTCATGAACTTCTTTGACGAAAAGATCATGATCTTTAGAAAGCAAATTACGGACTACTCTTTAAATCTGCGTATTTCTCCAAAGCTCAGTTCTCCTGAGTCTGCACAACTCTGCCAGGACCTAGGATCAAGGGAGACAGTCAAGTTTTTTAATACTATATCTCTTGACACATTGATGAAAATATTCATGGCCTCTAAACCTTCAAGCTGCATACTGGACCCTATTCCAACTAAACTACTGAAAGAGCTGCTTCCTGTGCTTGGCCCTCCTATGTTAAACATTATAAACGGCTCTCTATCCACCGGACGTGTACCAAACTCACTAAAAGTAGCAGTAATTAAGCCTCTCTTGAAAAAGCCAAACCTTGGCCCCAAAAATATTTTTAAAACTATCGGACTATATCGAATCTCCCATTCCTCTCAAAAAATGTTGGAATAGCTGTTGCGCAGCAACTCACTGCCTTCCTGAAGACAAACAATGTATACGAAACGCTTCACTCTAGTTTTAGACCCCATCATAGCACTGAGACTGCACTTGTGAATGTGGTAAATTACCTTTTAATGCTGTCAGACCGAGGCTCTGCATCTGTCCTCGTGCTCCTAGACCTTAGTGCTGCTTTTGATACCATCAATCACCACATTCTTTTGGAGAGATTGGAAACCCAAATTGGTCTACACGGACAAGTTCTGGCCTGGTTTAGATCATATTTGTTGGGAAGATATCAGTTTGTCTCTGTGGATGGTTTGTCCTCTGACAATCAACTGTAAATTGTTCCTCAAGGCTCCGTTTTAGGACCACTATTGTTTTCACTATATATTTTACCTCTTGGTGATGTCATTTTGAAACATAATGTTAACTTCCACTGCTATGCGGACGACACACAGCTGTACATTTCGATGAAACATGGTGAAGCCCCAAAATTGCCCTCCCTGGAAGCCTGTGTTTCAGACATAAGGAAGTGGATGGCGGCAAATGTTTTACTTTTAATCTCGGACAAAACAGAGATGCTAGTTCTAGGTCCCAAGAAACAAAGATCTTCTGTTGAATCTGATAATTAATCTTGATGGTTGTACAGTCGTCTCAAGTAAAACTGTGAAGGACCTCGCTGTTTCTCTGGACCCTGATCTCTTTTGACGAACATATCAGGACTGTTTCAAGGACAGCTATTTTTCCATCTACATAACATTGCAAAAATCTGAAACTTTCTGTCCAAAAATGCAGAAAAATGAATCCATGCTTTTGTCACTTCTAGGTTAGACTACTGCAATGCTCTACTTTCCAGCTATCCGGATAAAGTACTAAATAAACTTCAGTTAGTGCTAAACACAGCTGCTAGAATCTTGACAAGAACCAAAACATTTGATCGTATTACTCCAGTGCTAGCCTCTCTACACTGGCTTCCTGTTAAGGCTAGGGCTGATTATAAGGTTTTACTGCTAACCTACAAAGCATTACATGGGCTTACTCCTACCTATCTTTCCAATTTGGTCCTGAAAGAAAAAGAGAGAATTAGAGAGAGCATACTTAAATTCACACAGGACACCGGATAAGACAGGAGAAATACTCCAGATATAAGAGACTGACCCTAGCCCCCCCGACACAAACTATTGCATCATAAGTACTGGAGACTGAGACAGCAGTGTCGGAGACACTGTGGCCCCATCCGACGGATACCCCGGACAGGCCAAACAGGCAGGATATAACCCCACCCACTTTGCCAAACCACAGCCCCCACACCACTAGAGGGATATCTTTCAACACCAACTTACATTCTGAGACAAGGCCCGAGTATAGCCCACGAAGATCTTCCCCCACGCACGAACCGGTTTCC
>NC_036851.1:10031475-10082963 GCF_002910315.2 Salvelinus sp. IW2-2015 | reverse complement strand
TCTTTCTCTCTCTTACTTTCTTTCTTTCTCTCGGAGGACCTGAGCCCTAGGACCATGCCTCAGGACTACCTGGCCTGATGACTCCTTGCTGTCCCAGGTCCACCTGGTCGTGCTGCTGCTCCAGTTTCAACTGTTCTGCCTGCGACTATGGAACCCTGACCTGTTCACCAGACGTGCTACCTGTCCCAGACCTGCTGTTTTCAACTCTCTAGAGACAGCAGGAGCGGYAGAGATACTCTGAATGATCGGCTTTGAAAAGCCAACTGACATTTACTCCTGAGGTGCTGACCTGATGCACCCTCTACAACCACTGTGATTATTATTATTTGACTCTGCTGGTCATCTATGAACATTTGAACATCTTAGCCACGTTCTGTTATAATCTCCACCCGGCACAGCCAGAAGAGGATTGGCCACCCCTCATAGCCTGGATCCTCTCTAGGTTTCTTCCTAGGTTCTGGCCTTTCTAGGGAGTTTTTCCTAGCCACCGTGCCTCTACACCTGCATTGCTTGTTGTTACTGGTGTTTTGTGGGTACTATTTAATGAAGCTGCCAGTTAGCTAGCTAGGTACTGTAACTGTTATTGTAGCTTTCTGTTTGTATGTAGCTTGCACTTCAATGGCATCCCTCGAGGAGATTTTCTTTTATCTTTCCAACCAGGCAAAGTACTATGAAGGCACCACCGATCTCGACAAGAGGCACAACATTCAGAGAAATTCACAATTCAGGGTAACGTTAAGCAGTTAACTGGGCCGATTTAGCAATGTACAACCATTTTTCAACAACCATTTTCCATCTAGCTAGTTGGTCCTCTACATGTTGCTAGCTGTACATCTAGTTCAGTGGAGGCTGCTGAGGGGAGGATGGCTCATAATAATGTCTGTAATGGAGTTAATGGAATGATATCAAACACGTGGTTGATACCATTCTATTGACTCCATTCCAGCCATTATTATGAACCGTCCTCCCCTCAGCAGCCTCCACTGGTATAGTTATATGTCTGTCATATTGAGSTGTCTAGCTATAAGTTAAACCTGATCAATCAAATGGATAGGTGTAAGCAATTATGGTAATTCCAAATGCCCTTAACTAGGTGTCTTCTCTAGACAGACACAGAGAGAGGAAGAAAGTGAGAAAGAAGGGATGGAAGTGAGAGAGGTGGRAAGAGAGTGGAAGACCGACGGAGAGATGGAGAGAGAGAAACAGAGAGCGAGAAAGGCAGCAGTGCAAATGTACTTAGACTTGAGTATTTCAACAACTCATCTCTTTCAACTTGTTAGGCAATCACAGTACCTACGGAGGAAGGATTGCCAGCCACACAGGAGGGTGATTTTTACTAAAGAGGAGAAGGAGGCCGTGCTGACCGAGATGCATGCTGCCCAATTCGGATTGAAGAGCATGATTGCCAAACTCAACCTACGCTTCTTCTGACAGGGAATTGTCAAGGAGGTGGACAGCTGGGCAAGTGAAATAACCTTTTGTTAATCAATCACATTYWATTATTTCTGAAATTATTATGACTTCAATTAATGTCATATCAGAGAGCACACAATGTTTAAATGTGTCACATTTTGCTTAAAGGTCAGTACGCTGTGTAGCCTGCCAGAAGTTTGAGAGGGTAAAGACTGTGGTGCCGGAGTTGAAGCCCATCAAAAGTGTTTCACCATGGCTCATGATCAGTAAGTGTCMCAATTMAACTCAAAATAAGTTGTTTTGTAATGGTTGCTTTATTTGACCACAGCAGAGTTCAATATTATAGAGTGTGTGTGTGTCAGTATCCTTACGAATATGAAAATCTGCTTACTGTATGACACAGATACGGATAAGAATAAAGTCATATTCTCTCTAACACTTTAAATGTTAGGGGTGGACCTCATCGGACCCTTCACGAAATCCAGGAATGGCAACAGCTGCTGTCTGACAGCGACCGATCACTTTACCAAGTGGGTGGAGGCAATACCCAGRAAGTTCAGTAAAGGAAGAGAACGTACTTAACTCTAAATTCCCTTCTGTAACCCATTAAAAAGGGTGCTTGGAACCAAAAATKTATTTTTGTTTTGTATGATACCCATCAAGGACGAAACTGGCGAGGCCACATCCAAGGCGATGATGGACATCTTCAACACCCACAGTTCTCCTGAGGTCCTCTTGAGTGACTGAGGTCATGAACGCTGGAAYAAGGTATGGATGTTATAGGTTATATTCTGTCACCAATGGTTTGTTTTATTTTTTACAATTTTGTTTTTGTTTATCCATGGTACATAATCAAACATATTTCAATATCTTACATTCTCAAAAGATATCGCTTTCCTTCCCCCTCCAGGTTTGGTGAATGGACCAACCAGACCCTCAAGACTGCCATGGGCAAGTCCCTTGGCGGGTACCAGGAACGGTGGGAGAACAACCTCAAGGTCATTCACAGCAGCGTCCAGGCCTCCGAGGAAGGAGGTAAAAAATTATGTGAAATATAATTGCATTTATTCCTGTTATCAATCAAGGTGAAACTGAACATTGACAAGGTACAGGAGAAACAGAAGGAGAGCTACCGGAGCAGAATCAAGAAGGGGAACAAGTGCTTYGACATCCGGGCGAATTACTTGGTTTGGAAGAAGTAGGAAAGGAAGGCGAGACCTGGGAAACCTCACTGCACTTTTGCTSCTAGCTGGGGTCACCATCTGTTAAGGTGAATACAAAACATCTCAGATAATAACTATTTGCAAACAAAATAACCTGAAGATGGTTTTAGTTTCCCTAGCACTTATATTTTTCTCTTTGTCTTCATAGGGTTACCTTAGCGGAAGCCAACATTCTTCTCCAGTTGGAGCAGTTGGACGGTCGACCACTGAAAGCACTGACACCCTACACTTCGGTTAAGCCCAATAGACAAAGTAGGTTAAGCTTTGGTTGACATTCGAGAAAGCAAGAAATGGTAGTTATGCTGAGCTTATAAAAATGTACCACTTCAATTTACCTCTCCAAATGACTTTAGGACCATCGACTGTCCAAGACCCCCAGGAGGTATCCCATCTACCAGAACCAGTTCAGATCAGTTTGATTCTCTGTGCTCTGAGTGTGAGGGGGACCAGCTTGAGGTAGGCTATACCTTCCAAAACTGTTTAAAAGTACATACAGCATCTCCCATTTATAACACTGCACTAATCCATCAAATATTCTCACAGTAAAGGATAACTTATGTGTTTGCTTGTTTACGTCTGTCTCCTACCCTGTTCCCTTTAACTCTGCCCAACACCCAGACGTGGATCCACCTGATTTCCTCCATTACCAACCACCCTCCAACTTTTCATTACATCACCTACAGTTAATGTCATTATCATTAACTGCTAAGAAAGTTTTCTTGCTSTATCATACTGGGCACAGTACTGAGATACACAGATTAATTAAACACTAGCAGTGGAAACGCTCAGAACAAAGAGAGCAGCAGTGTCTGGACTTTGCAGTCTCCCTCTTCAAGTCCCCCATCTRAGACTGGCTGTCTGTTGAGAACAAGTGACAGGCAGAACCTCAAACCCACACAGCAACCACCTTCTCTATATTCCACACAGCAGAATTCAGACTTTTAGTCTATGATTGCCATGTGAGTGTTCAAAAAATCKGTGAAAATAAATGAATGACACAACTGTACCAAAAATAATATCTACGTTTATGTATTACAATCTTAAATATTGCCAGGTTGGTTTTCACAGATGTTTCACAAGGTGCTAATTATTGTAAGTTGTAAGGTATCCTTTGATGGAATTGATTTGTTCCACATGATTCATTGTTGTATCCTAGGACCTACAATAGATGCATATACTGTATATATATTCAACCACAAGGGTGTAATGAGCTATGCGAGATAGGGAAAAAAATGAATCGTAATAGAGGACTACTGAAATTGTATTATTTCAGTGTAGATAAGGGAAGGGCAGGTTAAAATAAAAACATGACAGCCAGACAAGCCAGTGTATGAATCAAACRGATTTGCATATGAATGGAAATTATCWGACTATTTCCAAAACATAGCAAAGTTTAAGACATGGATTTCATGTTAAAAAGGTGCCCAAAAGTAGTTTGAAGTAATGTTTTCATTTTGTTAGCTAAACAAAACTTGTTTAAATAGCGAAATGATCATGGAAATCAGCCTTGTTTGTATAGCGATGATGAAAAGAACGTAATTTAGGCTGTAATGATCTCCAAATTCGAATCATTAGGTCATCACACCRTTGATATAGCAACGTACGCTAATAGTTTATCGAATGCCATTGTGACGCAGGGGGGGGACACTTTTTGGCTGGGGGACATTTGGGATCACGTGCCCTGCATGCCCTACCCAGTCGGTATTCGGCCATGATTACTACACGTTTAGATAACTGGCTAGACTAACTTACCAATCAAAAAACTGTTAGCTGACATGGCTAATTGAGTGACTGTCAGTGACTGACATAATGAGACAAAACCTTCTGATGCACAAAAACATTTGAGAGCCCGACGGAGTAAAAAAAAAAATATATATATAAAGAAACAAAGCCCCGGGGCCTTTGATTTGTAATCCGACGTTACAACTGGGAGACGGCATATGAAAGGGGACAGCCAGCAATTTCATCAACCGTGGTCTTGTCTCACTGATATTTTTAGCCAGAATTGGAACTCTCAACATGAAAAATTACTAAATAATTTTGTCGAATTGAAATGAGACCACTTTCCCTTGGTCACAGAGGGACAAAATCACTTCATCCTCAAAGCTGAAGTTGTAAGGAGTCTGCAGACATTTGAATGGTATCTACGTTACTCAGAGGAAGCTTGGCAGAAAATGCTTTGTCGTCAGTTATATGAAATGGGGCCAAATTTGTACTGTCACTAAATGTGATCATCTTTATTTTACAGTTATAAGAAAGGTCAAATGTTAATAATTTGTTTGTCACGACTTCCGCCGAAGTTGGTTCCTCTCCTTGTTCGGGCGGCGTTCGGCTGTCRGCGTTGCCGGTCTTCTAGCCATCATCGATCCACWTTTCATTTTCCATTTGTTTTGTCTTGTCTTCCCACCCACCTGGTTTCAATTCCATAATTTCATGTTGTGTATTTAACCCTCTGTTCCCCCCATGTCCTTGTCCGGAACTGTTTGTTGTAAGTGCTTGGCACGTTATTCCTGTGTGCGACGGGTTTTGTCCCCATTGATTGATATTGTTCTGTTTTCGGTGGTTTTGATTATTAAACTGCGCCGTTGTAACACAGTTTTTGCTCTCCGGCGCCTGACTTCTCTGCCGCCAGTACGCACCCCTTACATTGTTACTATATTTATAAGCGTTTCAGTCATTTTAAACCCTATTTCCCCACTTTTGTTGAATAGGAAAACAATTATATAKGATTTTYTTTACCTCTTGAACGTTAAGGCAAAATATRGATGTCAGTGTAAATAGACATACCCAAAAGTAATACGTTTTCATGAGATGGCCATCAACAATAACTAATTCTGCGTAGTTCTAGAAAGGTCTGGAACTCACCTTTCTGGTAACAATTGTTATAAATTGCTGAGGAGTATTCACTTCTGAGTGCACAAACTCAAGTACACAGTACTAATAATATGAAAAACCTTTACTATAAGCACAGTGCCCAGACCAGCACCTTGAGGCAATTATGCTGAAGGAGTGACTTCTGCTGTCTGGTACAAGCACGCAATGCAAAAAAAAATATTTCACTCTCCTTACCCAAAACCACGTGAATACTCACAATGCTAAATAAATACATTACATTTACATTTAAGTCATTTAGCAGACGCTCTTATCCAGAGCGACTTACAAATACTATGTAAAAGCAATTATGAGAACAGACCCACTCAAACCACCAAACTCCAGTCCCGTTGATCGGTTCCAAGTCCATTAGAAACACTAAACCACTTTCATTATCTTACCTCAAGYTTTTAGAAGATCTGTACCATAGCATGCAGTACTGCTGCAATTTCACCCTGGTACAGAACTCTCCTAAGATAGCTCAATGGTTTGAAGCATCGGTTATCCTCTAAATGTGTCTATACATTATTAAACAGATGTGTTTGAAGAGTTGATTGATCTATCCAATGTAATTTGGTTGCTACTGTGTAGGGAACCATCCTTAAGTACTCTGATGGGTACAGAGAGACACAGACACAGAAAAAAGAGGCTGCCAGCAGTAAAATGTTTCCCAATTAAAMGGCTAGATTATGTGTATTGTTATGACACCACATTTCTAAATAAAATTTATTCTCCGGCACAATTAGATTACCATTCTTGGGGAATTAAATTCATTTAACGTTGCGATTTTTATCTATTTTATATTTTAGTTCTTAAGAAAATGTTTTATGGTCTTTATCATTTTAAATGTTTACTTGGCAGATCATTGACTCGTTTGGGTTGTTTTGTGTAGAGCTGTAGAAAGGCGACAAATGAAGTATGATACGATCCTTCCTTGCCTATACACCAACTCAAATACCCACACACTACAATCCCAGTCCATTAGAAAATCATGACCCCCTTTAGTTCCCTCTACGTGATCGTCAACACTGCTTGGATGGATGTCATTCTAAGCACTTGCTATTTCTCGYCAATCTCAAAAAATATGCACAGGTTTCTGGAAGAAACAAAAAATATAATGCAAAACTTTCAAAGCAGAGTTCAAAATGAAAAGGACAGGAACAGGTACAATACAGGTATMCACTGCTATTGGAGGAAATATGAATCAGCCACAGTATCTCAGTAAACATGTATTTATTGTGGTTTGCCCATTTTCAAGTGTCACTTCTGCCTATAGGGGGTCGCCCTCATTAAGCCACACCTCCAATATAATTTTCCGGAATGCCTTGCCTTTTTGAGTGAATTGTACCACCCATGACTGTATTTGTTAGTGACATGGTTCTTGAATTCGTCAATAAAAAAACTAAAAAATATTTTAAAAAACAAGAAAAACCATTTAATTAAAAAATATAACAAAATKATTGGATTAGTTTAGAAAAATATGTTATTTATCTTTGTGTAGCGTAAGATTAATCACTCAATGTATATGCAAATACACAGATTTTAAAAACATTTTTTTTTAAATCTACCTGCGGGTAGAGCATGCTGGAAAAAAAGTTAATTTGTTATCATTAGAGTTGATGTGACTTCTCATTTAGTTTTCAGTCAGTACCACATGAACATTTTAAGTAGTAATTCCTTTTCACTGACATTGTGTTCAATTTACTAGAAGTATTTGAGTTAAAAAGTCCTTGGGGATTACAGTGTAAACACCCTTGGTGTCAAACTGCGGTTACTATGGCAACAAGCTCACAAGCCACAACAGCGCCCCTGGTAAATGAACACAAATGGCTGAGATGCTTTCAGCAGACTGGGGATCAGTGTAATGGAATTACTCTCTCTTATATGCTGATCCCAAAATAAATGTACACGTACATGTTATTCAACCATTGCATCCACACTGCTCACRCACGTCAATGAGAGTCTACGTAGCCAGGCACTAAAATAGAACTTGGTTCTATTTRTGACGCTTGATGCACTGCAAGTCCCGCCTCTCTCATCTCCTCATTGGTTTTTAGGAGCATATACCCGCGTGGGGGATTGAAAGAAACTGAGGTGCACACTCCAGTCCAGTTGGTGGTGGTAATGCACCTTAAWGTTGGTTGCCAACTGCCATAAAAAGTCCAAAGAAGAAGAAGGAAGAAGTCAGAAGGAGGAGATTTTACTAGAAACGAACCCGGTTTACTCTTTTATCAGTAGATTAATTGTCAGAGTAGAGGACCTTGTGCATTTCAGGTAAAATAACAACCCAATGTGTATATCCCAGGACTAATTAGCTAGCAACAGCAAGTTAGCTAGCAAAATTGTCATAAATGTTTCATGATTTTCGACCTTTCCCCAAATGAATACAGTTGGTTCAGAGTTTGTTTAGATATTTCAACCTGCGTGTCCTGATCGTGTCTGGTGTGTGAACGCACGCTCCCGGTCTAGTCAACATGTTACACATTTCCTGTCTGGAAACACTTCTAAGTCACATAGAAACACACTCACTGAGACTAACACGCTTTAGTTGCATGTTGTTTACACCGTTACATTTCTAAATACATAATTGCCTATGGACTGATGTATTTMGATCACTTTCTTTGTCACTGGCCTGTGATCGGCAAGATAGTTGTTTTACTATTSTATTGACTTTGGTTCAAGCATTCTACTCTATCAAAACCTGATTTTGTTTTACCATTTGTTGATCTCTTTAGTTTAAAATATGACAGTGAGTCTTGTAGATATCCCCTTTCTCGGCACTGTTAGAGTTCTCTGTGATGAGACCTTGAGGAGAATAACAGATATAGGCCGTTACTGAGTAAACCTCTCCTTCTTTACCCCCCTGGAGTCTAAATTCACCTTGACCGTTTTGACAGGTACGGGTATGAACAACATAATATAATTTGGAAGGTCGCTTCACACTTACGCAGAGGCACGTCGCATACTGTAGGCATACACTCACATACTGTAGGCATACACTCACATACTGTAGGCATACACTCACATACTGTAAGGCATACACTCACATACTGTAGCATACACTCATCTGCATACATCACATACTGTAGGCATACACTCACATACTTAGGCATACACTCACATACTGTAGCCATGCACTCACATACTGTAGGCATACACTCACATACTGTAGGCATGCACTCACATACTGTAGGCATACACTCACATACTGTAGGCAGCACTCACATACTGTAGGCATACACTCACATACTGTAGGCATACACTCACATACTGTAGGCATGCACTCACATACTGTAGGCATACACTCACATACTGTAGGCATACATCACATACTGTAGGCATACACTCACATACTGTAGGCAATGCACTCACATACTGTAAGAATACACTCACATACTGTAGGCATACACTCACATACTGTAGGCATACACTCACATACTGTAGGCATACACTCACATACGTAGGCATACACTCACATACTGTAGCATACACTCACATACTGTAGGCATACACTCACATACTGTAGGCATCACTCACATACTGTAGACATACACTCACATACTGTAGGCATACACTCACATACTGTAGGCATACACTCACATACTGTAGGCATACACTCACATACTGTAGGCATACACTCACATACTGTAGGCATACACTCACATACTGTAGGCATGCACTCACATACTGTAGGCATGCACTCACATACTGTAGGCATGCACTCACATACGCAGGCATGCACACGTCTACACACTGATTTGTGCATTCATGCACTACTAAACACACACCACCGACGCAATCCCATTATTGATCTGCTTTGATGTAAAAAATGAAAACAAACCAAGACTCACAGCAATGAGGCAAACACGTCAACGCTATTCCGTATGGAACACTAGTCAACGGATCTCATTTGTTKTCAGTCGGTGACTTAGACCATTCATCTATTTCATCCAAATGACTTTGGTGGTCTATCCCTGGTATGTGATTTAGTGCATAGTTCCACTTTAATTGCACTCTACAGAACACAGACAAGACCTCCATCCTCGTCCCTGTTTTAATCATCCCCTCCAGCRTTGAGAGAGTGAATTAAAGTTCCATGATTAAAGTTTCCCAAGTACCTTCTCAAGCTGAAAAGGGCTTTACTTCTCTCCTTTCTACTGGATAGCTTCTTGGAGCTGTTGAGAGGCCACAGATACTATACACTCAACAATCTAGATTGCACAAAAGACACATTTACGTTAGCGTTCTATAATGGACGAATAAAGTGCTATCCACAACACTCTGTTCTTGCAGCTCACACTACAATTAAACTCAAAAATAAACACAAATCTGTCACTCGTAGAAAATCCTTGATTGCAAAAAAAACTGTGCTTTCACCACAGATTACCACTAGCATCAGAATAACACTGTTTCAACACCATAGGGTTCACTGAATGCAACAGTGAATGTGTCCAGCAGGCAGCTGCTTCCAGGACCTCCATGGTGAGACGTGTGGAGGCTCAGGCTGACATGAGGCTCTCTGACAGGGGCCATGGTAATTAGAGTAGCTGCTGCTCTCTTGCTCTGGCCCACTGGCTGTTCTGGTGGCCCTGCACAGCAAGCTGATGTGGAATCATAGACCAGCCTGTCACTGAGGGAGATGCTAGGTCAGGATCGTGCTCAGTGCTTGTGTTAAAAGAAGATGAGACTAGCTGCTCAAACAGATCATATCGGTAGAGACATGTTAGAGAGGGCAGGACCTCCTAGAGCCTGAAGGTTACTGCACAATGATGTGGAACATCAATTCTACAGTACAAAATGTGGAACAGAGTGGTTCCTAAATGGAGGTCAGTGTTACTATACACTACACCAAACATCGTAGCTGCTTCATAAGCGGATACATTATATGGAACATAGAGAATCAGGCAAGTTACTGTAATACTAATTCTGTCTCGCCTTTGCTCTGTAATTCACATGACACTGCAAACACTGCTTCCCAGTCCTGGGAGTAGATATCTGCTATAGCTGTTAGCTTGTTTTGTCTGATATTGGTCCAAGGACTTTCTTTTTTTGGTGACAGGTTTTATTGGATCTATATCTTTGTTAACATATCTCCTCTTGAACTTCAATCCACTTCTAATATATACTTTTAATGAAGTCAAGCCCTTGGTCAGCAGGGCTTAATAAAGTCCTCAATATCTTTTCTGCATGACAGAYATTAATTTCTATTACAATAGCTGAGCTATTGGGTCCCTGGATCTTAAATCAAATTCTCCAATTAATGAGGGAATATAGCTCGCCAGCTTGTAGTCCTTAAAACTGAAAATTAGTTAGCATTTTCTACCTCTGGTTCGTTGGCCATTCCTATGGTGGAAGTGATTTGGAAAAATATATATATTTTTKTAATATACGCCAAAAATAAGGTCTGAGGTTAACCCAGGCTTAGGAGATCTTATACGTTTTGTTCTATGAGATAATATCAATCAGTTAACGTGACCTTTATGAATTATGAAGGCTAGCGCTTAAGAGCGTTGGGCCAGTAACCGAAAGGTTGCTGGTTCAAATCCCAGAGCTGGAAAGGTGAAMAATCTGYCGATGTGTCCTTGAGCAAGGCACTTAACGGTAATTGCTCCTGTACGTTGCTCTGGACAAGAGCATCTGCTAAATTATTAAAATATAAATATAACATGTGCTCAAAATAAATCAGTTGCTAACAAGTCGCTAACTGCCATAGAAATGGAACTACAACATTAGTGGCAAAATGTTTCACTTCACTACACCGACCACGCAAACTAGTGTACACTACTAACACTAGTCCACCAAAAATCTAGTTTGCTTTATGCTTACGAACTCAAACGAAAACGCAAGGATGGTACATTGTATTGCTCCAGGTTGTAACCACATCTCTTCCACGGGAAGTTGCTTGTTTTATCGGTTCTCGAACGATGTTGTCCAGAAGAGACTTTGGGCCTGTTGGATAACGTAAGCTAAGCCTGTTAGTTATACGTCAAAGGCATGCGACCGGAGGTGTAGTTGAATTTTTTACMTGCTAGCACTGCGTTAGCTTTTTACTTGTTTTGATTACATAAMTGCTGAAAAAAAGGYGATGTTAACTGATTAAGATGATCTCATAGAACAACATGTATAAGATCTTCTAAGCCTGTGTTTYCMMMRRMMWTWWTTTTTGGCATTTATCAACAACAAAAAACATTCATTTCCCCATAGCCTTTGGCCAACGAGCCATGGCAGAGTTAGCATCCGTTAGTGCCTATAAAAATGACTATTGCTCTCTATTAGAACAACGTTAGCAGAGATTTGTGCAACACTTCAACACTCAATTAGAAGCCCTTAGTGCAGAAAAGCATGAGCACGTCTCTGTGAATTTCAGGGGTAACAGATTTTTCTTGCTGAAGGGTTTTATTTTGGGAGCGATTTGAGAAACATTGYAACACTGATAGATTAGTGTTCTATTTCTATAGATTGAATATAGAAAAGAAATGCTGTTAAAAAGCTGAGGGACTACTTTTGTTKGTAACGCATGAATGTATTAGTGTAAGTGTTGAGGGTTACCTGTGGGTTGRCGTGATTGTGAGAGAGCTGAGAGTTACAGGTCAAATCAGGCTGCAAGGTTGACTCAGTCAGACACAACATGCTTCTATTTACATTTGGATATTTACTCTTTATTGGTCTATGTTGGAGAAGGCTTTTAATAACCCCACTATTACAACATAAATAGGAAGAATTTTGGCTAGCACTTGAACCTGATGGGCTGAGAGRAACGGACTTGACCTGAGCTTAGTTTAAAGAAAGACGAGAGAAGTAACGAGGCTAAGTGTGATGGAAACCTGTCATCCTTAAATGTGCCAGGCAGCCCAGGCTTACAGATGAAAGAGCAAAACAACCTGAATACGCCTGAAGGAGAGAAACCTTGAGAAATACAGTAGCACAGCAACACGAGTCAGAATGCTTGGAACCCCATGTAGCCATTTTATGGCAGCAACCTACTGTTTTACATAAAGTCCACTATTGTTTAACATCCAAAAATGATCATTTGGCGTTTCTCACCCGCAACTTTCATTACAATGTATGATGAATTCATGGACAATATATCATCAGTGAAGAGAAATAGGCTAAGCTTTTTTTTCTATCATTTAATGTATTATTCGCTATAATTGCCATAATGGAGATATTAGCAGATTTACCTTTTTTGAGACAGCAAATAAAAAACATCTCCAAGTTTCAGACAGTTGCTTAAAGCGTGAGTTTTGCCCAAATCACATCGCACACACGCACACACACATTGACAAAGAAAGTGTTACATTGTAATAGCAGACACACATAACATGCACCCTGATTGACTAAAGGAAATCGACAACCATTCATTATTGCCCTCGTTGATGTTATGGCCTTGAGGATTGTCTCGTAGTTCGACATTTTGTACGGCATGTAACATGAAATCGTATCTCTCTGTACTTTGCTCCGCTCATCTTTCCCTCAATCCTGACTAGTCTCCCAGTCCCTGCCGCTGAAAAACATCCCCACAGCATGATGCTGCCACCACGATGCTTCACCGTAGGGATCTTGGTTTCATCAGACCAGAGAATCTTGTTTCTCATGGTCTGAGAGTCCTTTAGGTGCCTTTTGGCAAACTCCAAGGGGGCTGTCATGTGCCTTTTTACTGAGGAGTGGCTTCCGTCTGGCCACTCTACTATAAAGGCCTAATTGGTGGAGTGCTGCAGAGATGGTTGTCCTTCTGGAAGGTTCTCCCATCTCCACAGAGGAACTCTGGTAGAGTAACCATCGGGCTCTTGGTCACCTCCCTGACCAAGGCCCTTCTCCCCCGATTGCTCAGTATGGCAGAGTGGCCAGCTCTAGGAAGAATCTTGGTGGTTCCAAACTTCTTCCATTTAAGAATGTTGGAGGCCACTGGGTTCTTGGGGACCTTCAATGCTGCAGAAATATTTTGGCACCCTTCCCCAGATCTGTGTCTCGACACAATCATGTCTGGGAGCTCTACGGACAATTCCTTTGACCTCATGGCTTGTTTTTTGCTCTGACATACACTGTCAACTGTGGCRACCTTAAATAGACAGGTGTGTGCCTTTCCAAATCATGTCCAATCAATTGAATTTACCACAGGTGGACTCCAATCGAGTTGTAGAAACATCTCAAGGATGATCAGTGGAAACAGAATGCACCTGAGCTCAATTGAGTCTCATTGCAAAGGGTCTTAATACTTATATAAATAAGGTATTTGTTTTTTATCTGTAATACATTTGCAAAAATGTCTAAAACCCTGTTTTCACTTCGTCATTATGTGGTATTGTGTGTAGATTCATGAGGAACATTTTGTATTTAGTCCATTTTAATATAAGGCTCTAACATAACAAAATGTGGAAAAAGTAAAAGGGTCTGAAAACTTTCCGAATGCACTGTAATTTSTAATATACTTAAGTATCAAAGCAAAAGTATGAATAATAAAAAAAATCCTTATATTAAGCAAACCAGACACAGAAATKGTTGTGTTTTGTWTAAGTGTATGTATAGYCAGGGGCACACGTAGGGTGGCCACATTTAAAATACCCAAATGCGGGACAAAGGGATGATTTTGCTGGACATTCACGGGACAGTGTAGTCTACATTAATAAAAAAAATTGTGTGAATTGGATCCTTTTCCTGTCCTGCTAAGCATTCCAAATGTATTGAGTACAATGTACAATGTATGGAGTACAAAGTACATTATTTTCTTWAGGAATGTAGTGAAGTGAAAGTAAATGTTGCCAAAAATATAAATAGTAAGGTAAAGTACAGMTACCCCCAAAAACTACTTAAGTAGTACTTTAAAGTATTTTTACTTAAGCACTTTACACCACTGCCTGAGGGAGATTTGTAACGGTGTCCTGGACTATAATGGAAATTAATTGTAAAAACAAACAGTATATAACTTTAAACTGGTAGGTCTGTATCTAAGTAATTGGCTTTTGATTGTATTTCAACCTATCCACATTTAGCTAGACATGTAGGCATGTATTAAGAGCTGTCTGGTGTCTTATTAAAAATGCAATAAAAGCTCCAAATAGAGAATGACAGTCTCTATGGTCAGAAAAATGGTCAGAAAGAGCTTGACTCAATTAATCTTCTGCCAGTACTATGGAGAGTTGGTAATATGCAAAACATTTTAATAGGGCACCAGGGAGAGAGATCTGGAGAGGGCATGGCCAACACTGCCAAGTTTGAAATAGTTCAATCTGTCGGTTTTAGAGAGAAATATTAAGGATCACTGTGATAGGGTTGCATTTCACATCAAGTAGCATTCAGAGAGCTACAGATGTAGGATCTTAATTTGATCACCCTGTTGCATGAGAGCCTTCCTGCATTTTTTTATCAGCCCCTACAAAAATGTACATKAATTATAATCCCACATAATAATTCACATTTCCTGTTGCTGCAGGATTATTTTCCTGCTGTAGCAACACACTGGTCACAGACATCAGTTCAACATCTAGTTTTCATTTATATTCGGTTRAGTTTTCAACTAACGTGAATTCAAGGTGAAATCAACCAAAAAGGTCACCAATGTCATTGGATTTATGTTACAATTTGGTTGAAAAAAGACWAAATGCTCTTACATTGATTACTTTTTGCAAATTCAATTAGTTTTCCACATGTATTCACTGTCATCACATTATTTTGTCTTACATCTTACATATGTAGAACACAACGCTACCCCATACTTCATGGGTCACTGTCATATCATTTAAGTAAAGAGTTGTTGTGACCTCAAGCCTGTTAATACATAAACCTCTACACAACCACATCTGGTATGAACACTCCCATGGCACCTCATTTCAGCTGTGTCACAGACAGGGKCTGGGTCACCTCATGATCCTCAAATCAAGACCAGAGCAGTCAAATGAAGCAATGTCRTAATTACATGCAAAGTGAAGTCCCAGTGTCCTCTGGTTAGTTTGATGACTTCATTCATTTGACTTTGACGGTTATCAAAATAGCACYGTAAAGGAAAATGGAGGCCCAGTGTTCTTCAGATTTGGTGTTAATAATGGATATTGTGCTATTCTGACCTATTCTGTGCCTGCTAAGACAGTGGTTCTCAAACTGTGGGTCAGGATGCACTTGTGGGTCGCAGCAGGGGTCTAGGTGGGTCACGGGATGACATTTTTTGTGCATTGCACAAATTTAGAAATACATTTTCGGGATGGAAAAACTCTTTCATTGTCAACGTAAACGACTAAAATGCAATAGAAAGTATGCAGAAAAGATAATGGACCTATATATATTTTTTTATAATAGCCTAGAATCTTTGAGAACTTACAATCAAAAAAATAAAAGCTAGACWGTCTGGCCCCCATTGATTTTGTTGTAAAGCATTAGCCATATCCTTGTCCCGGACCTGCTGTTTTGACTCTCTCTCTCCCCCTCCCTCCCACCTCCTTCCCTCCATCCCAGTGGCRACCYGTCATGTTTTGAGCCCCACATTTTAATCAAAAAATAAATACAAATCCAACCCCCTTGGGTGCTGCCATAGAGTTACATTAGAAGTGCCCATCCAAGAAGGTTCAAGGTCATTGGCCACAGATAAAATGAYGTCATATCACGTTATACTGTATGTACAGWAGCTTTAATTGGACTGATCATGTCAAAATCATATTTCAAAATCTTAGCTAGCAGTCATCATCATTATTTAACCCTCCTACTGTGTTCCGGTCGAATTACACCTGGCTATCAGCGGAGCCTTGTCTGGCAGCGAAACAGTTAATTTAGCCTCTTTACTGCCTTTTAAAAAATATGTCTGATTTGACCGGTTTTCTCTCTGAAAAATGTAGTTCATTTCATCTGAATGTCATAAGGTTCCATTACTTTGTCCACACAGGGCATCTGAACACACAAATTACATTTAGATGACTTTCATTTAACTTTTGTACACCTGTGGTGTTCCCGGTCAAAAATGACCGGTCATTGGGAATGAATGGGTGAGACTACAATTAGTGTATTGAATTGAGTTCAGGCACATGCCCATTCATCAGATGGACACACTTCCTCTCCCAGACCCCCACATGCATGTGTGTTTGAGCRCACACACACATACACACACACACACCTCACTCCCCTTCTTGGCTTCCATGGCAACCCCCACGGGAATCTTTCCCCAATATAATTTTTCCCCCATGGGAACCACACCTGTTGGCATTCAAACAAACAATCGCAACATTGTTTCAATAATATATAGAACTTTTCTTACAGCTCTGGTATATAAAACTTTTTTGAGGCCTTGCTCACAATTAATTTTGTGGCAGCACAATGACCAAACGATATACTGTATGTGAGGCTCTTGATCGTATCTTTGATCACGACACTGGTGAGGAGGAGAGAGTCCTTGTTAAACTTTGACACAAAGTAGTCTGWCATAAATAGCACAATATGTTTCATCTGAGTATTTGTTATAGTCAAAATAATCCATWCATTRTGCTTTTTTTWACTCAAAAAYGAGTTGTATGAGCTCAGGTCAATGAGGCCTACAGGCCATWAATAGCAAATAGAAGTTCAAAACTTGTAATGTTCACAAGAACTTAAGTTGATAACAAGATCTAACGCAACATTTGGTGATAATATGTGTATTATTATGGATTTATAATCAGCTATAATGGGGCGGTCATTTTGGACCGGAACACAGAATTAATTAACATGAAACGAATACAACAGGAGGGTTAAGTTGACAATCTACTTGCAAATAATTTTAAATCCTTGTCTTATAAAAGAGAAATTATAGATAAAACATATCTGTGCTCATYGGCCATTGGACATAAACATTACACAACAAGTTAGAAATCGCAAAATCAACAATGAGTGGTTTGGAAGTGGCTAACTGCAAGCATTGCAAAGCAATCACTAGTCTGCTATTCAGTAGAGTGGCTGTGTGGTCCCAAGTCTGGGTTTAAGGGTTTCTTTTCCAAGCTTAAAATGATAAACATTCAACATTGGCCAYGCTGTCAATCCAGCATGATTTCTGCCGTGCTCAAAACAACTGTTTACTCGGAACTGGGAAATCTGACTTCAGTGAGTTCAAGACAACTGGGAACTCAGGGGAAAACTAGCTCCGACTGGCAAAATACGTTTTGAACGGTCATCCAAATTGTAAGTTGGGAACTTTCTCTTTCTAGAGCTATGGCCTGAAGATCACTAGCGTCATCATGATTCAACCGTGTTTTTCAGAGTTCCTAGTTGTCTTGAAAGCACCATAAATCCAGAGAATTCCAGACTGATGACAAAGTTTGACGACAAAATTTGCCCACGAAGGACCGACACCCCACCTTCCTGTTCAAGTGAGCACAGCACAACAAGGCGAGTCCAAAAATGTCCTATATGCTGCTGCATAAATGATGTAATATGCCAGGGAGATATGTATACTGTAGCTAAGAAAGTAATACTAAGTGTATGTTGTGTAATAAGCCCATGATAGCCCATGTGCTTCACCCTAATAATTTGGTCTATTTTCCCCTCTTAATTTCGCCTACTGTTCWGACTTGGTGGTGCACATGTAGCCTATAACCTGTTTTAGAGAAATGTAATCATCAAATATTGTAAGGGCTTTCATTGTATGCTTATATGCCCCCTTTATTTATCCTACGGTTCTAACTTGGTGTACAGGGAGAACGGACCATGTACTGAATTCTGTCGCTGTACATTTTCAAACGTGCTGAACAAATAGTTATATTGACTACGTCCATCCTAGCTTGCTCAAAATTACAGATTGCCGCTTATCAGCTTGTCATGCCCTTATGCCATAGTTTGTACATATCAATTGTCGGTAGAAACCACATTTGTTTAACCTCTTTCAGCTAGGRGGCACTATTTTTATGTTTGGAAAAATAACGTTCCCAAGGTAAACGGACTATTTCTCAGGCCCAGATGCTAGAATATGCATATAATTGACAGATTAGGATAGAAAACACTCTAAAGTTTCCAAAACGGTCAACATATTGTCTGTGAATATAACAGAACTGATTTTGCAGGCGAAAACCTGAGGGAATCCAACCCGGAAGTGCCTTTTATTTGGAAAAATCCCTGTTCCATTGGCTGCCCATCCTCCATTTAAAGGGGTATCAACCAGATTCAACCACATTTTTTGGGGGTGGGTATGCAGCCCTGCAAAGCCACAACACAACACTAAACACAACATTAACTGCACTATAACGGTGACACACAGTGCCTACAAACTGATAGGGACTACATAAACCTGTCCCAACAGCAGAGTCCCAACAGCAGTCCCAACAACTTACCACTGCTACACCTGGCTATCAGCGGAGCCTTGTCTGGCAGCGAAACAGTTCATTTAGCCTCTTTACTGCCTTTTAAAAAATATGNACCAGGCTTTAGACATAGTTTCAAGCTTTTATTTGGAAAATGAGCGAGATTTATCAAAGCGCGTCAGGTGTCCTTTGATTAGTTCATGCGCCCGAGAGTTGTAGCTCGACGTTTTCTTTCTCTGTAGTATTGAATAGTTTACCGTCCGGTTGAAATATTATCGATTATGTATGTTAAAAACAACCTGAGGATTGATTATAAAAAACATTTGACATGTTTCTACGAACATTACGGATACTTTTTGGAATTTTCGTCTGCCCTCGTCTGCCCTTCAGGACCGGCACGAGCCTGTGGTTTTCTGAACATAACGTGCAAACCAAATGAAGGTTTTTGGTTATAAAAATAATCTTTATCGAACAAAAAGAACATTTATTGTTTAACTGGGAGTCTCGTGAGTGCAAACATCCAAAGATCATCAAAGGTAAGCGATTAATTTTATTGCTTTTCTGACTTTCGTGACCAAGCTATCATTACATCTCTTTGCTTTCTTTGTCGACCACAGATCAGGTGCAGCCCATGGAAATGCCGATGCACTCTCCAGGAGGGATGCTCTAGGGAGCTAGACCACCCCTCCCTCCCGGTCAGAGCTAAGGGAGAGGTGAGGGGAGTGGTTATTGAGGGGAGATATCTGGCAGCCCGTTGGCTCCACCCCCGGGCCTTATATGGACGTCCTGCCCCAACGAGGCAAGGCTGTGTGTCGTTAAGCCAGGGAGTGCTTGGGGATAAAGGAGGAAGCAGCCTGCACAAAGGGGCAGAGTAGGAGAGAGCCAAGTGAATGATGAAGAGTGGAAGAAGAGAGAGCAATATCTGTGAGATTACCCGTTGTGACCTGGACTGTCGGACTACCTCTCTTGTGTACCGGACCGGATTGGCTGAGGACCCGAGTGTGAGGATTACCCCTGGAAAACGGAACGGACAAAGATAACGGTTTGTGGACAGTGAGGGGATTGGTGAATTCCCCCTTCTTTCCCTGTGTACTAAACTCCCCATTTGCATTCTATTTGTGCTACTGGTGCATGTTTTGTTATTGAACTTGGTGACGTGGAAACCCCACAACCTTAAGCCTGCTACACCACCCATTGTATAAAGAAGGTGAAACGGGTCAGAACCACAGGAGTAAATGTAAGTTGGCTTTTCATACCCAAGCATTCAGCGGTTGGGACAGCAGGTGTGGTTGGTAGAAAGCAGTGGCGATTTTAGCATGTATATCTTGGTGGGGCAAACCATTTTTTGGGGGTGGGTATGCAGTCCTGCAAAGCCACAACACAACACTAAACACTACATTAACTGCACTATAACGGTGACACACAGTGCCTACAAACTGATAGGGACTACATAAACCTGTCCCAACAGCAGAGTCCCAACAGCAGTCCCAACAACTTACCACTGCTACACCTGGCTATCAGCGGAGCCTTGTCTGGCAGCGAAACAGTTCATTTAGCCTCTTTACTGCCTTTTAAAAAATATGKCTGACTTACTTAACTTGTTTTTCAACCACTCCACAAATGTCTTGTTAACAAACTAAAGTTTTGGCAAGTCGGTTAGGACATCTACTTTCTGCATGACACAAGTAATTTTTTGAACTATTGTATACAGACAGATTATTTCACTTATAATTCACTGTATCACAATTCCAGTGGGTCAGAAGTATACACTCTGTCTCTTATACACATCTAGATGTGTATAAGAGACAGCCTCCACAAGTCTGATTCATCCTTGGGAGCAATTTCCAAACGCCTGAAGGCACCACGTTCATCTGTACAAACAATAGTGCGCAAGTATAAACACCATGGGACCACGCRGCCGTCATACCGCTCAGGAAGGAGACGCATTCTGTCTCCTAGAGATGAACGTACTTTGGTGTGAAAAGTGCAAATCAATCCCAGAACAACAGCAAATGACCTTGTGAAGATGCTGGAGGAAACAGGTACAAAAGTATCTATATCCACAGTAAAACGAGTCCTATATCAACATAACCTGAAAGGCCGCTCAGCAAGGAAGAAGCCATTGCTCCAAACCGCCATAAAAAAGCCAGACTACGGTTTGCAACTGCACATGGGGACAAAGATCGTACTTTTTGGAGAAATGTCCTCTGGTCTGATGAAACAAAAATGGAACTGTTTGGCCATAATGACCATCATTATGTTTGGAGGAAAAAGGGGGACGCTTGCAAGCCGAAGAACACCATCCCAACCTTGAAGCACGGGGGTGGCAGCATCATGTTGTGGGGGTGCTTTGCTGCAGGAGGGACTGGTGCACCTCACAAAATAGATGGCATCATGAGGAAGCAACATTATGTGGATATATTGAAGCAACATCTCAAGACATYAGTCAGGAAGTTAAAGCCTGGTCGCAATTGGGTCTTCCAAATGGACAATGACCCCAAGCATACTTCAAAAGTTGTGGCAAAATGGCTTAAGGACAACAAAGTCAAGGTATTGGAGTGACCATCACAAAGCCCTGACCTCAATWCTATAGAAAATGTGTGGGCAGAACTGAAAAAGTGTGTGCGAGCAAGGAGGCCTACAAACCTGACTCAGTTAGACCAGCTCTGTCAGGAGGAATGGGCCGAAATTCACCCAAAACATTTGACCCATGTTAAACAATTTAAAGGCAATGCTACCAAATACTAATTGAKTGTATGTAAACTTCTGACCCACTGGGAATGTGATGAAATAAATAAAGGCTGAAATAAATAATTCTCTCTACTATTATTCTGACATTTCACATTCTTACAATAAAGTGTTGATCCTAACTGTCCCAAGACAGGGAATTTTTACTAGGATTAAATGTCAGGAATTGTGAAAAACTGAGTTTAAATGTATTTGGCTAAGGTGTATGTAAATACTAAGGTGTATGTACTGTAAATACTTCAACTGTATATAACGAAAAAGCTTAATCTAGAATATGTCATACCGTTGAAATTCTTCTGTAAGATTTCCACAAAGGACAAGAAATACGTATCATCTATGTAGCTATGTATTTTAGCAATTTGACATGAATCCCGAAAGGTACAACATATTTTGAGCATTTCCTTTATCCTCACTGTTGGACATTGTGGCCCAGTGAATTGCAGGATGATAAAAATCACTTGCATGGCCTTGAGTCTCCAAAGCCTTTTTCAATGCTCTGCAAATCCTTTGCTTTTCAATTTCTCCTCATCTGTGGACACATTTACTCTCTTTCTCTCTCTCTCTCTGACCTTTCAGAGTTTGACATCGTCTCCTTAATAGTAGGCAACAATGGAGGAGATACTGTAGGTAGGGAGAGAGGAAAAATCCTGCACTTACATTCAGGTGTCTGCTGCTGATACACTAGCTCAAGGATAAATAGCAAATTGATTTCAGAAAACAAGTAGGTGAAGAAGGTGCCAAAGCCCACAGATGAAAACTAAAAAGGAAAGGTCTGAGAGAGGAGAGGCTTCAAGTCACCACTAATATTAAACTGAATGTGCAACTGACATGCACTTTAGTGACTAAAAACTAAACTTGTTTGGTGTCCATTTTCTTCCAAACAATTTAGTTTGAGGAAGTGCAAAATGGATCTTGAAATAACATGTTCCTTCAGCATGGAAGCAGGCAGAGAATTTGCCATTTATGATTCAGCGAGAGATATAATCATCCTGAAGGTCAGAGACCCCGAGAGCTCCCCTAGTTATTCAACACCCCTAAATATATTTCCACTGACGTAATTGTGATCTGACATTGAAAAAATGTAGAGTGTGAATTAAATATGAGCCTTTTTTACCATGAACAGTTACATTCTGCAGCCTCTTATGTTTGATATTAACAATGGGAGTGGTATACCACATTTTAAAGTATGTGTGAGAGTGCATGCACATGCATACAGTACAGATATAGGATCTTAATTTGATCACCCTGTTGCAGGATAACTTTTAAAAGTAAAAAAAAATGCTTCTGAAGTTTGTAATTTCCGCTTTGAAATGTCAGACTAGATTTTTCCTTTACGAAAAATGTATCAACCCCTACAAAAATGTCCATTAATTATAATCCACATAATAATTCACATTTCCTGTTAATGCAAGATTMTTTTCYTATTGTAACAAACTRGCTCAAATTAAGATCCTACGTTCGTACATGAATAATATTTGCATCCAATAAATCATCATCCCACTTTTGMATCCTCTCCCTGTCTCTCACTCTTCTACCAGACAGACTTATAGACAGAATAATATATATATTTTTTTTAATCTGAGACCCTCAGTTGTGTAGATTTAGTGGCGATAGAAACTTTCAAGACCACACAAAGCCCAGARCCTCATACATACCATACACAAAACCAACTCAAAGCAGATCCAATGTGAACCTTAAYAMARRTWMTTSAAKWAYYTKTRTTATCTTGAATTCTCCTGGGGCGTTTCCGTACCAGAGTGGTGCAGTGTAGTACATACACATTCTGAAATATTTCTGAGCTATACAGTATACCCAAAATAAACACTGGCCTCCCAGTTTGGACAAAAATACAGTAATGACAATCATTGAAAATAATTAATACTGATAGAAAATCAAGTGTTTTGTTTTCTTATGCTACGTGTACTTCTAAGAAACTAAATGGCTAATCTATAGGGTGTTTGTGGGCTGTATCACAACCGGCCGTGAGTGGGGCGGCACACAATTGGCCCAGCGTCGTCTGGGTTTGGATGGTGTAGGACATCATTGTAAATAAGAATTTCTTCTTAACTGACTCACCTAGTTAAATAAAAGTTAAATAAAAGAATAATAATAATTGAGGGTAACACTTTATATTACATTATCCAATTATGATGATCCTTTATCATGGTGTGTATTGATGCATCTAGAACTACTGACAAATTATGAAAATAGTGTCATCTTATCTGTTAAATGAAATTAGGCTTAATTTGAAAGCAGMATACGGATATAGGATCTTAATTTGAGCTAGTTTGCTAAAGCAGAAAAAKAATCCTGCAATAACAGAACATTTTAATTATTATATGGATTATAATTMAAWTCTTTTTTTGCAGGGGTTGATACATTTTTTGTTMGKGTAAATCAAGTCTGACATTTTAAAGTGTAAATTACAAGCTTTAGAAGYCTTTTAAAACTTAGATACACTACAAGTTTCTATTTCCTGCCGTGCAGGAAAATTCGCAGCAACAAAAGAGTGATCAAATTAAGATCCTACATCTGTAGGTCTACTCTACACTGTGCCTTAGGTATCAAATCAAAAGTTTCCCATCAAAACATGACAGCTGAAAAGAATGCCAGTGACAAGTAGGTCTAATGAATAAAACATTTATGCATATCAATACAATAATGCATTTAGCAAAAAAAATAACCGATGTACAGTAGTATTTTGTCTGTATAACAATGCCTGTATTTTAGTCCAGGCTTGGTCTTGCTCTAGCACGTCTAAAGCAGCCACAGGTGACTCGCTTCAGGGCCCCCCAAAGACGGCGGAGGAATCCCCCCTTCTTGGGAAATTTCTGGTAACCTGAAAGATAGGAAGAAGTATTTTTAGCATTCACCACCAAATCTGCTCCAAATTATTTGTTGACTTAGGTCCTCCTGTGTCAATGATCTGTGAAGTGTCCATTCCCTTTAACGTTAGTCTACCTCCAAGCCCTTAACGCTCATGTCTGCCCCTACAGAATGTCTTTTTTTTTATATATTTTTTTTTACTTGTATTCAATCGGGAGCCCAATGAGACCAGGGTCTAATTTTCAATGGTGCTCTGAGGACAACAAATTCAACACGGACATACCAATAAAAAAAACTCTATACATTTTTTTTTTTTTATACTTCAAGAAATAACTAAGTAAAGTAARTCGGAAGCTTGTGTAGTGGAGCTGTGTAAACTAAAAGGGAATAGTGAAGTGATCTACAAGACTTTCATGAGGACCAGACAATCTTTTGATGCAGGATGCTGTGATGCATATTAAAACTTTATCACCAGTGATAAAGCAGAAAGGCGCTATGGTAGATGGCATCCACATGATTAAGAGTAGTGGCTATTGCATTCTGGAAAAATGGTGTCACCATAGTCAGGAACTGGCAGGAAAGTTAACTGTACAATCTGCTTCCTGTTGTTTAGRGAGAGGCACAATCTATTTCTAAAAAAGAAGCCCACTTTAAATCTTAGCTTTTTAACTAGCTCATCAGTATGTTTTTTAAACATGAAATCCTTGTCCATCCAAATGCCCAGATATGTATATGCGGTAACCCGATCGATGGGAGAAACATTCAATTAACAAATATGTACACTAGTCCATCAGAAAATATTTTGCAAGTATTAGAGACCAACATATATTAAGTCTTGCCCACATGAAGTACAYGTTTTAAACCAAACAGGGCTTTTCGGAAAGCAACAAAGTCAGATTGCAGCTCTAACACCTGGTCTACAGTTGGGATAATGGCATACATAAWGGTGTTGTATRTATAAGATTAATATTATAATTTTAACAGAAAGACCAATATTATTTACAGTATACATACTGAACAAGCAACATGCAACATGCAACAATTTCAACGCTTTTACTGAGTTACAGTTTCATATAAGGAAATCAGTTAATTGAAATACATGAATTAGGCCCTAATCTATGGATTTTACATGACTGGGCAGAGGCGCAGCCATGGGTGGGCATAGGCCCACCACTTGGAAGCCAGGCCCAGCCAATCAGAATAAGTGTTTCCCTACAAAAGGGCTTTATTACAGACAGAAATACTCCTCCGTTTCATCCACTGTCCACCTGGCTGATCTCAGACGATCCCACAAGTGAAGAAGCCGGAAGTGGAGGTCCTGGGCTTGCGTGATTACACGTGGTCTACAGTTATGAGGCCAATTTGACGTAATGCCAAATTCTCTAAACCGATGTTGGAACGAGCTTATGGTAGAGAAATGAACATTMAATTCTCTGGTGGAAATTCCTGCAGTCAACATGCCATTTGCATGCTCTCTCAACTTGAGACATCTGTAGCATTGTGTTGTTTGACAAAACTGCACATTTTAGGGTGGCCTTTTGAGAGGCCACATTTTATAGTGCACCTGTGTAATGATCATGCTGTTTAATCGGCTTCTTCACATGCCACACCTGTCAGGTGGATGGATTTTCTTGGCAAAAGAGAAATGCTCACTAACAGGGATGTAACCAAATTTGAAAGTGTCCAGATAAATACACTGTATGAATATTTTATCATTATTAGATGATGCTTACCCAGACACACTGGCCGGATTATTACATGACCCATAAAATTAGCAGGTGTGTCTGGGGGTGGTTACGTCCATCTATTGTATTTCATGAACATRTGTACATGTCTAGACAATAGTGACCCATCCACTTAGCTAGATGTGGCTGGGGGGTAGTTATAGCATTTCTTTCACACGACCCATCAATTTAGACAAGTGTGTCGGGTAAGCGTCATCTAAGAAYGATAAAATATTTATARAATATTTTTACCAGGACACTTTCTGTGTGTGAAATTGCTACTATGCAAGTACTATCACTGTACCGTTTACATCTTCTGTATCCTGTGCATGTGACAAATAAACGTTGATTTTATTTTTCACGTGGCCTCACATATGAATCCTTAAAAAGATGGGTGGGACTAAGGCTTAAGAGGGYGTGAACGATGCTGAATGGGTGTAGACAAAGAAGAGCTCTCCAGTAGGTGTACCAAAWAATTCAAGGGACATTTTCTCAAAAGTGGGGTTACAAGTTTATCGACWTTCAAAGCAGAATTACTTTCACATTGTTCCTCAACTGCAGTGTTTGATCTACCATTTTCTAGCTCGGAGTCTCTACTTTTATTCAATGTAAAAAMCACAATTTCATATTTGCTACATAAGCCCAAATCGAGGCGATCGTTCACAAATAACACCACAGTTGTACCTCACTAAACAATGTATGTGACAAACAAACTCTAATACTTGTTCTGGAGGCAGCTCTGCAGATTGGTCAACTAGCACAGACACAAAGTCATGAAATCAGATTTTATACCTAACCTTAACACTATTCTTAACCACACTGCTAACCCTAATGCCTAACCCTAACCTTAAATTAAGACCAAAAAGAAAATGTTTGTTTTCATGAATTTTTACAATACAGCCAAATTTGACTTTGTWGCTGGTCTATCTAAGGGGAAATGTTAAGAATTAACACACTCAAAAAACAAGGGTATGTTTAGGGTACAGTGTTGTTCCCTAGGGTACAAAAAAGGGCAAAGGTTCATTTCACAGCTACACATATAAACTTACATGTGACRATTAGGTACCTTGTRGGTATGGGAGATTTTTCACTATAGGTCATCAATATAGGTAGGGGGCAATGTACTGGTTGGGGCGTGGATAAATGTGTGCATTTGTGCCAACTGTCTGTGGAAGTGTTTGATGGTTATGCTGATGGAAGTTGAGCAACTCCTTTGACACTCATCTGCAAAGTTTGCAAGAGAATGTGTCAGTAATAGCCTGCATTGTAAAGAGRTTATTGTGCATTTTCCAGTAATTTAATGGCCACATATTGCCAGAAGATGCTGTGAATTTGTCATCTTTGGCAGTAACCTACAGTGCCTTCRCTGACGTTTCTGTTGACAACATGCACATCACCTGCTGGTTGGCAGCATACTGTAGCAGTGGCAACCTATCAGAAGATTGCAGAAGAGTCATTCGAGGCGTGGCTTCAGTCAGCTCTTTTTGCTCTCCCATGAGAAGGAATCTGGTTAATTTTATCCCAGTTAACGTGGTCTGTTCCTGAACATTAAGCTTGTATACTATCAGTTCTACAGGGTTGTTTAAGGCTGAAATATTGCATGTGATTGTGAAGTAYGATATTTCATTCATAGCTAGTCATTATATTATTGAAATATGCTCTTACCTACCAGACTGTCAGCAAGTGTGTTGCAATCTCTACAGTAAACTACTGTGAATTTTACATTGACCCACTTGCAACTAGTTGATAGCAAGTTAATGAAAATTAAACATGAACGTCCTGTGATCCAGCTTTTGAAAGAAGCACAATCACCTCTTCACAGTGCAGCGCCTGATTGTCATAAGTCCTTACAAGACTGCAGAACTGGTAGTCAAAAGAGATGCTTAACCTTCATCAGCATAACAATTAAACCACTTAAACTGGTACAACATGTACACTGACTGTTGGCACAAATAGAACATATTTAGACCATGCCCCCAAATATGCTAATGAACCCCCRCCAGCACATTGCCCCAGCCTACATTTCAAAGTACAGTAATGAGTGTACCTAATCATGCATTCACAACCAAGTGGGAATTTATCACATACGACTGGGTAAAATCTCCCTGATCAGCCCTCCAACTGGTAATTACTAGTGGGAAATGCGTTTATCATCCCTGATATATGACGTCGCCCACATATGTGGAACCTTCGACATCGCCAACTAAGAAAATTACCTCAATAACAGCACTTTCAGCAATTAAATGTAACAACAACACAAATAWTTTTAAAAAGCAACCTATTAATATGGTTTTTCATGATAGCTGTACTTTAAGTTTATGGTTGACGCAGCTTGTTGGCCATTAGCCAATTGGCGTTCACTGGGTGAAAAGGGTCATTATCAGGGGATATCATTATCTGTATATTTCTGGATATCTGACATTTGATTGGATAGAAGGAGTARACGTGCTCCAGATACACATGTCCTTAATTTCATATACGGAGCTAGGATATTCTCAGTAATGGGACAGTGTCTACATGCATCCAATCTGGACCTCAGAAATATCCCTGCTACAGAGTCCAGGGAGATAATTGTTACAGGTTTTGGTTTTYCTATTTAAGTTGAGGTTGGACTTTAGCACATATAGCATGTTCGCACATTGAGGTGACACCAATCGGTGCACCCTTTACTCAGTAGGTGTTACACCTGTGCTGGTTGCCATCTCGTTAGTGGGAATGTGCCGCAGGCCCAGGTGATATTTAAGAGTGGCTGGCCCAGTGCTCCAGTTGTCTTGACAGATGCAGAGGGTCAACAGCTTTAGTTGGCTAACCCTATTTAGATTTCTGGAAAAACATTCCTTTATCTTCACAAACAAAGCACYCAGTTATCCCTACGGAAAAAGCAATCCTGAGAAGTCACCTCCTACTGCAAGATTTCAGTCCATTTCTACAGTACCCAAAGATAAAGATCGKCAGAAAACTGTTCTTTCGTATCCATCAGTTTGTCATGACTTCCATGAGAAAGGACACAATGTCTCTCAGTGTCCTAAATTGAAACAAAAATTAGAGAGAGAAAAGCTGTTTCTTCTTGTGGGAGCACTCCAGGCCATTAAGTCTCTGGTTGGGATTGGTGTATCTCCTAAACAAGATTCTGAATCAGATGTGTATGAACCCTTTGTTTCAGATGGGTTCATGTCTATGCAGAGTGGCAATGCTGTTAAGGAGCCAGTGAAGGCCAGCATCCCGGAGTCACCTCTTCACTGGTGACTTTGAGACTGGTGTTTTGTGGGTACTATTTAATGAAGCTGCCAGTTGAGGACTTGTGAGGCGTCTGTTTCTCAAACTAGACACTCTAATGTACTTGTCCTCTTGCTCAGTTGTGCACCGGGGTCTCCCACTCTTTCTATTCTGGTTAGAGCCAGTTTGCGCTGTTCTGTGAAGGGAGTAGTACACAGTGTTGTATGAGATCTTCAGTTTCTTGACAGTTTCTCGCATGGAATAGCTTTCATTTCTCAGAACAAGAATAGACTGATGAGTTTCAGAAGAAAGTTATTTGTTTCTGGCCATTTTGATCCTGTAATCGAACCCACAAATGCTGATGCTCCAGATATTCAACTAGTCTAAAGAAGTTTTATTGCTTATTTAATCAGAACAACAGTTTTCAGCTGTGCTAACATAATTGCAAAAGGGTTTTCTAATGATCCTTTTATATACTTGGATTAGCTAACACAACGTRCCATTGGAAAACAGGAGTGATGGTTGCTGATAATGGGCCTCTGTACGCCTTGGTAGATATTCCATAACAAAATCTGACCTTTCCAGCTACAATAGTCATTTACAACATTAACAATGTCTACACTGTATTTTTGATACATTTTTGCTTTTCTTTCAAAAACAAGGACATTTCTAAGTGACCCCAAACTTTTGAACGGTAGTGTATACTTTTTTACCCCAAAAGTTATCAGGTCCAAATGGCACCGCACGGTAGGAATGACCCAGCTAACATTTTTCTGCATAAAGAAATAATTAGATTTTGATTAATCTTCTAGTTTTTCTTAAGTGTGCCTTTAGGTGATGGTGAAAGAGAGGGACTCAGCATAAGTTACCGGGGAACATGCAAGAGTCCTGAGGCCCATTGATCATAAAAGAACRGAGATAATTTGGATAATTTACCATTATACAGAATTCAATTCCCCGTTGCCCTTTTCTTTGCAGCTTTTCTGAGCTTTTTAAAAACTTTTTAGATGGCCCTTTTAAGTGTTAAAATGTAAGCAGCTATTACCTTTACAGTAAAAACCCATTCATTCAGGTAACATGCTTTTAAATCAATAGCTTTAAGCAATGCTACATTCTTAGCTCGCCCTTCGCAGTCCAGTCCAATCTTGGCTGGTCATTGTAAATCCCCCCCCCAAAGATAGTGCAGGAGGCTGGATACAGTGGGGCMAAAAATTATTTAGTCAGCCACCAATTGTGCAAGTTCTCCCACTTAAAAAGATGAGAGAGGCCTGTAATTTTCATCATAGGTACACTTCAACTATGACAGACAAAATGAGGAAAAAAAATCCAGAAAATCACATTGTAGGATTTCTTATGAATTTATTTGCAAATTATGGTGGAAAATAAGTATTTGGTCAATAACAAAAGTTTATCTCAATACTTTGTTATATACCCTTTGTTGGCAATGACAGAGGTCAAATGTTTTCTGTAAGTCTTCACAAGGTTTTCACACACTGTTGCTGGTATTTTGGCCCATTCCTCCATGCAGATCTCCTCCAGTGATGTTTTGGGGCTGTTCCTGGGCAACACGGACTTTCAACTCCCTCCAAATATTTTCTATGGGGTTGAGATCTGGAGACTGGCTAGGCCACTCCAGGACCTTGAAATGCTTCTTACGAAGCCACTCCTTYGTTGCCCGGGCGGTGTGTTTGGGATCATTGTCATGCTGAAAGACCCAGCCACGTTTCATCTTCAATGCCCTTGCTGATGGTAGGCTTTGTTACTTTGGTCCCAGCTCTCTGCAGGTCATTCACTAGGTCCCCCCGTGTGGTTCTGGGATTTTTGCTCACMGTTCTTGTGATCATTTTGACCCCACGGGGTGAGATCTTGCGTGGAGCCCCAGATCGAGGGAGATTATCAGTGGTCTTGTATGTCTTCCATTTCCTAATAATTGCTCCCACAGTTCATTTCTTCAAACCAAGCTGCTTACCTATTGCAGATTCAGTCTTCCCAGCCTGGTGCAGGTCTACAATTTTGTTTCTGGTGTCCTTTGACAGCTCTTTGGTCTTGGCCATAGTGGAGTTTGGAGTGTGACTGTTTGAGGTTGTGGACAGGTGTCTTTTATACTGATAACAAGTTCAAACAGGTGCCATTAATACAGGTAACGAGTGGAGGAAAGAGGAGCCTCTTAAAGAAGAAGTTACAGGTCTGTGAGAGCCAGAAATCTTGCTTGCAAATAAATTCATTAAAAATCCTACAATGTGATTTTCTGGATTTTTTTTTCTCATTTTGTCTGTCATAGTTGAAGTGTACCTATGATGAAAATTACAGGCCTCTCTCATCTTTTTAAGTGGGAGAACTTGCACAATTGGTGGCTGACTAAATACTTTTTTGCCCCACTGTATCTCATCCTGGTAGTGCCCTGACCGTGTTCCTTTCTCCTCCACCTGCACAGAGTAGAGCTGGGGAGGAGGCTCTGATGAAGACTCACTTCAATCCCAGCTCAGTTCACCATCCACCTCCTACTCCCTCCCGCTCTCCCTGCCTCCCATCCAACCTTTCAAGATCCCCCCCTCACCTGCAAACTAACCTGCTTGTGTTACAATTAGCTACAYCAAAAGAACAACACGGAAGAAAAAGCACTGCAGGAGTGATGGAAAATTACTCTGCATCGCCAATCTGTGAGTGCAAATGGCTTGCTTTCCTTGGCTGCTTAACAGGACAGTTAGTACACCAGTCATTACAGCATTGGCAGGCCAGCCAATTTCTCTGATCGTCATTCCAGATTGAATTAAAAAAACACTTGTCTCAAGGACCATGTACCCACAGAAAAGCATGAATCAGTACTGCAGCCTACAACAACACTGTATAACACGTTTACATAACTGTTTATATAAAAGCCCTTTATACCAAGCTTTACCTATTTTGCATTCTGTCAAAATAAGAAATTGTGATATGATGTACTGTGGTGGTCTCCTCAAAGTGTTTCTGTCTGAAGACCACTGAGCAAGCTGAGTGCCCAATTGTAGGGTGTCCACCCACTCTGCCCAGAGTGGGTGAAAACTTGTTTTGGTAATGACGTTTCACTTCCTAATGTTATAAAATACATTTTACCAAGACAAATATGATTATTCATGTGCTGAATAGTTCAGTGGGGTCTTTCTCTAGCATGTAATTTACAGTATGTACAAACAGTCGGATTTCATAACCTAATACATCYGATAATAAGCACCGAGCTCTGTTGACAGAGCGGTGCARCTGTCTTGCAGAAACTTTTGAGGATTTTACGTGTCTTCAAAGTGGTGTCCGCGGGTCACAAAAAGCTAAATTAGCATGACGAGCTGAATTAAATGTACAAGGCTTTGAMAATACAAAGCTTGTGGTACACTTAGTGCTCCGATGTCATTTCAAAGAGATACACTTGTTTTAGTGAGAGAGATCTTCGAAAAAGGACAGGAATTTCGCATTCATATGGAAAGCGTATACTAAAACAAGAAAATACTACAAGTCATCTTTCAAAATCAATATCTATCTTACCTCTACTGTATATTGTTTTATGTCCTACGGATTTGAGAAGAAAGATGACGAGTTCAACGGGAAAGTGAGCCTTAACCTTAATCCTCACACAGCATCTTAGCCTAGTTGACAAGAAGTGGTACAGTTTTCCTTATTTTTGACCACTTTTCTTATCTGACAAGAGGTTTGGACCATTGGTTTTCTTAGAGGTTTATCTACACAATTAACATATTATTTTACCCATTGGTCAAAATAAGAATGATGTTTTTGATTGAACACCYTACCAATTGAAAAGGTTAACATTAACACACAAACTCACGTGCACACACAAACAATGTGATGCTGTTTATGACATGTAARCCTATCGTCATCTCCACAGTGAGAATATCTCCAGCTCAGTGAGAGGCTCAGAGGAGAGAGGTCAGATAAGTCTATGAAATACTTAGAACCCTTCAGTATAACCAATAAACCAAAATCTCTCGCTCACGAACACTATTCATAGCTACGGTACAGAAACCATCTGAGATTGGCTGTGTTTAAAATCGAATATTTCACTCTCCTCATGTTGAAACAAACATTCAGACTTGTCTTTTCTGATTGATGTTTCTGAATCCACCAGAAACCAAGAACAAGACCAACACAGTTGAATCCACATCTACCGACTGAAATAAAAGAAGAAAACAGAGGATATGGGGAGAGAGATTTCAGTGCCATTTAAGAGACCGACAACAGTCTGCCAGTGCCAATCATAACCAAACATAAGCACCCTTCTTATCACCTTTCAGTTTCATAATCCCGGAGCATAGACTGTTGTAACAAAGGTCTTGTCTGTACCGCGGTCTCATGAGGTGCAGAACACTGCAGCATAAGAACTGGTGACAAAGGTTGTTACTGACAGCTAGTGGTGGTTTTAAAGACTAACAAGCAGTAAGATATGGGTTGCATATCAGAGTTAAAGGGACAATCTGCAGTTCAAACAACCAAGCAGAATTGTAACCACCCTCAATTTCATGGTCAGCGCTATAGATGCAAGGACTGACCATCCATGTATAGTATAGATTTAACTATGTTTTGACGCTATACAGTGACAGTGTTTCTTTACAATTACATTGTTTACAAACAATAGAGTAAAACAATCTATTATGGGTTCTGAAGGGGCATAAAAGTTGATCTAACCTCATTAGGCATTTATAATTATATTTTTGAAAAGTTAAGGTGTATATATTGTTAATTTAAAAATACACAAATGGATGTACCAATTGCAGATTGCCCCTTTAAAGGGATATTTTGTATCTCCTTCCCCGGAGTCAGATTCATTTATGGGTACCAATTGTATGTCTCTGTGCCCAGTATGAAGGAAGTAAGAGGTAGTTTCGCAAGCCAATTCTAACTAGCGTTAGCGCAATGACTGGTAGTCTATCTACTAGAACGCTAGCAGATAACCATAGACAACGCTAGTTTGGTTCACTGAAATAGCCTCTCAGAAGTATCAATGAGAATGACCAGTTCAGTCAAGGGCCACATTCAGAACCATACATCAAATGACCATCAACACAAATGACCATCAACACAAATGACCATCTCTAAGGCATATCTTTGGATGCCAGCAAAAAAAAGTGAGAAACATATGGCTGACAAATGTGAAATCCATCTGATTTAACGTGGTCAAAACCAAATCATAGTCCTTAGTTGTTATAAAACATATACACATTTCAGATATACAGTATACTGTACATTCAGTTGTGCATATTTACAGCTGTGCTTCAAACATGAAGGTTCACTTGGTGTCCCATTTATAAATACAATTTCTTCACCTGAAAATCTTCCTTTAAAAAAAACCCCACAAGTGCATTGAAAGTACAGACAAATATGATAAAGTCATMATTTGTGTACTCACATGGAAGGGGAAACTACATTGAAATTCAGTGTCAATGCTCACACAAGTAAACACATTTCACAAGGTCTTCTTAGTCAATAATCAATATTCTATTCCTTACCAATCCAGTCTTGAGTAACAGAAGTGAACAATTATTTCTGTGTACTAATACTGCGTCGTGGATGGGAATAGGGGGAGCCCTCCATCTATGGTGAATGGTCATGCCCCCCATCCGTGCCCTCTGACCACGCCCTACTGTCCCTGTCCTGGTCTGGTTTGGTCCACTAAATTCTGGTATGGTATGGACCAGTCAGTTCTGTTGACCCCTGAGGCTCTGCGGTCCTCAGCTGGACACAACGCTGTCTGATCCAGAGGCTTCAGCCTCATCAGCAGAGGTGGTAAGGGTAGGGTAAGGCCGTGGCTGGTCCAGGTTGACGTAGGTCACCTTCAGGCTGATGTAGTGCTCTCCCTCCAGGCAGGACAGGATCTCTAGCACCTCCTGGCCCAGCGTGTGGAAGTCAGGCCTGAGCTCTGGCTCCGGGTCCCAGCACTCCAGCATGATRGAGTACCTGTAGAGAAACAACAGCATAGAACAATGACAACAGCTGTCAACAACCATGACAGAGTTCCTAATGCAACAACAACAGCTATAAAAGACTGTGATAGAATAGCTGTAGATCAGGAATGGGATGATCCGCGTGACGCCGGTTGCCCGTTAAAAAGATCTTACACTAGATCACTTACAAAGCATCAGGGCAGAACTGTGGCTGGTGCAGCCTGCGTCCCTTTAACAGAAAGTGAGTGATGTCATAGGGGTCCACTTCAGGATAGGGGCTCGCTCCTCTGGTCAACAGCTCCCACATCAGGACCCCAAATGACCACTGTGAAGACAAGGGATAAAGAGCTAGAAAACATTTACAAGAACTGGATCTCTAGCACCTCCTAGACCAGGTTCATTTAGCAGATGCTCTTATCCAGAGCGACTTACAGTAGTGAGTGCATCCATTTTCATTATTTTTCGTACTGTAAGACAGATACAGTATACAATGGCTATAAGAACATTGAAATAGRGTCATAATCCCTCACCACGTCTGACTTGGTGGTGAACTTCTGTGTTTGCAGGCTCTCTATGGCCATCCACTTGACTGGTAGCTTGGCCTTCCTGTGGTCCTGGATGCTGTAGTACTCCTTGTCAAACACATCTCTGGCCATTCCGAAATCTGCCACCTTCACCGTGAACGTTTCATCAAGCCTAAAGAGACCATAGATAATAGACAGACTTTATAGATGGGACAGCCAGGCACTGGATTGAGAAATAGCATAAACAAAACATTAACGAGTGATAGAGCTGCCGTGCACTTACATGCAGTTTCGAGCTGCCAGGTCTCTGTGTACAAACTTCTTCTGGGCCAGGTACTCCATCCCTTTGGCAACCTGTAGCCCAAAGCCAATCAGGTCTTTCACTGTTGGATTCTGGAGGAAGAGAGGTGACACAGGAGTCATTCATGAACAATATAAACGTATATTCTCTCTGACGAGCTGACTAGTGGCTATACTTTGTTATGATGAAGTATGAGGAAGAGTAGGCCTTTAACGTACCCTCCTTTCACAGAGTATGAAGTGGCGCAGGTCTCCATGTTTCATATAGGGCAGCACCACCAGGGGGAGCCCCTCCTGAGGCAGCAGGATACCCAGCAGGGAGAGAACATTGGTGTGATGGAACTCCTTCATCAGGATGCCCTCTCTCAGAAACTGCTCCACCTCCTCCAGGTCTGTGATCCCTGAGAGAGGGAGAATTGAACTATGTGTACCAAGCAGGACATACACTAGCACAGTTGTTTATGGCATGAGGGCTCAGCCCAASAAAATGAGAAGAATCCACTTACTGTTCAATGACTTAACAGCACAGTGGATTAACTGTTCTTGGTTATTGTTGTCTGTCAGGTAGCCGTGGTACACAGTCCCAAAATGACCTGAWTAACGACAAAATTACATCAGTGTTTTGGGGGACATGGCGCTAGTCTAGTTACATACCTTAAACTTAAACAACAACAAAAAGAACAAACAGGTAAATGAGTGGAAATAGAAATAGATGGATTCTAATGAATATGACGGACAGACCCATTTTGCTTCTCTTAGTCAGTGTCTGAGGAGGTCCCGATCTGTTTGGCGTGACAATGACCATAGGAGTTGGCAAGACAGYACAAACAGATCTTGGACCGGGCTATCCAGACCATACCTTTGCCGATGATCTGGTTGTGGTGAACGTTGAGCCTGTCGGCTGGGATCAGGACATCTTTGACCTCCTCCAGGAGCTCAGGTCTCAGGGTGTCCAATGAGATCAGAGGCGTGGCTGAGGGGTCAAAGGTGGCAGCGTAGAGCAGGCTATGTAAGGCTATCCCTCCTGAGCCTGTCCTTTGGCTCACCTGGTTGGACCATTCTGGAGTACAGAGGAGACACGGCAAGAGAAACCCTTGATTCATTGATATGAATCACAAGATTAATGAACCATAATAAATGTTCACACCAAGGATCCCACCTTGTCGATAGTCACCTGTGGGKGATCGGTCAGGGTTGCTGCTTAGCCGACTGCGGACAAACATCCTTGCTAAACTAGTGTCTACTTCGCCTGAAATGTTTTCATCAACATAATGAATTACATTGCCTTACACAGTACATACTCAAAAACGTTAGATACCTAGCAGAAAATATGAAATGTCTTAAATGTACACATGGTAAGTTATTGCTTACATGACAACAATTGTTAAAGGCATAAAAATGTAGGTCTGTCTAACCCGTGCTATCATTTAAGAATACTGGTAAATGTACTGGTAGATGAAAGTGYATCTTCTTGTAGCGAATTCCACACACAGTAACGGTTCTCACCTTTCTTCTTCCTCCTCACATGTTTCATGGTGATGAAGGCCATGGCAGCACCAACACACAACGCAATGACAATTCCAAACATGATAACCACTACGTTGGTGGTGTTGTTGACGAAGACCACCGTGCCCACCTCATAGGCACGCCCATTTACAGACACCTAGGACAGAAACCAGGATATTACTCACACCTTATTCTGGGATCAGTTTGATATCACTTTCATTTAAGGACCAGTTTACTAATGGATTGATGGTTTGCTTTCAAGGTTAGGGTCAATTCCATTTCAATTCATTTAATTCGGGAAGTAAACGGAAATTCAATTATCAATGCATGTTAGCTCGCACGAYTCTTGCCGTTCTCCTTCGACCTCTCTCATCAACGAGCTCTTTTGTCCACAGGACTGCCGCTGACTGAATGTTTTTGGTTTGTCRCACCATTCGCGGGGAACCCTAGACTCAGGAGGGCGGCTGTTTCTGAGATACTGGAACCGGAGCGCCTGGCACCGACGATCATACCCCGCTCAAAGTCACTTAGGTCACTCATTTTACCCATTCTAACGTTCAATTGAACAGTAACTGAATGCCTCAATGTCTGTCTGCCTGCTTTATATAGCAAGCTACGGCCACGTGACTCACTGTCTGTAGGAGTGATACATTTTCATGAAGGGGGTGGTGTACCTAATAAACTGGCCACTGAGTGTATATGGAAGTAGTTTAGTGGGGTTAAATATGGGTAAAGCACATATATATATATATATATATATATATTTTTATTTTTTTTATTTTATAATTTCCTGATCTTTCTTAAATCTCTCAGATATACGAAAGACACTTTAGAACAAAGTTCCTTTTAGATTTCTTTTTTGACTTTGTTTCCCCTTGTATTTAATGCTTTCTATGGGCTAATGCTTTAATGCTCCCCCCCCCCCACGGCTTAGACTCTTAAGGATTAAGTTCAACTAGGTTAGCCATTACAGTAGCTCACCATGACAGGCGAACCTTCCCTGGGGATGATGAGATCCTTGGGGATCCTGCAGGTCAGTTCGTTGTCCAGTACTTGGACTCCGCAGTCCACACCTCCGATGGTCATTATGATCTCCATGCAGAGGCTCACCATGCTTAGCTTGTTGTGCTGCAGACCATGGAAAAACACTTCAATGAGGAATTCATTGGAGCTTGAATATGAAATGACATCTTTAAAACCAGATTACACACCGTTTCAGTTGTAAACTGGTTGCAATGAAGTAATTTCAACCAGCTTTGCCCACTGGTACCTAAGAAATCAACTACTCACACTACTTATACAACAACAATTGTGGTTAGATTTACCCATCAACCAATTGGTTAATCTAGAGTTACTGTGATGGTTGAAAACAATGATGATTGACTGACTGACTGACTGACTGACTACGTAACTGACTCTCTTCAAAGCTGAGTCCTGTGTGTATGATTGTGAACGTACATGCAGTGAAACCTCAGTCTGTCCAGGGCTCAGGCTCAGTACGTTGCCTTCATACTCAAAGGGGGTGATCCTGGCGTCTGGATGGTATTCAAAGTCCTTCCTCAGCAGATTGATGGCCCCGTCCATGCCGATATTAATAAAGCCCTTGTCTGTCTCATTTCTGGGGAAGACAGGGGCAAAGCACTCCATATGCGTGGGGGTTGCTGTGCCRTTGCAGACCTGCGTTATGTTCAACACATCAAATAGTGTCAATAACAGTACTCTGGGGTCATTTAATCAAATCAAATCAAAGACTGGCATTTAATGGATATTACCCCCATCATAGGTTTATGAAGCCCAGAGTTGTGAACCATGCAGGGTAACTTACACGCTGCAGAGACTTCTTCAGTCTGTTGGATTTGTAGTGGATCACAGTGTTGTACGCAGAGTCCAGATTTTTGCCTTTGATGATGATCTTGGATCCACTTAATCACAGGATTGAACAAAGAGAAAAACAAACACATAGAGGCTTGCTGTTAGAGGTCAACGTTGCTGACTGTAGAAACCAGAGAAACCAGCACTATTTGCAGTWTATTCTCTATTATTATTCAAATGGTTSTGCCAGTTGCTGAAATGTGACCCAGAAAAGGCACAGCAATGTAACACAACAGGTCTTAGCTTGTTTATTTCTGTTGGCTAATCACATCCTCACTTAGGTTTACCTCATTGCCTCTCGAGAGATTGCACATTTCCTGCACAGCATGTTTTCCCTCAGCTAAAAGTGTAGGCACTGCCCTGAATACATTTGACTTATCACTGTCTTCTCGGTCAGCATCATCTGTGTGAAATTAACTGTTTTCTACAGTTCTATATAGCACATTTGCAGGTCAGTCAGCTAGGCCCAGAAGCACACAGATGATGCCTAGTGGCTAGTATCCATTTGTATGGCCTACCTTCGGAAGCTGCAGGCAGGCCGTATCTCAGTGATCACAGGGTTGCTCTTGTAGTGGAACATCTTGTTAGTGGACACCTGGGATTGGTCAATGACAACCCTCACGGGCACCTTCTTCACTGCTGCCACACCTTTAGACAGGCAGACTATGGAGGACATGGTCCCCGTACCCTTAGAGACACTGACAGAGACACAGTAAGACAATAACATAATATTATGGACACTGATATAGATCCAGACAGAAACCGTAAAAGTCATATGTACTACGAAAGTCACAGGTYCTACAGTTACAATGAGACACCCAGGCTGAGAGAGCAAATTGCACAGCTGAAACAGTAGATGCCCMTAATTACCTCTTGATGGGGCAGTCCTGGTCTCCTATAGACACAGTCTTAATCATCCCAGCATTCAAGTGAGGCCCTGTCAGTGTGACCAAAGTCCCCCCTACCTGAGGCCCGTAGTCAGGCATGATTTCTGTGATACTTGGCTCCTGGATAGAATTGTAGACATTAGAGTGGATGAAATACATTGTTTTGAATAAAAGGTTGTGTCAACAGTCAAATAAATGTAATCCTCCTCACCACAAAAGTGAACCCTGTAATTTGAGCCTGCCCTTGGATTGAGTAGCGTCCATCCACCTTCCCCTCACGCACTTCCACAGTGATGTTGAGATCCTGGTATGGGCCTGTAACATTAGGGTGAATGCTACACACCAGCCTAGGAGTGGTCAGGGTGAAAGATCAGTGTTGACTACGGCCTCAATAATAACAAAGCTATGAGGTCATTTGACAGAGTTGATTTGAAGTTTGGATGTCTCYATGCATTCTGTGTCTGTTACTTACTGTGTGCTGTTGCTCTTCTCTGACAGTACAGTGCAGGGGGTCTCTCCCACCCTCACCAGGTGGGTCTCCTTGCTGATGATGGCTGGTCTTATAGGAGACCGGAACTCCCAGCCACACAGCTTAAGCTCTGTCTCACCATTAGGGGGAGCTGTCTTAGGGAAAAACTGGATCCCCCCATACAATACAATCAGAAAAACATGATGCAGTTCACATTTCCTCAAATGCTTTACACATTTTCTTCAAATGGTCAACTACTCACTTTCAAATATTCTATTAAGAATGTGTCGGTTTCTTCGACCCATGTGTTTGGTGGCCGTTGTTCTGACATTTATGACAGAGGATCAGTTTAAAAAGAGCCACTCCYTACTCCGGCCCCCAAGCAGTCTTACCTCTGTGATGAAGGGAGGACAGGACTCGTTCTTCCACTGGGCGGGGCACTCCTCCTGCCTGGAGCACACCGCCGAGCACCAGCCACACCCTGTAAACCTGGGCGCCGCCAGGCATGTGGAGCAGGTTAGAAAGTGTTTACATCCTGGCCCTTTAGGAGACACACTGAACATCTGTCACAGAGGAAGAGAGAGAGAGGGGGAGAGAGGAAGAGAGAGGGGGAAGAGAGGAAGAGAAAGAAAAGAAAGGGAGTGGGGAAAGAAATTGTTACAGTATTCTCTGCCTTTAGAAATCAAAAGTAAAACAAATAAGCAAAGTGAGGTAATGAGCACTTATGACTGAATAGAAAAGGCACCTTATTTCCAACCACAAAGAGCAAGGACTCGTTGGATTGCACAGCAGCTTTCCTGGACACTTCTGTTTCCTCACCCAGAGAATAGTTGGCAAAGATGATAGGACTTGACCTCCTCAGGATGAGCTACATCAGTCAAAGACACTACAGTTATATCACTGAGCCATGGCAGACCTATGAAAGGAATGGATTTATAATATGTTCTACTCAGGTTGGTTAAAGTGCTGAGAGAGCTAATGATCTTCATTGGAAAAAACTGATTGCATAATGTTCACACCTGAGGAAAGACAGTCATGCACATGGTACAATTTTTTTATATAGGACAATCTACCCCCACTTTCACYGAATCTGCATTCATGAAATAGACACTGTCATTTCATATTCTCCTACTAGACACCTCAGTGACTGTACTGTACTGCAACACAAACACACTAAACACATAGACACAGTGAGYGTACCTGCAGCAGCCTGCCGTCCTTGGTGCCAATGTGTGCCACAGTGTTGTCCCCGATGATGGTGACCAACACTGAGGTGAGCAGGACGTTGTTCATGTACCTGTTGAAGAGGTCCACCCTGTAGTAGGGTTTAGACACTAGGGTGGGACTTTCCCTGCACGTGGCATTGTTCTCTGAGCTCTGCACAGACACAACACACACAGAGACAACAACATTACTCATACTGACTGACTGACTACTCATACATGAGTACTCATTTCACACAATTTCCACTTCCCTTTTTAGATTGCTTTATTAAAATGGTGTATACACTGATTTATTTTACATTACATAATCGTTTTTTTTTTTTTTTATTTTTGCCTTTATTTAACTAGGCAAGTCAGTTAAGAACAAATTCTTATTTACAATGACGGCCTACCCCGGCGAAACCCTAACGACGCTGGGCCAAATGTGCGCCGCCCTATGGGACGCCCAATCACAGCCACTTGTGATACAGCCTGGAATCGAACCAGGGTCTGTAGTACACCTCTAGCACTGCGATGCAGTGCCTTAGACCGCTGCGCCACTCGGATCCTCTTTGCCTTATTGGTTGTTTGTCATATTCTCCCATTAAACTGCAATAAGTTAATGTGATTTGTTTTTGTAGTGTCCTGAACCACCCACCCCCCTCCCTCCGGCACACACACACACACACACACACACACACACACACACACACACACACACACACACACACACACACACACCCAAAATTCTGACAACCCTGACACGTAAAGGAAAACGGCTGTAAAACAGTAGTGAACCATGGCTTCACACTGTGAAAATAGAAAGACTCAAAACACTATCTTCGTGTAGTAAAACCATGAAAAGTAGTGCACCTAAACAAAGATGCGTTTGGAGGGTGGTTGAATGTAAACCCAATGTAAGCGTTAAGATACACAGAATGCATTTCAAAACAGAATTGAAGTACCTTGAAACACCAAAAGTAGTTATTCAACCTGAATATTGGTGTTTTTAAGAGTGTTGTGAAACAATAGATAACAATAGTTTTTAACACCTCTCCCATGTGAACTTGACCAAATTCAAAWCAGCAATCCTTCTCAATCATTATTTAAGCTTTTATAAAACATATGATGGTTGACTGTTGTTTTTCCACTTTACTAGTGAAATAGTAATTGAAATGATTGCCAATATTGAAAMGTTTTGTTATAAATGACCCATCAACTTCAATGAACGATGGAGATTAATTGGGTTTTCTGCCCATGATATCATTTAAGGTACTCTAGTCTTTTCCCATTGTGTTTTATGTAATTTATCTTGATTTGGTAATGTAAATTCTTATTATTTTTTTAAAGTTTTGTCACAACTAGGGCTGTTACGGTGACCGTATTACCGCCACACCGGCGGTCACGAGTCCTAATCCTATGTGACCATTTAGTCACGGTAACTAGGCTTTTTCAAGCTCTGATCGTGCTGATGCTCATTAGTAGCCTACCAAWCTTGCTAAGTGCCTAGTACTCAGCACTCTATTSTCCCTCTAATCACTCTGACATCAATGCAAACATAATMGAAAATSTAATCCAACACTTCATGAGAGCSCATGAGCTCATGTTAAGCAACATTTCTATAGGCTATGCAATTGCTTGAGAACACAAAGTTCTGATGGCCTCTACTAAAAAGAGGAGGTTCCAATCAGCTTTCTATAGGCTTACTATATTTATTTCTCAACTTTCCTAATATTAAGCACATTGCTTCGCTTTACAACAGGAGTATAGCCTGCCTGGCATGAAAATTAATAAYGAGAAAAGCTTCCTCCATTCGCTATTTAAGTGCATAGATGACATGTATTTTTGTTCCACTTCCCCTGTATTGAGACGGGTATATGATAATGGTCCATTCTAAATCCAAACAAATTTCACACATATATTATTTAGTATTTGTAAAGACAAGATTAAATCAAGAATARTCTAATGGGTGACAATAATATCCTATCCCTTGTGAATGATATATTATCACTTTTTCAAATCGTAGTCGCACACCTCATGTAGCCTAGCCCATAGGCCTATGTGTTTTGATAAGGATTGTATCACAACTAAAAAAACAAAGCAGAGCTCAAGCCTTTCAAGCAACTTTTTTTTTTTAAATCATCATTAGAGTCGCATCATGCTCTCTTAGAGTGTATTAAAAATCTAAACAAGTAGCCCAACTTTTGTAMAGTTGCATAAATAACTCTAAATTAAAAATTTAGGAGGACCTGTTTCTTTAACAGTTCAATACTGAATAGCCTCATGTACGCATTCCCTCAAATCGTTAGGATAAAATATTGCTTCTATTTTATTTAGTTATGTTCAATTGTATTCTTCATACTATCAAATAATTTAAAATAATGCCACGGAATTCTAAGAAAATCTTGTCTGCTTAATGAATTAGTGTAGCCCACAGTCATATGGCATAGCCAGATCAGGACCTAAACATAAGGACAACTCAGAGTATGGTATTCTCTTCTTCTAAAATAGACTACATTTTATTCATATCATGTTTCTTTAGACCTGTCTAAAATAAATAATGGATTTATTGTGATGGTGTAGGCTATATTAAATGGATTCGTTAAGACTTTTTAAAATGTAGCTGTTCCAAAGGTCTGCWTCAGTGGCTTGTAGGCTATACATGGAAGTCAGGAGATGCTAAATGTGTTTATGTAAATTAACGGTCAATTATCGTGAGACCGGCAGTTATTTGTTTGACAATCACCGGCTGACAAAATGTCATGACCGCCACAGCCCTAGTCACAACATTTCTCAATTTATAGTATGTCAACCAATCAGCTGTGCAGCCTGACTTGTTTGCCWTCACTTTTGCATAATTTCTTTGAACCATACACTTTTTCAATTCATCATCAATACAGAGGACTCTAACAGTTCTCACCGTTAATTTCTTAACAGGTGCATGCTTGTCAACAATTGTCATGAATACATTTGTAAAAATACTTCACTTAAAATACTTCACTTAATTCACTTAATGATACACATCAGACCTACACATTTTTTTTTTTTTTACACTTTAACAAAAGTGTCCTGAGGATAAAAAAAAAAAATCATCACTGATAAATTACTTTATGCCCACTTTGGCTTTCCTTGTTATTGCCACAATATTATGGTCACTACAGCCAATGGGAACTGATATTGCTTTCGAGCAAAGCTCCTCAGCATTAGTGAAGATATGATCAATGCATGTGGATGTCACAGATCCAACACTACTGGTATGCACTGTAGTTGKTTGAGTGAKAACCTGGGTCATATTACAGYCATTAGTCACAGTTAGAAGCTTCCTCCTGAGAGGACAGCTAGTTGCTAACCAGTCAATGTTCAGGTCACCCAGAAAATAAAGCTCTCTGTTAAGATCACACACTCTATCAAGCATTTCACACACATTATCTACATAGATACTGACTGTTAGCCCTTGCTAGCCTATAGCAACACCCTAAAAGAATAGGCTTTAGATGAGTCAGGTGAACCTGCAACCACAACACCTCAATAACACYTGACATGAGATCKTCTCTAAGCATTACAGAGATATGGCTCTGAATATATACAGAAACACCTCCCCTATAGCCATTCCTGTCTCGTCTGTTAATGTTATCTCCTTGTATTGCTACCGCTGTATCATCAAAAGGAATTATCTAAGGGAGTCTCAGAAATGGATAATATATTAATATTATCTGATGTTAGCAAGTTATTGATTTCCTGAACCTTATTTCTAAGGCTACATATATTAMTATAGCCTTTTCTTGTGTAGCTTATCAGAGACGGACATACTATTGAAAAGATCAAACAAAGCAATAGACAAAAAAAACACTGCTCCGCATGGGGACTGTTGTTGCTAAACACACTGCTCTGGTAGCAAGGGRAAAACTCTAAACAGATGTTCCGTAATGTGATTCTGGTGCAACACCCAGAACTACGAGCATACTGTATCAACCATTAGGACTAGGAATTGTCAGGGACCTCACGATACGATATTATGCTGATTACTTAGGTGTCGAAATAATATGTATTGCRATTCTAACAATTCTCACAAWTCTATATTGGGATTCGATACAGTGATTTTATTGCGATTCGATGTTCCAAACATACTGCTCACCAGTGTCTGCTGCAGCGGGACAAGAGAGAGYCATGAGAAAACRAGTTTTGATCAGTCATGGAAATAAAAGTGCTTTAAACAAMCTGGCTCCCTATTTAAAAAGACGATGGAGAACAAGCTATGAAGGACAAATACTGGAGTTTTGGTAAAGGTACAGCCAACTAGCGCCAAAAYAATATTGTCAAAATTATACTACACGATATATCATCAAATATAATATCCTGATWTGTTACTGTATCGATTATTCCCCCATTCACTATGAAGCATGGAGTGGAATTTAATCAGAATATATCAACACAAACACAAACACAGCTGAACATAAATACAGCTACTCCAGTACAGTATAATTAGCTAAACTACCCCGACATGCCTCTACCTGCCTGATCTTCCCCACTTAGTAAAAAAAATGTTGGTTTAAAAACAACCCAATTTGGGTAAATATTGGGCAGAACACACATTGGGTTATTTTGACCCAGCCAGTTGGATCACAAACAACCCATTGTTTTCTTTAAATTGGGTTGTTGACGCTGGGTTATTGAGCTATGATCCACCGGGTCATAGCAGAAGACTGGAGGAGGTGCTTTCAGATATTTATTTTTGGCCACCCATGACAGTAAATGTCATTCYGRTTAATCTGTTCTGTTGWATWGTGAACATGTTAAGGTTGAGCACTGACGCTTTTGTAGCTTTAATAAGGCGTACACAAGAGAAGGAGTTCATTAAGTGCCTATGTATATCCCAAAGTTGGGACAATTACCACATTGTTATAATATTTAAATAATGTTATATTTTTTTTATATTAAAACGTGCAATGTGCAAAAATATAGATTTTTCTTAATTTTCAGTTTATAAACTTAACATGATGAAAATGAATGAGATTTACTCTCACGGGCCAAAAAGAACTCTGAAACCAATAGGCCACGTAATTGAATTAAACAATTTAACAATTTTCTTAAAATTTAACCATCAATTGGGTTTCAATTCACTTTTATGCTGGGTTGACCCAGCAGATGGGTAATCCCTAGGTTATTTTCAGGAGGCATGGCCTCCAGATAGGTATTTTTGGCCACTTGTTCATCTCATGTTTGTGCACTGCAAATGTACCTTTCCCTTCAATATTTTTGCACATTACATCATTTAATATAAAAAAACATTATTCATAACATTATTTCAACAGCATAACAAAGTGGCAACTATCCCAACACTGGGATACGCATAGGCCCTTGAAGAAATCAACTTGTGTAATTGACATTAAGATACAAAAGTGTCAGTGCTCAACTTTAACTTGTGTTGACAATATAGCAGAACAGAYGAAGTGGAATCAAATTTACTCTCACAGTTGGCCAAATATAACAATCTGAAAGTAACWCCCCTACTAAGCCAKGCCTTCAGTCTTCCGATCTAACACGGTRGATCATAGCTCAAGTGACCCAACTGGCTGGGTCAAAAATAACCCAACTTGTGTTCTGTCCAATATAAAATGCTGGGTTGTTTTTAACCCAGCATTTTTGTTGAGTGCTCATACAAATACTATAATCCATTGAAATGTTTAACATTGACAATATGGCTGGCTGTTACACTTTTGTAACAGTGTACTTTATTGACTTAAACACTAATGACAGTACTGACGAACGACAGCAGACAACTCATGACGTCATCCACTKAAAACACCTCAGAGATGGAATAAGTAGAGTATCCCTTCCTATAAACAGTAACTCTACAAACATGGTTCTTCCTCTATTGGTTGAGTCAGACAGTAAAATGCTTTGAAGTGACACAGCCACTTTAAAATGGAGACCATTCCCTGCTCCTTGCTCTCTCTCTGTGTCTCGTGTGCCTGTTTCCATGCACTCATACAAAACGTGTAGGAGCCAGGCGSAGGGATACACTCCCTCCCCTTCACATTCCGTCTCTTTATCAACACCATTTATAACCTCTGAGTTGGCACACCGTACCTGCARGTGTACACATCGTTCTATGAGCTCAGAGTTGTCAAGTTTAAGAGTCACCACACCTTGACAGCGGATATTACACAGCCAAACACTTTTTTTTTTAAATGAATACAGTTTTTTTTTAATGCAGCTGCTGTCTATTCTTCCAACTATCCATACACTACATTTCCAATTCTTCTTCTTCAAAGTAATAATTAATGTCACACTTTAACCTAGTCATAGTCATAATATTATTAAACAGCTTAATTTATTTTTCTCARACATAGGGCATCATACAATAGGTCAAGTCTACCCTAACCTAACATAGTTARGATTTCAGGAACAGCGATAGCAGGACTTTCATGTACTAAGGCAGTATCAACAGTTCCGACCCTTACAATCATGGTTATTACCATGTGCTGAAACTCAACAGAGCAGAACAGTGTGGCAATGTGCCGGTGAGATCTGACTCATTCACCTCTTCCTCCCTCCCTTCCTCCCTGTTCTCACACATCTGCCTTCCTCCTCTCATAGTACTGGGACTTCTAATAGACAATGCAATAAGAATAACCTATATCAGTCCAATGACATAGTCATGATTTTGGACAGTTGAATATCAATCAAACTATTACATATTCCTGTCTACCATCAGGCTTCACCAACTACCTAACTGAAGCCCTGGCAGAGCAGAAGARAGCGGAGTAGGCCTGTCACTGACCTCATGAGGGCAGCTCTCGCAGAGCTGGAAGTGGCAGAGCCCCCTGGAAAGCTGCTCTGGGCTGGAGCTGCAGCAGTCCTCCACTCCTTCATCAATGGCCCTGTTCACGTGGTCAATTGGGAAGGCACACAGGGCTGAGTTACTGTAGGGCTTCCCAGAGTCATCTGTCTCTGCAAACACCCCATAGAGAATGTCATCCTTCTCCCCCACTCCTAGCTCGTCTGCCAGCTCCTTCCCGGCCCGGGTGAAGTGGGCCGCCTGCAGCCTGTTATAAACCACATCCTCGAACACCTTGCTCCCCGTCCTTCTCCTCCTCCGCCTGCGTTTGGACTCGAAGCGACACTCCAGCACCAGCTCACGGTACATCCAGACCTCTGTGTCCTTCACCGGAAGACGGCCCAGTCGCGTTTGATACAGAGAGGAGTCCAGGAAGTTCTCCCTCTGGACAGACAGGAAGTAGACATAGTCCTGTGTGGAGAAGCTGTAGATGTAGTCGATCCGGTAGGAATTCTGTAGTTGAGGGAGCACGGTCAGACCCTTCATGACCATGTCAAAGCCATCCAGGGTCGACAGCGGCCGGCGCACCGATATGGACAATCTGCCATACCTCTGTGCCACACTCTCATTGAGTGTAGCCACTACAAAGAAATAGGTTGTGTAGCCTTGCTCCACAATGATGACCTCAGTGCCCAGGGGGCTGGCCAGGCAGTCAGGGCAGTCGGAGAGTGAGTTAGCATCCTGCCTGAAGAGACACTCAGATTTAGGTGGGGTACCATTAGAGTTAATTTCATGTAAGTAACAGACCCCATGCTGAGAGCTCCCACAGGAGTATAGAGAGGTAAGATAAGATGATGAGTCCAAGAGCAGGACCTCATTGTTCGTGTCCACTGAGTCCTCAGGATCAGCCTCAATGCCACACAGGGTACAGGTCTGACACTCTGGGCTGCCCACTGGGCCTGTCCTCAGCTCCCATAGCTTACTGAGCCTATTACTCACTGCCTCAATGACATTCTGAGAAGCCACATAAACCTCAGGCTCGTACGGGTTGATCACTATGTTCTGGATGGGTTTAGCAGTCTGGAAGTGGGGTATCGAGTAGCTAACATTGAAATCCACCTCCTTGCGAGGGGTCCTGGGACAGGTGTACAGTCCTGAGGCTTTGAGGGTTTGTATCCACATGCATGTCACCAGGAAGGTGGCCCAGGGGACCATCGCCACTCCACACTGCACTGTTACTGCTACTGTCTGTTACCTACAGCCACGAGATTTCTCCTCTCCACCTGAACATTCTGGGGAACAGCAGGAGCTCTGTGAGGAGAGAGAGAGAGAGTTAGAGAGAGAAAGAGAGAACAGTCTGTAGCACCCAGCCTCACCCTACTAGAATCTGAAGTCAAATGTCTACTGTTTGCTGAGCAGCACCTAGATCTTCTGCACAGATTCTGTCAGACCAGGGCCCTGACATTAAATCTCAGTAAGACAAAAAATAATGGTGTTCCAAAAAATGGTCCAGTTGCCAGGACCACAAATACAAATTCCATATAGACACTGTTGCCCTAGAGCACACGAAAAACTATACATACCTCGGCCTACACATCAGCGCCACAGGTAAATTCCACAAAGCTGTGAACGATCTGAGAGACAATGCAAGAAGGGCCTTCTACGCCATCAAAAGGAACATAAAATTTGACATACCAATTAGGATCTGGCWAAAAATACTTGATTCAGTTATAGAAACCATTGCTCTTTATGGTTGTGAGGTCTGCGGTCCGCTCACCAACCAAGAATTCACAAATTGGAACAAACACCAAATTGAGACTTTGCATGCAGAATTCTGGAAAAAAATATCCTCCTTGTACAATGTAAAACACCAAATAACACATGCAGGGCAGAATTAGACCGATACCCGCTAATGATCAAAATCCAGAAAAGAGACGTTAAATTCTACAACCACCTAAAAGGAAATCGATTCCCAAACATTACATAACAAAGCAATCACCTACAGAGAGATAAACCTGGAGAAGAGTCCCCTAATCAAGCTGGTCMTGGGGCTCTGTTCACAAACAGAGCCCCAGGACAGCAACACAATTAGACCCAAYCAAATCATGAGAAAACTAAAAGATMATTACTTGATACATTGGAAAGAATTAACAAAAAAACTGAGMGAACTAGAATGCTATTTGGCCTTAAACAGAGAGTAAGTACACAGTGGTAGAATACCTGACCACTGTGACTGACCCAAAATTAAGGAAAGCTTTGACTACAGACTTAGTGAGCATAGCCATGATATTGAGAGACCGCCGTAGGCAAACCTGGCTCTCAAAAGAAGACAGGCTGTGTGTACACTGCCCACAAAATGAGGTGAAAACTGAGCAACACTTCCTAACCTCCTGCCAAATGTATAACCATATTAGAGACACATATTTCCCTCAGATTAGACAGACTCACAAAGAATTTGAAAACAAATCCAATTTTGATAAACTCCCATATCTATTGTGTGAAATACCACAGTGTGCCATCACAGCAGCAAGATTTGTGACCTGTTGCCACAAGAAAAGGGCAACCAGTGAAGAACAAACACCATTGTAAATACAACCCATATTTATGTTTATTTATTTTCCCTTTTTTATTTGAACTATTTGCACATCGTTACAATACTGTATATCTCTCTCACATCACCCCGCTCCTCCGCTCTCTCCACTGGCTTCCAGTTGAAGCTCGCATCCGCTACAAGACCATGGTGCTTGCCTAC
>NC_036851.1:10023131-10031436 GCF_002910315.2 Salvelinus sp. IW2-2015 | reverse complement strand
CACCCAAACAAGGGCACTGCGTTCATCCACCTCTGGCCTGCTCGCCTCCCTACCTCTGAGAAGTACAGTTCCCGCTCAGCCCAGTCAAAACTGTTCGCTGCTCTGGCACCCCAATGGTGGACAAACTCCCTCACGACGCCAGGTCAGCGAGTCAATCACCACCTTCCGGAGACACCTGAAAACCCACCTCTTTAAGGAATACCTAGGATAGGATAAAGTAATCCTTCTAACCCCCCCCCCCCCCCTAAAAGAGTTTGATGCACTATTGTAAAGTGGTTGTTCCACTGGATATCATAAGGTGAATGCACCAATTTGTAAGTCGCTCTGGATAAGAGCATCTGCTAAATGACTTAAATGTAAATGTAATGTATATAGCCATAATATGACATCTGAATGTGTACTGTTTATTTCACTTGCTTTGGGCAATGCAAACATATTCTATGTATCCTTTATTTAACTAAGCAAGTCAGTTAAGAAAAAATCTATTTACAATGATGCCTACCGGCCAAAACACTAACCCGGACGACGCTGGCCAATTGTGCACCACCCTATGGGACTCCCAGTCACAGCCAGTTGTGATACAGCCTGGAATCAAACCAAGGTCTGTAGTGATGCCTCTAGCGCTGATATGCAGTGCCTTAGACCACAGCGCCACTCGGGAGCCCAATAATGCCCATTGAATGTAATTGAGAGACAGAGCAACGAGAGAAAAGAGAGAAAGAAAGACAGCCAGAGAGGAAAAGAGAAGATGGGCGTGAATTAAACATAGAATTACAGTGGCTTGATGTATTCGGCTTTTTAAACTGAGACAGGACATTTAATGACCAGTGAGTCACAGTTTTGTTTACTTTGCTCTTCCTACATGTGTTGTAAAAGAGACACGATAGTATGTGTATTACTGGGGGATGGGAAGGTTTGATACAAATGAGAGTGGTTTTTTGTACTAACATTTTAAACATATTTCATATTTATCCAAACAGATTCGTATGCATGACTTGAATGTGTGAGTAGCAGTCCAGACTGAGTCATTAGGGTTGCACTTCATGGAATGCCAACTTGTTCAAAGTTGGACAAAAACAAAACATGCACCATGTTGACATAACTGTGGAAATGTACTGTATTTTTCTCAGATCGTTTTACCTCAACTAAAAATATACCTAACACTTTGTGTGACCCTATTTCATGTTTCATTACATTGTCTGATATATTTCATGTAGGAAAATATACTGTCAGAATGAAAGCGAATTTAGAAAATATTTGGTTATACCAGTCATCCTCAACTAAAATTAATACCTAACACTTTGTGTGACCCTATTTCATGTTCATTACATTGTCTGATATATTTCATGTAGGAAAATATACTGTCAGAATGAAAGCGAGATTTAGAAAATATTTGGTTATACCCAGTCATCCTCATGAGCCCTTCCCAGCTAGCTAGTTTATGCTGGTTAGCTGGAAACAATGACAGCATGGGGCTAGTTAAGACTTTTAAATATAAAGTTAACTTGTAGTATTGGTCACCATCTGGATGTCAATTTGGGCACCAGGCGTGTCCATATAGACTCTCCCGAACAACAGAGCAGCGTAACATGCCAATTAACGTAGCTAATGTAACGACAAACCGGTGCGAATTACCATTGCAATGGTGTCGTTTTGGGGTGCTATGCAGTTTCTTCGCGCTGGGCAGCTGTATCACATGTCATCCGACGTAACGTGGCCAATTTTTTCCAATCCACTGTATTTTATTTTGATTATGATAGCAGCCTATATTATAATTAACTTGTCCTATTGCATTGGTAGTAAACATTTGGATGTCACCGTGATAAGGTATAACGTCGCTGCTCAATGGGGAAAGTGTGCGCTGCAAGCCGGCAACACAACACCACCCGGCACAGCACTGCAGTTTGGAAGTAACTAGATAGGCTACACTATCACCCCATACATAACCAATCAGTCGATATAACAGGGTGACAGCTAAAGTACACGGTTTCTTATACCCAGAGGTGCAACATCCGGGAACGCTTGCGAAACAGACCGGGCCAGGGGTTGGGGTTTGAGAAGTCAATGAGATAAGTGAAAAAATCGTCCTTAGTTGTACATTTTCTCGAAATCGAAACGTGATTTTCTCGAAATCGAAAGATATTGCCTCGAACCTAGATTCGAGGCATATCTTAAGTAGTTGAAAATGATGTTACTCCAACCTCGCCAAAAACAACTTTAKATCGAATGAGAGCCTTTGATTTGACGGCCTGGATGTGCTTAGTTCGGTTTATAGCCAACGTCGCCATGACAGGTGTGATCAGGGATTTCTATTGGGAGCAGTTTTAGCCTATCTAAAAACTGTCTTTGGCTAAAGTGAGWTTTAAAAACGTTTTTTACAACTACGACATTTAATATATACATTTTTGTAAAAACATATTTTTTTAAGAACTATTACTCCGATAAAAACTGAATGATTCTGAACACTCCCAAATCCCAATTTAGGCAGACAAGTTTCAAATTCTCCCTGAAGTTTCTAGCCACGAGCACTAGCTAGCTGGGAAGTGCTCATCATGAAGAATGACTGAACCGAATCGGTTCGTCSCAACTCTCAGCTGCCTAACATATGTGATCAATTTCGGCACCAGGTGTGTCCATATAGTCCCCCCCCCCCGAACGACAGAGCAGTGTAAGAATGAGTGTGAGTTGCTATTTTGSCTACTAAGTCATATAAAAGTGCATTATAGATGGAACAATCTCATTCATTATGAATTGATAACAGAAGGAGAGAAAAATACTACGTAGCCCAATAACCGGCATGCATGTTTAAGACAATTTATAAACACATTTAAAAAAGCACTGAATTGGTGTAAAGTCATATGCCAGTCAGATTGCCATTAACATTACATACCTGAGTGCGTAAATTATGCCGCGCATCCAGTTTAACTGAAAAATCTTGATTCCCAGACACAACACCAGTTGTCTAGTTGTATGTGGCACTATTACACGTTTTTCAATTCTGTGCGATATTATGGAGCAATTTCAGAAATTATGTATGGGACAAGTCAAAGTTCCTTGTACACTCCTCACATGCCCCGCCTACGGCAATGAAGTATGTGCTGGTTTTGATTGCACAATCTCAGTTCGAAGGTTTCTTTTCTTTCCTATGTAACATCCAGATTACTTTTTACTCTCATCATCTGAAGTCACTTGAAGGACAGAAATTTTCACTCTCATGAAAACAAGAGATCACGCACTCACTCTTCCGGGTAACAGGAAACGCAACATTCCCAACTACAGTATGTCCAAGCATTCTTGGCAGAAGGAATGCCGCTGTGGGGTAGGCCTGTCTGCATACAGTTGCCAGACATGCATTGCTATCAGAAGAAACTCAAACACTTCCCAGGAAAGAATGTGCCGTCTCAAGGAACAAATATATTATTTACATGTAAAATAATTTGAATTATACTCACCTCAAATCAACAAGACATTAAAATAATAGCAAGATCAATTACTTCATGTTAAGTGTGGACATTTAGCCACTGACTAGATTTATTAAAACCATGTACTTCTGGGGGACCAGGAACAGATGCAAAAGGCATGAGTCAATGTTGTCTTAAAGGCACGCATGTCTTGGACCAGTTTTAACTTCTTCACTTTCAAAATACATAAAAAAACATATCTGCCTATCATGGTGCACATAGTCAAACGTTTACCTACAGTTGAAGTCGGAAGTTTACATACACCTTAGCCAAAATACATTTAAACTCAGTTTTTTCACAATTCCTGACATTTAATCCTAGTAAAAATTCCCTGTCTAGGGACAGATAGGATCACCACTTTATTTTAAGAATATGAAATGTCAGAATAATAGTAGAGAGTGATTTATTTCAGCTTTTATTTCTTTCATCACATTCCCAGTGGGTCAGAAGTTTACATACACTCATTTAGTATTTGGTAACATTGCCTTTAAATTGTTTAACTTGGGTCAAACGTTTTGGGTAGCCTTCCACTAGCTTCCCACAATAATTTGGGTGAATTTTGGCCCATTCCTCCTGACAGAGCTGTTGTAACTGAGTCCGGTTTGTAGGCCTCCTTGCTCGCACACGCTTTTTCAGTTCTGCCCACAAATGTTCTATAGGACTGAGGTCAGGGCTTTGTGATGGCCACTCCAATACCTTGACTTTGTTGTCCTTAAGCCATTTTGCAACAACTTTGGAAGTATGCTTGGGGTCATTGTCCATTTAGAAGACCCATTTGCGACCAAACTTTATCTTCCTGGCTGATGTCGCTTCAATATGTCTACATAATTTTGCTTCCTCATGATGACATCTATTTTGTGAAGTACACCAGTCCCTCCTGCAGCAAAGCACCCCCACAACATGATGCTGCCACCCCCGTGCTTCACGGTTGGGATGGTGTGCTTCGGCTTGCAAGCCTCCCCCTTTTTCCTCCAAACATAACGATGGTCATTATGGCCAAACAGTTCTATTTTTGTTTCATCAGACCAGAGGACATTTCTCCAAAAAGTACGATCTTTGTCTCCATGTGCAGTTGCAAACTGTAGTCTGGCTTTTTATGGCGGTTTAGGAGCAGTGGCTTCTTCCTTGCTGAGTGGCCTTTCAGGTTATGTCGATATAGGACTCGTTTTACTGTGGATATAGATACTTTTGTACCTGTTTCCTCCAGCATCTTCACAAGGTCATTTGCTGTTGTTCTGGGATTGATTTGCACTTTTCACACCTAAGTACGTTCATCTCTAGGAGACAGAATGTGTCTCCTTCCTGAGCGGTATGACGGCTGTGTGGTCCCGTGATGTTTATACTTGCGTACTATTGTTTGTACAGATGAACGTGGTACCTTCAGGCATTTGGAAATTGCTCCTAAGGATAGGCCAGACTTGTGGAAGTCTACAATTTTTTTCTGGGGTCTTGGCTGATTTCTTTTAATTTTCCCATGATGTCAAGCAAAGAGGCATTGAGTTTGAAGGTAGGCCTTGAAATACATCCACAGGTACACCTCCAATTGACTCAAATTATGTAAATTAGTCTATCAGAAGCTTCTAAAGCTATGACATAATTTTCTGGAATTTTCCAAGCTGTTTAAAGGCACAGTCAACTTAGTGCATGTAAATGTCTGACCCACTGGAATTGTGATACAGTGAATTATAAGTGAAATAATCTGTCTGTAAAATTTTTTGTAAAAATGACTTGTGTCATGCACAAAGTAGATGTCCTAACTGAGTTGCCAAAACTATAGTTTGTTAACAATACATTTGTGGAGTGGTTGAAAAATGAGTTTTAATGACTCCAACCTAAGTGTATGTAATCTTCCGAAGCCAAAGTACACTTTTTGGAAAAAATGTGCTAGTAGACATCGCTGCGGGTAGTAGGGGTACTGGGGGAGCTGGAGCACCCCCTGAAAAATCGGAATAATAATAATTTAAAATATATATATTGCGCTGGGCCTTTCCTATTATTAGCGGACAGATATAGACATCTGTAGCGTGGGCAAAAACATTTTTTAAGCATCTCCACTTTAGCAAGAAAGTGTTTAATGCTTTTCGACCTGTCCCCAAATTAATATAATTGTTTTAGAGTTTGTTTTGATATTTTAACCTGCGTGTCGTGATTGCGTTTGGTGTGGGGGGGACAAAATCAATTTGTGCACGCGACCAGTTTGGGTACGGTGTAAGAGTAGCAAAATGTGTGGGGTTTTTCTTTTGGGGGGGGGTACTATGTGTATAACTTTTTTTATTTTTTATTGCTAATTACTACTGCACTGTTGGAGCTAGAAACACAAGCATTTTGTTGCACCTGTGATAACATCTGCAAATCTGTGTACGCATCCAATAAACTTTGATTTTCTACGTTTGTTTTCCTGATCCCTTAACCACAGGGGGCTAAAAGGGAACCTAGGGCTCCCTGTCTAATGGGTTAAATATGCTTGAAGCAAAGCACAAATAACACAGGATCATATCCTTCACACAGTCATACCACATTCAGGCCCCCCTGGGTTGCATAAAGGTTAGGTAAGGTGAGTAGTACGACTTCAATGGTGCAGTCATTTTCTAATCGGATCGATAAAGCCTTTCCCATTAGCAGCCATCCCACTAAGTGCCTGTCAACAACATGCCTGGCTGTTTTCCTTGCAGCTCTGTTTGACTTGGACTGACTCACAGGTCTGTTTGGAAAACTAATCTTAATCTCTCCTAAATAYACCATTGCATAAACTCACCTCCCCTAACGCTGAGGCATTTTTTATTTTATTTTGGTCARGAATTTAAAGGGCAACTCCACCACTTTTCAACCTCATTTTCATTATCTCCAGMACAATACCAGTGTCAACATATGTGAAAACGGCTCATTTCTAAGTTTTGTAGGGGAAAAAATAACATTTTAAAAACTCTGAGATTCGTGGTGATGTGGGGAGTTAGAAAATACCCTCTCTTGGGCTAGAAACTCATTGCTTCTTACTATAGTTCTATAGTTGCCGTGGCACTCTATTAGCAGCCTAAGCACAAAGCTCCTGTAAATGTTTGCATATTTTGTTATTTTTCTAGGTGTTTTAAATAGTTTATTTTTTAATCAGCTCTTTTGTTTTCGATAACATTGAGTTTTTATTGCATATCTGGTGTTTTTGAGCCACGGATTTGCAGATTGACTGACAGGTTAACACTTTTTGGCTTGGCTAGCTAGCTAGCTGGCTAATGTTTTTGTTTAAAAATACACCTGGACACAGAACCAGCTTTTGTTTCACCTAGCTGCGAATTCCTGATCTTCTGATAACATCATTTGAGGAGTCACCTGAAGTGTAATAGGAATGGCAGATGGAGGAATACAGCRGTGCTAAGACRGAGGGCTCGTAGTTAGGACACCTGGCTACAATTCTGAACTTTGTGTGGTGAGCKTTCTGGCACCCAGAGCTGCTGAGGCGTCACCCAAGTGGTGATACACAGAGTGGAAGAGGAGCTCTCCAGTGGCTATAAGAGTCATATACWGTATGTAGACACTGGTTTGGTGCTGGAGAAGATGAATATGAGGTTAAAATGTGGTGCAATTTCCCTTTAAACACTTGGTATGTGGTAATAACTGATAAAGTCCTTTCCAATACGGAAGGAGAAACCAGACACAAATATTTATTTTAGAAGTCTATAATTTATTAATATTCCTGGAACAGGAACAACAAGTCAAACTTTACCAAAWGATAACCAATGCCTAGGGGGCAGATAAATCCAGTTCTCCACTCTGTCACGCATGTATGAATCCTGGACCTCTGCCAGTGTCACCATGGGGAGGAGTGACTTAGCCTCACACCCTTCATTACATCATTACCCCAGCCAATGTGCCAATGATCCACAGTATAACTTCCTGCCTAAGTGACGTGTACTTTTTCCTAATCAGTGATCACGGATTAGTCTCTCTAGGCAGACGGGTTCCCACCCACAATGTCTGGGATTTCATTATGGGGTATTGTGTGTAGATTGACGAGGGTAAAAACTATTTAATCTATTTCGTAATAAGGCTGTAATATAACAAAATGTGGAAAAAAGTCAAGTTGTCTAAATACTTTCTGAATGCACTGTATGTAGAACCATTCTTGCCTTCCAAAGAATCCTTATTGTCTTCCAAAGAATCATCAAAGAACCCTTTCTTCCCAAAATGGTTCTTAGGATGTTAAAAGTTTTAGGGAGAACCCTTTGACTTACAAATAACCCTTTTCCAAGAAAGGTTATKCTGATCAAAACTGTTCTTGGTCACTCTGCAAAGAACCCTTTTGGAACCCTTTTCTCTAACATGCTGACCACACCGCTCGTGTCACGTGCGCGACTGTTTCAAAATAAATGTAAACATACATGTTATTCAATTATTGCACCCACACTGCTCGCGCGCGCCAACGAGCATCTGCGTTGCCAAGCGCTAAAATAGAAGTCAGTTCTATTTGTGACSCTGAACGCGGTGCAAGTCCTGCCTCACCCATCTCCTCATTGGTTTATAGAAGCTGATACCCACGTGCCATTTCCTCATTGGTTATACCSACCTGGGTGATTGAAAGATGAACTGAGTTCGGTCGGTCGTCGTGGTAACTATGAAAGTTACCATATAAAGTACAAATTAGAAAAAGCTTGGAAGGAGGAGAGATGACTAGAAAYGATTCGGTTGRCCRTTTTATGTGTGGATTAATTGTCRGRGTAKAGGACCTTGTGCATTTCAGATAAAATAACAACTCAACGTTTATATCCCAGGACAAATTAGCTAGCAACAGCAAGCTAACTAAATAGGACAAATTAGCTAACAACTGCAAGCTAGCTAGGTAAATTGCCATA
>NC_036851.1:9921309-10023106 GCF_002910315.2 Salvelinus sp. IW2-2015 | reverse complement strand
AGATGTTTAATGCTATGTTTTGCGACTGTCCCAAATTAATATAATTGTTTTAGAGTTGTTTTTGATATTTTAACCTGCGTGTCGTGATTGCGTTTGTTGTGGGGAAACAAATCAATTTGCGCACGACAACAGTTTGGGTACGGTGTAAGAGTGTACTGTCTGTAGCAAAATGTGTTTTTTTATTATTTAATTTTTATTGGGGGGGGGGGGGTATTATGTGTATAATTTTTATTGCTAATTACTACTGCACTGTTGAGCTAGAACACAAGATATTTGTTGCCACCTGTGATAACATCTGCAAATCTGTGTATGCAACCAAAATATTTCTAACTTTGTTTTCCTGATCCTTAACACAGGGCTAAAAGGAACCTAGGGCTCCCTGTCTAATGGGTTAAATATGCTTGAAGCAAAGCAACAAATAACACAGGATCATATCCTTCACAAAGTCATACCACATTCAGGCCCCTGGTTGCATAAAGGTTAGGTAAGGTGAGTAGTACGACTTCAATGGTGCAGTCATTTTCTAATCGGATCGATAAGCTTTCCCATTAGCAGCCATCCACTAAGTGCCTGTCAACACATGCCTGGTGTTTTCCTTGCAGCTCTGTTTGACTTGGACTGACTCACAGGTCTGTTGGAAAACTAATCTTAATCTCTCCTAAATCCATTGCATAAACTCATCCCTAAGCTGAGGCATTTTTTATTTATTTGGTCAGAATTTAAAGGGCAACTCCACACTTTTCAACCTCATTTTCATTATCTCAGCACATACAAGTGTCAACATAGTTGAAAACGGTTCATTTCTAAGTTTTGTAGGGGAAAAATAACATTTTAAAAACTCTGAGATTCGTGGTGATGTGGGAGTTAGAAAATACCTCTCTTGGGCTAGAAACTATTGCTTCTTACTATGTTTATAGTTGCCGTGGCACTCTATTAGCAGCCTAAGCACAAAGCTCCTGTAATTTTGCATATTTTGTTATTTTCTAGGTGTTTTAAATAGTTTATTTTTTAATCAGCTCTTTGTTTTCGATAACATTGAGTTTTTATTGCATATCTGGTGTTTTTGAGCACAGATTTGCAGATTGACTGACAGGTAACAGCTCCTCAGCTCCTTTTTTTGCTGAAGTTGAGGTGGTGTCCTGGCACCATATGCCAATTCACTTACCTCTCTCCTATAGGTTACTAGTGTGTGTAGGTTATCAGCTACAACTACTGTGTCCGTCAGAAACTTGATGATGGAGTTGCTGTGTGCAAAGGCGCATAAGTCATGTGTAACAGCAGTGGAGGTCTCCGAACATGAGGAAGGAAGGGTAGAGAGCTGCACTCCTCTGATGAAGTTGTTTAAAATTAAAGACGTAAAACATTTAAAAAAGTTCTCTTGTAGATAGAACTGGAAACATACAGATTTTTTGAAGTGAAGTTTCATACACTTAGGTTGTAGTCATGAAAACTCACTTTTCAACAACTCCACAATTTCTGTGTTAAGCAAACGTATAGTTTTGGAGATGGGTTAGATAATCTACTTTGTGCATGACACAAAGTATTTGTTTCACAATTGTTCACAGGCAGATTATTTGCACTTATATTTGTCATAGACCCTGGAACATAGAGAGCTTTGTTATTCTCTATGTTGGTTAGGTCGGGGTGTGACTAGGGTGGGTTATCTTAGGTGATTTATATATCTATGTTTGCCTGGTATGGATTCATCAGAGTGGCAGCTGTTTATCGTTGTCTCTGATTGGATATATGTTAGGCAGCATTTTCCCATTGTGCTTTTGTGATCTCTTGACTATGTATATTGTTGCCTGTGAGCACTATAGCAGCTTCACGTTCGTTTTTGCATTTATTGTTTTTTTGGTTTCACTTCATATAAAGAGGATGAACCATACCACCGCTCGCATCATTGGTCCATCAATATAACGTCCGCAACAGAAGATCCCAACCAACAAGAGGACTCAGCAGCGTGCCCAGGAGGAAAGCCAGGAGTGAGGACAATCTGGACGTGGGACGAAGATGTATGGGAATGAAGAAGCTGCATGGAAGCAGGCGGAGGCACAGGAGCGAGGAACAACACGACAACACCGGGGCTTTCGCAGACAGAAGCCAATTTCTTGGGGGGGGGGGGGGGGCACAACGGATGTGGTGGGACGCCGTGAGGGTGCGTTCAGAGACCGGAGGATGGAATTTGGGACGAGATTGAGGCGAGGAGTGGGTGGCGAAAGTTGAGGAGTGAAACCAGAGACTGTCAGTGAGTTGAGAGAGGAATGTGGAGGAGAGAGAAATGAGAGAGTTATTGAATGTGGTGAGGATGCAGGTCATTTGCCCTAAGGAAGTAGTTATCAATTTAAAGCCACCTGAGTCAGCTCTCCGTACTCATCCTGAGAATGTGTGTTAAAGTTCCGGTACAAGTGATGCCAGGCCTAAACCACCAGGTCTCCAGTAACGCATTCCCAGCCAAGTACGTCCTGTGCAAACTCCCCGTACTCGTCTGAGAAGTGTGTTAAAGTTTCATTGATGCCTTCACAGCCCAGTACTCCTGTTTCAACTCCTCGTACTCACCCGTGTGAAGAGTGTCATTGTCCGGGTACATGTGTGCTGGTTCGCACAATGTCTCCAGTGACGCCTCCACAGCCCGGTACGTTCTGTTCCTGCTCCTCTCCACTCAAGTGTGCCTTCCAGTCAGGTACGTCCTGCTGTACCTGCTTCCTCGCACTCTCCTTGGAGTGCGGTCCCCAGTCCAGTACGTCCTGTGCCTCGCATTGCCCTGAGGTGCGTGTCACCAGCCCGGTGCCACTGTACCGGCCCCACGCATCAGGCCTCCAATGCGCCTCCACAAGTCCAGTACGTCCTGTGCCTCCTCCCGCACTCGCCCTGAGGTGCGTGTCACCAGCCTTATGCCACCTGTACGGCGCCACGCATAGGCCTCCAGTTGCGCCTCCCAGTCCAGTACGTCCTGTGCCTCCTCCCCGCACTTCGCCTGAGGTGTGTGTACGCCGGTGTCACCGTATCCGGCCCAGCATCAGGCCTCCATGTGCGGCCTCCCTAGTCAGAGCTTCCGGTGACAGTCCCCAGTTCGAAGAGCTTCCGGCCACAGTCCCCAGTCCGAGCTTCCGGCGACAGTCCCAGTCCGGAGCTTCGGGAGTCAGTCCAGAGCGTTCCGGCGAGTCCCTCCCGAGAGCTTCCGGCGAAGTTCCCAGTCAGGCTTCCGGCGACAGTTCCCAGTCCAGCTTCCGGCGATGTTTCACAGTCCGGAACTCCAACGACGGTCCACGGTCCGGAACCTCCTGAGACGGTCCACGGTACAGAGCCTCCTGAGACGTCCACAGTAGGAGCTCCTGAGACGGTCACGTTCCGGAGCCTCCTAAGACGGTCAACCGGTCCGGAGACCACCAGCGACGGTCAAACGGTCACGAGCCTAGTGACAGTCTGCGTCCCAGAGCCTCCAGCGGGGTTATCCAGTCTAGAGCCTCCTGCGAGGGTTCCCAGTCCGGAGCCTCCGGCGACGATCCACGGTCCGGAGTTCCGTATGATCCACGTCCGGAGTCTCGGTGACAATCTACGGTCCGGTTCTCCGGCGACGACCTCATGGTCCGGAGCCTCCGCGACGAGCCACGGTACAGGTTCCACCGGCGAGTATCCCAACAGAGCGCCATGGAAGATGACGTATCTGCGAGCGGAGTGGGTACTTTGCCCCGCACCGGAGCCGCCCCCGACGGTAAGATGCCACCCGGATCTCCCTATTGAGTCAGGTTTTTGCGGTCAGAGTCCGCACTTTGGGGGGGGGAGGGTACTGTCACGCCATGACATAGAGAGCTTTTTATTCTCTATGTTGGTTAGGTCGGGGTGTGACTAGGGTGGGTTATCTAGGTGATTTATATATCTATGTTGGCCTGGTATGGTTCCAATCAGAGGCAGCTGTTTATCGTTGTCTCTGATTGGGGATCATATTTAGGCAGCCATTTCCCATTGTGCTTTGTGGGATCTTGACTATGTATAGTTGCCTGTGAGCACTATAGCAGCTTCATGTTTCATTTTTTGCATTTATTGTTTCTTTGAGTTTCACTTCATTTTAAAGAGGATGGAACCATACCACGCTGCATTTTGGTCCACTCATTATTACGATTGCGACAATAATTCACTGTATCACAATTCCATTGGGTCAGAAGTTTACATACTACTAAGATGTCATGGCTTTAGAAGCCTCTGATAGCCTAATTGACATAATTTGAGTCAATTGGAGGTGTACCTGTGGATGTATTTCAAGACCTACCTTCAAACTAGTGCTCTTTGCTTGACATCATTGGGAAATCAAAAGAAATCAGCAAACTCAGAAAAAAATTGTAGACTTCTCCACAAGTCTGGTTCATCCTTGGAGAAATTTCCAAACGCTGAAGGTACCACGTTCATCTGTACAAACAATAGTACGCAAGTATAACACATGGGACCTACGCAGCATACATCCTCTCCAGAAGGAGACGCATTCTATCTCCTAGAACATGGAACGTACTTTGGTGCGAAAAGTGCAATCAATCCCAGAACAAAGCAAAGGACCTTGTGGAGATGCTGGAAGAAACAGGTACAAAAGTATCTATTCAACAGTAAAACCGAGTCTATATCATCAATAACCTGAAAGGCCATCAGCAAGGAAGAAGCGCCACTGCTCCAAAACCGCCATAAAAAGGCCAGACTACGGTTTGCAACTGCACATGGGGACAAAGATCGTACTTTTTGGAGAAATGTCCTCTGGTCTGATGAACAAAAACAGAAATGTTTGGCATAATGACCATCGTTATGTTTGGAGGAAAAAAGGGGAGGCTTGAAAGCTGAAGAACACCATCCCAACCGTGAAGCCGGAGGTGGCAGCATCTGTTGTGGGTGGTGCTTTGCTGCAGGAGGGACTGGTGTCAGCTTCACAAAAAAATATGGATCACGAGGAAGCAACATTATGTGGATATATTGAAGCAGCATCTCAAGACATCAGTCAGGAAGTTAAAGCTTGGTCGCAAATATAGACAATGACCCAAGCATACTTCCAAAGTTGTGGCAAAAATGCATTAAGGAATAAGCCTTAGGTCCAATCCCATAGAAGATTGTGTGTGCAGAACTGAAAAAGCGTGTGCGAGCAAGGAGGCTCTACAACACGTGATTCAGTTACAACCAGCTCTGTCAGGAGCAATGGGCCAAAATACTAATTGGATGGTAGTAAACTTCTGACGCCACTGGGATGTGATGAAAGAAATAAAAGCTGAAATAAATTCTCTCTACTATTATTCTGAATTTCACATTCTTAAAATAAAGTGGTGATCTTTAGCTAACCTAGGACAGGGAATATTTTCTAGGATTAAATGTCAGGAATTGTGAAAACTGAGTTTATAAATGTATTTGGTCTAAGGTGTATGTAAACGTCCGACTTCAACTGTATTAATCACGTCACCAAATAATTTATAAAAATACACTAGTATTTTGCAAAGAAGTCCAGGGCTTGAGCTTGGTGTCGAGCTTGGTAGGGAACAATAGTTTTTGAATGCTAACTGTAGTTCTCACGACTTCCACCGAAGTAGCGCGCCTCTGCGGGGCGATGTTTCGGCGTCGCTTCACCTGGCTTCGTAGGCCATCACCGATACACTTTTCATTTTCCATTTGATTTGTCTTTGTCTTACACACCTGGTTTTCAATTCCCCAATTACTTGTTCATTATTTAACCATCTGTTCCCCCATGTTTGTTTGTGAGTAATTGTTTGTATTTGTAAATGGTCTGTTATTCGTGGGTTTGGTAATTTGTGTTGCATTTGTGATAACTTGAGTAAATACGTTGATGTACTCATATCTGCTGTCCTGCGCCTGACTCTCTACACCGCTAGAAACACACAGGCCCATTACAGAATTACTCACCTTAAATGGAGTCAGCAGAGAGCAGACGACCCCCCTTTTGCGTCGAGAGTGCGTCCAGCAGCACGCGACACACTGTTGCACGTCTGGGCACCGCATGGATCTCGTGCTGCGACGGATGGTAATGGAAGAGAAAAGGAGCTCCTCCAACGCTCCACGGCCCACTAACGCGTCCCACTGTTCCACCCTCTTTCACTCCGGTCCCAGCGGATTCGGCTCGCGCTCCGATGGGAGTATGATGGGACCTTGTCCTTGTCTTGATGATCTTTTTGGCCTTCTCTGTGACATCGGGTACTGTAGTTGCTCTGGTAGGGCAGGTAGTTTTGCCCTGCTGGATGCGTTGTGCAGTCCGCACCACCTCTGGATAGCCCTGGCGGTTGTGGGCGGTGCAGTTTGCTGTAACCAGGCGGTGATACAGCCGACAGGATGCTCTCAATTTGTGCATCTGTAAAAGTTTATGAGGGTTTTTCTTCAGCCTCCTGAGGGTTGAAGATGCGCTAATTGCACCTTCTTCACCACACTGTTTTGTGTGGGTAACCATTTCAGTTTTGTCCGTGATGTGTATGCTGAGGACATTCCACCTTCTCCACTGCTGTCCTGTCGATGTGGATAGGGGGGTGCTGCTCTGCTGTTTCCTGAAGTCCACAATCCATCTCCTTGTTTGTTGTTACATTGAGTGAGAGGTTATTGTCCTGACACCACACTCCGAGAGCCTCACTTCCTCCTTGTACCTGTCTCGTCGTTGTTGGTAATCAAGCTACTACGGTTATGTCGCTGCAAACTTCATGATTGAGTTGTAGGCGTGCATGGCCACGCAGTCATGAGTAACGGGAGTACGGAGGGGGCTGAGCATGCCCCTGTGGGGCCCAGTGTTGAGGATCAGCGAAGTGGAAATGCTGTTTCCTACCGTTCACCACTGGGGGCGGCCTGTCAGAAGTCCAGGACCCAATTGCACAGGGGGGGTTGAGATGCAGCTAGGGATGTGCTATGTAGAACCAATATAGTGGTTTCTTCAGTTCTCCCCCTAGAAAGTCACAGAATTGTCACATCAGCATCCAGCTTCTGCAGGATCAGGTACTGTATAGGCTATTAGCTAAAGTAAGGCATTCTTGACACCCATCCTAGAGGCTTCCTTAACATTACTAATGACCACAAATCTGTTTTCTTTCTATACGATACTGAAAACAAAATGCACTGCGAACTGGGAGCAATGAACTGGGTATGTAGTCTACTGTGTGTAATGCTGACGGCTTGATGTATGTGAAAGATATAATAGCTGTGATGACTTAGTAGTTATAGATATCCCTGAAAACCCTTTAGTAATAGTGGACTCTTGTTTGCAATGGTGGTTATTGTGAAAGTGGGGTGTAATTGTTCTTGATCACCCAATGAGGCACTATCCTAATATTAATTCTTCCTTTTTCTTCAAGGAAGCAGATGTTCTTCTAAGGGACACTCTAGAGGCAGCAAGGTGGTGCAAACGCCAAACATTTAAAGGAACCGTTTCCCTCCCTAGTGTATTGGGATGGACGGGGTAGACCGCATTACAACCTTAAAGAACAACGGTTGTAGATGGCCTGGATGAAGAAAAAAATATTCTCCTCAAGGAACCATTCCTGTTACAGAGAGAATTAGTGTTATGCTGGTGAATGAGGACGCCAAAAGCGACGTAATAGTAACAGAGTCTTTATTCCAGTATAAACAATAATGATTCCTCTGGGAAATCAAACATGAAAATGGAATCTCGTCGCAAAGAGAGGACGACTGGAGGACGCGACCACAGACGTGCAGGTACGCTTCAGAAGGGCACTGGCGTAGCTGGACGTAGACACCTGCACAGCCAGCTATCTGAAGAAGGAAAGAACGACAGGGCGGAAGCAAGGAACAGGAACAGCAAAACATCAAACAAGCCAAAGGAAGAAGGCCGAAAACAGAGGGAGAAATAGGGACTCTAATAGAGGCAAAATAGGGGACAGGTTGAAAGAGTAAATGAGGTCGTTAGGAGAATGAGAACGTGGGAGCAGGAACGGAAACATAGAGAGAGAGAGCGGGAGAGGAGAAAGGAGAGAGCGAGAGAGAGAAAGAGGAAGAAACCTGATAAGACGCAGCAGAGGCGAAGCACAGGGACAAGACATGATCAAGAGACAAACATGACGTACCCCCACTCACAGAGCGATCTGGGGCACTCGAGAGGAACCTGGCGGCAAGAGGAAATCATCAATAAACGAACGGTCCAGCAGCGTCCCGAGATGGAACCCAACTCCTCTCTGCATGAAGGGGAAAGGGAAGTCCCCAGTCCAGAGCTTCCGGCGACAGTCCCCAGTCCGGAGCTTCCGGCGACAGTCCCCAGTCCAGAGCTTCCGGCGACAGTCCCCAGTCCAGAGCTTCCGGCGACAGTTCCCAGTCCAGAGCTTCCGGCGACAGTTCCCAGTCCAGAGCTTCCGGCGATGTTTCACAGTCCGGAACCTCCAACGACGGTCCACGGTCCGGAACCTCCTGAGACGGTCCACGGTACAGAGCCTCCTGAGACGGTCCACAGTACGGAGCCTCCTGAGACGGTCCACGTTCCGGAGCCTCCTAAGACGGTCAACGGTCCGGAACCACCAGCGACGGTCAACGGTCCAGAGCCTCCAGTGACAGTCTGCGGTCCAGAGCCTCCAGCGGGGGTTATCCAGTCTAGAGCCTCCTGCGAGGGTTCCCAGTCCGGAGCCTCCGGCGACGATCCACGGTCCGGAGTCCCCGGCAATGATCCACGGTCCGGAGTCTCCGGTGACAATCTACGGTCCGGGTTCCTCCGGCGACGATCCATGGTCCGGAGCCTCCGGCGACGAGCCACGGTCCAGGTTCCACCGGCGAGTATCCCCACACCAGAGCCGCCATGGAAGATGACGTATCTGCGAGCGGAGTGGGTACTTTGCCCCGCACCGGAGCCGCCCCCGACGGTAGATGCCCACCCGGATCCTCCCCTATTGAGTCAGGTTTTGCGGTCAGAGTCCGCACCTTTGGGGGGGGGGAGGGTACTGTCACGCCATGACCATAGAGAGCTTTTTATTCTCTATGTTGGTTAGGTCGGGGTGTGACTAGGGTGGGTTATCTAGGTGATTTATATATCTATGTTGGCCTGGTATGGTTCCCAATCAGAGGCAGCTGTTTATCGTTGTCTCTGATTGGGGATCATATTTAGGCAGCCATTTCCCCATTGTGCTTTGTGGGATCTTGACTATGTATAGTTGCCTGTGAGCACTATAGCAGCTTCATGTTTCATTTTTGCATTTATTGTTTTCTTTGAGTTTCACTTCATTTTAAAGAGGATGGAACCATACCACGCTGCATTTTGGTCCACTCATTATTACGATTGCGACAATAATTCACTGTATCACAATTCCAGTGGGTCAGAAGTTTACATACACTAAAAAATGATGTCATGGCTTTAGAAGCCTCTGATAGCCTAATTGACATAATTTGAGTCAATTGGAGGTGTACCTGTGGATGTATTTCAAGACCTACCTTCAAACTCAGTGCCTCTTTGCTTGACATCATTGGGAAATCAAAAGAAATCAGCCAAGACCTCAGAAAAAAATTGTAGACCTCCACAAGTCTGGTTCATCCTTGGGAGAAATTTCCAAACGCCTGAAGGTACCACGTTCATCTGTACAAACAATAGTACGCAAGTATAAACACCATGGGACCACGCAGCCTACATACCTCTCAAGAAGGAGACGCATTCTATCTCCTAGACATGAACGTACTTTGGTGCGAAAAGTGCAAATCAATCCCAGAACAACAGCAAAGGACCTTGTGGAAGATGTGGAAGAAACGGTACAAAAGTATCTATATCAACAGTAAAACACGAGTCCTATATCATCATAACCTGAAAGGCCACTCAGCAAGGAAGAAGCCCACTGCTCCAAAACCGCCATAAAAAGCCAGACTACGGTTTGCAACTGCACATGGGGACAAAGATCGTACTTTTTGGAGAAATGTCCTCTGGTCTGATGAACAAAAACAGAACTGTTTGGCCATAATGACCATCGTTATGTTTGGAGGAAAAAAGGGGAGGCTTGAAAGCTGAAGAACACCATCCCAACCGTGAAGCCGGAGGTGGCAGCATATGTTGTGGGGGTGCTTTGCTGCAGGAGGGACTGGTGCACTTCACAAAAAAATATGGCATCACGAGGAAGCAACATTATGTGGATATATTGAAGCAGCATCTCAAGACATCAGTCAGGAAGTTAAAGCTTGGTCGCAAATATAGACAATGACCCAAGCATACTTCCACAGTTGTGGCAAAATGCATTAAGGAAAAAAGCCTTAGGTATCATAGAAGATTTGTGTGCAGAACTGAAAAAGCGTGTGCGAGCAAGGAGGCCTACAAACCTGATTCAGTTACACCAGCTCTGTCAGGAGCAATGGGCCAAAATACTAATTGAGTGTATGTAAACTTCTGACCCACTGGGAATGTGATGAAAGAAATAAAAGCTGAAATAAATCATTCTCTCTACTATTATTCTGACATTTCACATTCTTAAAATAAAGTGGTGATCTTAGCTAACCTAGGACAGGGAATATTTTCTAGGATTAAATGTCAGGAATTGTGAAAAACTGAGTTTAAATGTATTTGGCTAAGGTGTATGTAAACGTCCGACTTCAACTGTATATAATCACGTCACCAAATAATTTATAAAAATACACTATTTTGCAAAGAAGTCCAGGGCTCTGAGCTTGGTGTCGAGCTTGGAGGGAACAATAGTTTTGAATGCTAAACTGTAGTTCTCACGACTTCCACCGAAGTCAGTCCCTCTCCTTGTTCGGGCGATGTTCGGCGGTCGACTTCACCGGCCTTCTAGCCATCACCGATACACTTTTCATTTTCCATTTGATTTGTCTTTGTCTTACACACCTGGTTTCAATTCCCCAATTACTTGTTCATTATTTAACCATCTGTTCCCCCATGTTTGTTTGTGAGTAATTGTTTGTATTGTAAATGGTCTGTTATTGTGGGTTTGGTAATTTGTGTTGCATTTGTGATAACTTGAGTAAATACGTTGATTACTCATATCTGCTGTCCTGCGCCTGACTCTCTACACCAGCTACACACAGGCCCATTACAGAATTACTCACCTTAAATGGAGTCAGCAGGAGCAGACGACCCCCCTTTTGCGGTCGAAGAGTGCGTCCAGCAGCACGCGACCATGTTGCAACGTCTGGGCACCGCCATGGATCTCGTGCTGCAGACGATGGATAATGGGAGAGAAAAGGAGGTCCTCCAACGCCTCCACCAGCCCCACTACCGCCGACCCCACTGTCCACCCCTCCTTCACCCGGTCCCAGCGGGATTCGGCTCGCGCTCCCGAGGGAGTATGATGGGACCTTGTCCTTGTCCTTGATGATCTTTTTGGCCTTCCTGTGACATCGGGTACTGTAGTTGCTCTGGAGGGCAGGTAGTTTGCCCCTGGTGATGCGTTGTGCAGTCCGCACCACCCTCTGGATAGCCCTGCGGTTGTGGGCGGTGCAGTTGCTGTACCAGGCGGTGATACAGCCCGACAGGATGCTCTCAATTGTGCATCTGTAAAAGTTTATGAGGGTTTTTCTTCAGCCTCCTGAGGTTGAAGATGCGCTATTGCACCTTCTTCACCACACTGTTTGTGTGGGTGAACCATTTCAGTTTGTCCGTGATGTGTATGCTGAGGAACTTTCCACCTTCTCCACTGCTGTCCCGTCGATGTGGATAGGGGGGTGCTGCCTCTGCTGTTTCCTGAAGTCCACAATCATCTCCTTGTTTTGTTGACATTGAGTGAGAGGTTATTGTCCTGACACCACACTCCGAGAGCCCTCACTTCCTCCTTGTACACTGTCTCGTCGTTGTTGGTAATCAAGCCTACTACGGTTATGTCGTCTGCAAACTTCATGATTGAGTTGTAGGCGTGCATGGCCACGCAGTCATGAGTAAACAGGGAGTACAGGAGGGGGCTGAGCATGCCCCCCTGTGGGGCCCCAGTGTTGAGGATCAGCGAAGTGGAAATGCTGTTTCCTACCTTCACCACCTGGGGGCGGCCTGTCAGRAAGTCCAGGACCCAATTGCACAGGGCGGGGTTGAGATGCAGCTAGGGATGTGCTATGTAGAACCATATAGGGTTCTTCAGTTCTCCCCCCTAGAAGTCACAGAATGTCACATCAGCATCCAGCTCTGCAGGATCAGGTACTGTATAGGCTATTAGCTAAAGTAAGGTGCATTCTTGACACCCATCCCTAGAGGTTCCCTTACATTACTTAATGACCACAATCTGTTTTCTTTCTATACGATACTGAAAACAAAATGCACTGCGAACTGGGAGCAATGAACTGGGTATGTAGTCTACTGTGTGTAATGCTGACGGCTTGATGTATGGAAAGATATAATAGCTGTGATGACTTAGTAGTTATAGATATCACTGAAAACCCCTTTAGTAATAGTGGCTCTTGTTTGCATGGTGGTATTGTGAAAGTGGGGTGTAATTGTTCTTGATCACCCAATGAGGCACTACTCCTAATATTAATTCTTCCTTTTTCTTCAAGGAAGCAGATGTTCTTCTAAGGGACACTCTAGAGGCAGCAAGGTGGTGCAAACGCCAAACATTTAAAGGAACCGTTTCCCTCCCTAGTGTAATTGGGATGGACGGGGTAGACCGCATTACAACCCTTAAAGAACAACGGTTGTATGATGGCCTGGATGAAGAAAAAAATATTCTCCTCAAGGAACCATTCCTGTTACAGAGAGATTATGAGATGTTCTATGTGGAGGCAGTTGACAACAATACAATTATTGTCTTTGCCATTTTTGAGGAGTGGACAAACCTTGTTTTTGTCTGCTGTGTTAATTGTTTCAATTGTTAATTGTGTTATGTTGTTAAGTAAAGATGACATAGAAGTCACCCGAGTTGCTGATCTCTTTTCTGGAGCTGGTATAACTTAATGTACAAAAGCACATGCAGCTTGTCAGTATGTCTATATACATATATACATATATATGAGGAAAGTAAATAGCATTATAAATCAGAATAGGTAGTAACTGTATATATATGCTCAATTAAATAATATAATTAAGTTATAACATTTATCAACACAATTTTAACAGTATATGACATACAGTTGAAGTCGAAAGATTACATGCACCTTAGCCAAATACATTTAAACTCAGTTTTTCACAATTCCTGACATTTAATCCTCGTAAMAATTCCCTGTCTTAGGTCAGTTAGGATCACCACTTTATTTTAAGAATGTGAAATAAGAATAATAGTAGAGAGAATGATTTATTTCAGCTTTGATTTCTTTCATCACATTCCCAGTGGGTTAGGAGTTTACATACACTCATTTAGTATTTAGTAGAATTGCCTTTAAATTGTTTAACTTTGGTCAAACTTTTCGGGTAGCCTTCCACAAGCTTCCCACAATATGTTGGGTGAATTTTGTCAAATTCCTCCTGACAGAGCTGGTGTAACTGAGTCAGGTTTGTAGGCCTCCTTGCTCGCACACGCTTTTTCAGTTCTGCACACACATTTTCTATTGGATTGAGGTCAGGGCTTTGTGATGGCCACTCCAATACCTTGACTTTGTTGTCCTTAAGCCATTTTGCCACAACTTTGGAAGTATGCTTGGGGTCATTGTCCATTTGGAAGACCCATTTGTGACCAAGCTTTTACTTCCTGACTGATGTCTTGAGACGTTCCTTCAATATATCCACATCATTTTCCGTCCTCATGATGCCATCAATTTTGTGAAGTGCACCAGTCCCTCCTGCAGCAAAGCACCCCCACAACATGATGCTGCCAACCCTGTGCTTCTCGGTTGGGATGGTGTTCTTCGGCTTGAAAGCCACCCCCTTTTTCCTCCAAACATAACGATGGTTGTTATGGCCAAACAGTTCTATTTTTGTTTCGTTAGACCAGAGGACATTTCTCCAAAAAGTACAATCTTTGTCCCCATGTGCAGTTGCAAACCATAGTCTGGCTTTTTTAATGGTGGTTTTGGAGCAGTGGCTTCTTCCTTGCTGAGTGGCCTTTCAGGTTATGTCAATATAGAACTCATTTTGCTGTGGATATAGATATTTTTGTACCTGTTTCCTCCAGCATCTTCACAAGGTCCTTTGCTGTTGTTCTGGGATTGATTTGCACTTTTCACACCAAAGTACGTTCATCTCTAGGAGACAGAACGCGTCTCCTTCCTGAGCGGTATGATGGCTGTGTGGTCCCATGGTGTTTATACTTGCGCACTATTGTTTGTACAGATGAACGTGGTACCCTCAGGCATTTGGAAATTTCTCCCAAGGATGAACCAGACTTGTGGAGGTCTACAATTATTTTTCTGAGGTCTTGGCTGATTTCTTTTGATTTTCCCATGATGTCAAGGAAGGAGGCACTGAGTTTGAAGGTAGGTCTTGAAATACATCCACAGGTACACCTCCAATTATCTCAAATTATGTCAATTAACCTATCAGAAGCTTCTAAAGCCATGACATAATTTTCTGAAATTTTTCAAGCTGTTTAAAGACAGAGTGAACTTAGTGGAATTGTGATACAGTGAATTATAAGTGAAATAATCTGTCTGTAAACAATTTATGGAAAAATGACTTGTGTCATGATCAAAGTAGACATCCTAACCGACTTGCCAAAACTATAGTTTGTTAACAATAAATGTGTGGAGTGGTTGAAAAACAAGTTTTAATGACTCCAACCTAAGCGTATTAAAAGGAATGAAAGCATAGACAAAAGATATACAAAATATAGTTATCACACCTTCATCTAATTGGATTGTATTCTATATACGTCCAATGTCTTGGCAAAATGACCCTGTCATGGCATTGTCTAATGTCATATCTAGGGCTTTCCTAATTTGCGATGTGTTGCTAGGGCACTATCCTAAGTCGATAACTACATGAGAAGTCCACAGCTATAAGGCACCAGCTTCGGAAGTCTACAGTGATGACCTATGGACCTCTCTGGAGAAACTGGTGAGTACTGTAGCTGTAGAGTAAAAAGGCCTAAGAATATCTTTTCAACTTTACTAAGGCTGGTATTTTGTTCGGACCATTAAGTGATCTGAGCATAAATTCTTAAATGTTCTGTTTACGTGTGCTTTGTGCTTACACAGGCACACATACCAAAGGAAAGAAACCAATTATCCAGGTAGGCTGCATCCTAAAATGGCACTGGAGCAGAAGGCAGATGTTTTACGTGCCCCCAACGATTGTGATTTTTGTTTGTTTATCTGCGTTGTTTGTAACTTATTTCTTTACTATTTTTTACATAATGTTGCCGCTACCATCTCTTATAACCGAAAATAACTTCTAGACATCAGGACTGCGAATACTCACCACGGACTAGCAGAATCCTTTTTCTTCTTTCACGACTCTGACGAGCCAGAGGCAGAGGATATACGGCTCCCTCGGGAACAGGCTCCGACCCCAGTGATCTGCGTGAAGGGCTGGAGGCCGGAGGGCGGGCTGCCTTCTGAGGAATAGGCAGCGATCGAATAAACCCCCACTCCCTTCTGCTCGCAAACATGCAATCTCTGGACAATAAAATGGACGAGTTATTGGGAAGATTTAACTACCAATGGGACATTAAAAAACTGTAACGTCTTATGCTTCACGGAGTCGTGGCTGAACGACGACAATATCAACATACAGCTGGCTGGTTATACGATGTACTGGCAGGATAGAACAGCGGGCATCTGGTAAGACAAGGGGCGGCGGTCAATGTATTTTTGTAAACAACAGCTGGTGCACGATATCTAAGGAAGTCTTGAGCCATTGTTCGCCTGAGGTAGAGTTTCTCATGATAAGCTGCAGACCACATTACCTACCGAGAGAGTTCTCATCTATATTCTTTGTAGCTGTTTACATACCACCACAGTCAGAGGCTGGCACCAAGATAGCATTGAATGAGCTGTATTCCACCATAAGCAAACAAGATAACGCTCACCCAGAGGCGGTGCTCCTAGTAGCCGGGGACTTTAATGCAGGGAAACTTAAATCAGTTTTACCTCATTTCTATCAACATGTTCAATGTGCAGCCAGAGGGAAAAGAACTCTGGACCACCTATACTCCACACAGAGATGCATACAAAGCTCTCCCTCACCTTCCATTTGGCCAATCTGACCATAATTATATCCTCCTGATTCCTGCTTACAAGCAAAAATTAAAGCATGWAGCACCAGTGACTAAAGAAGTGGTCAAATGAAGCAGATGCTAAGCTACAGGACTCTTTTGCTAGCACAGACTGGAATATATTTCGGGATTCCTCCAATTCCTCCAATGGCATTACACCACATCTGTCATTGGCTTCATCAATAAGTGCATCGATGACGTTGTCCCAACAGTGACCGTACGTACATACCCCAGCCAGAACCCATGGATTACAGGCAGCATCCACACTGAGCTAAAGGCTAGAGCTGCCGCTTTCAAGGAGCGGGTCTCTAACCCGAAAGCTTATAAGAAATCCCACTATGCCCACCAACGAACCATTAAACAGGCAAAGCATCAATACAGGACTAAGATCGAGTCTTACTACACCGGCTCTGACGCTCGGTGGATGTGGCAGGGCCTGCAAACCATTACAGACTACAAAGGGAAGCACAGCCGAGAGCAGCCCAGTGACGCGAGCCTACCGGACGAGCTAAACTACTTCTATGCTCGCTTCGAGGCAAATAACACTGAAACATGCATGAGAGCACCAGCTGTACTGGAAGACTGTTCGATCACGCTCTCCGTAGCCGATGTGAGTAAGACCTTTAGACAAGTCAACATTCACAAGGCCAGATGGATTACCAGGACCTGTACTGCGAGCATGCGCTGACCAACTAGCGAGTGTCTTCACTGACATTTTCAATCTCTCCTTGTCCGAGTCTGTAATACAGAGGGTAGTGCAAACAGCCCAGTACATCAGAAGCCAAGCTTCCTGCCACCCAGGACCTCTATACCAGGCGGTGTCAGAGGAAGGCCCTGAAAATTGTCAAAGACTCCAGCCACCTTAGTCATAGACTGTTCTCTCTGCTACCACACGGCAAGCGGTACCAGAGCGCCAAGTCCAGGTCCAAGAGGCTTCTAAACAGCTTCTACCCACAAGCCATAAGACTCCTGAACATCTAGTTAAATGGCTGCCCAGACAATTCACATTGTCCCCCCCCTCCACACCACTGCCACTCTCTGTTGTCATCTATGCATAGTTACTTTAATGGACTCTACCTACATGTACATACTACCTCAACTAACCGGTGCCCCCGCATATTTACTCTGTACCGGCACCCTCCTGTATACAGTGGGGAGAACAAGTATTTGATACACTGCCGATTTTGCAGGTTTTCCTACTTACAAAGCATGTAGAGGTCTGTAATTTATATCATAGGTACACTTTTATCATAGGTACACTTCAACTGTGAGAGACAAAAATCCAGAAAATCACATTGTATGATTTTTAAGTAATTAATTTGCATTTTATTGCATGACATAAGTATTTGATACATCAGAAAAGCAGAACTTAATATTTGGTACAGAAACCTTTGTTTGCAATTACAGAGATCATACGTTTCCTGTAGTTCTTGACCAGGTTTGCACATACTGCAGCGGGGATTTTGGCCCACTCCTCCATACAGACCTTCTCCAGATCCTTCAGGTTTCGGGGCTGTCGCTGGGCAATACGGACTTCAGCTCCCTCCAAAGATTTTCTATTGGGTTCAGGTCTGGAGACTGGCTAGGCCACTCCAGGACCTTGAGATGCTTCTTACGGAGCCACTCCTTAGTTGCCCTGGCTGTGTGTTTCGGGTCGTTGTCATGCTGGAAGACCCAGCCACGACCCATCTTCAATGCTCATACTGAAGGAAGGAGGTTGGCCAAGATCTCGCGATACATGGCCCCATCCATCCTCCCCTCAATACGGTGCAGTCGTCCTGTCCCCTTGCAGAAAAGCATCCCAAAGAATGATGTTTCCACCTCCATGCTTCACAGTTGGGATGGTGTTCTTGGGGTTGTACTCATCCTTCTCTTCCTCCAAATACGGCGAGTGGAGTTTAGACCAAAAAGCTCTATTTTTGTCTCATCAGACCACATGACCTTCTCCCATCTCCTTTTGGATCATCCAGATGGTCATTGGCAAACTTCAGACGGGCCTGGACATGCGCTGGCTTGAGCAGGGGGACCTTGCATGCGCTGCAGGATTTTAATCCATGACGGCGTAGTGTGTTACTAATGGTTTTCTTTGAGACTGTGGTCCCAGCTCTCTTCAGGTCATTGACCAGGTCCTGCCGTGTAGTTCTGGGCTGATCCCTCACCTCTTCATGATCATTGATGCCCCACAAGGTGAGATCTTGCATGGAGCCCCACACCGAGGGTGATTGACCGTCGTCTTGACTTCTTCCATTTTCTAATAATTGCGCCAACCGTTAATGCCCTTCTCACCAAGCTGCTTGCCTATTGTCCTGTAGCCCATCCCAGCCTTGTGCAGGTCTACAATTTTATCCCTGATGTCCTTACACAGCTCTCTGGTCTTGGCCATTGTGGAGAGGTTGGAGTCTGTTTGATTGAGTGTGTGGACAGGTGTCTTTTATACAGGTAACAAGTTCAAACAGGTGTAGTTAATACAGGTAATGAGTGGAGAACAGGAGGGCTTCTTAAAGAAAAACTAACAGGTCTGTGAGAGCCGGAATTCTTACTGGTTGGTAGGTGATCAAATACTTATGTCATGTGATTTTCTGGATTTTTGTAGATTTTAGATTCCGTCTCTCACAGTTGAAGTGTACCTATGATAAAAAATTACAGACCTCTACATGCTTGTAAGTAGGAAAACCTGCAAAATCGGCAGTGTATCAAATAATTGTTCTCCCCACTGTATATTGGTATTTTTCACAGCTCCTCTTTAATTACTTGTTACTTTTATCTCTTACACAGAACCCAAACCGGTTGCGCGCGTGCGCCATCGTGCGCTATCGTGCATAAATGTATTTTGTCCCCCTACACCAAATGCGATCATGACACGCAGGTTAAAATTTTCAAAACAAACTCTGAACCAATGACAATAATTTGGGGACAGGTCGAAAAGCATTAAACATGTATAGCAATTTAGCTAGTTAGCTTGCACTTGCTAACTTATCTGTCATATTTAGCTAGCTTGCTGTTGCTAGCTAATTTGTCTGGGATATAAACATTGAGATGTTATTTTACCTGAAATGCACAAGGTCCTCTACTCCGACAATTAATCCACACATAAAACGGCCAACCGAATCGTTTTTAGTCATCTCTCCTCCTTCCAGGATTTTTCATCTTTGAACTTATATGGTGATCGCATCTAAACTTTCATAGTATTACCACGACAACCGGCAAAACAGTTCGGTTTTCAATCACCCACGTGGGTATAACCAATGAGGAGATGGCACGTGGGTACCTGCTTCTTTAAACCAATGAGGAGATGGGAGAGGCAGGACTTGCAGTGCAATCTGCGTCAGAAATAGAACCGAATTCTATTTTAGCCCTTGGCATCACAGACGCTCGTTGGCGCGCGCGAGCAGTATGGGTGCAATAATTGAATTTAAATTTAGTTTGCGACGCTCGCGCACGCGACGTGTCCGGTCTGGTTAGCATGTTATTCTTATCCATATTTTTTTTAACTGCACTGTCGGTTAGGGGATCATAAGTAAGCATTTCATTTGGCGCATGTGACTAATAAAACTTGATTTGAACCTGTTCAGAATGAGTCTTATGTCATCAGATAATTTCCAGGTCATTGCCTGGAGGTCAGTAAGAATTGATGTCAACCTCAAGACATGTGTTAACTTCTTAGCGCTAGGGGTCAGATTTTTTWATTTTTTAAATAACGTGCCCAACGTAAACGGACATTTTCTCTGGCCCAGATCATAGAATATGCATATAATTTACAGATTAGGATAGAAAACACTCCAAAGTTTCCAAAACTGTCAAAATATTGTCTGTGAGTTTAAGTCATACCACAGATTCTCAATTGGATTGAGGTCTGGGCTTTGACTAGGCCATTCCAAGACATTTAAATGTTTTCCCTTATACCCCTCGAGTGTTGCTTTAGCAGTATGCTTAGGGTCATTGTTCTGCTGGAAGGTGAACCTCCGTCCCAGTCTCAAATCTCTGGAAGACTGAAACAGATTTGCCTCAAGAATTTCCCTGTATTTAGCGCCATCCATCATTCCTTCAATTCTGACCAGTATCCCAGTCCCTACCGATGAAAAACATCCCCACAGCATGATGCTGCCACCACCATGCTTCACTGTGTAGACGTGTTCTCGAGGTGATGAGAGGTGTTGGGTTTGCACCAGACATAGCGTTTTCCTTGATGGCTAAAAAACTAGATTTTTGTCTCATCTGACCAGAGTACCTTCTTCATTATGTTTGGGGAGTCTCCCACATGCCTTTTGACAAACACCAAATGTGTTTGCTTATTTTTTTTCTTTAAGCAATGGCTTTTTTCTGGCCACACTTCCGTAAAGCCCAGGTTTGTGGAGTGTACGGCTTAAAGTGGTCCTATGGACAAATATTCCAATCTTCGCTGTGGAGCTTTGCAGCTCCTTCAGGATTATCTTTGCTATCTTTGTTGCCTCTCTGATTAATGCCCTCCTTGCCTGGTCCATGAGTTTTGGTGGCTGCCCTCTCTTGGCAGGTTTGTTGTTGTGCCATATTCTTTCCATTTTTTAATAGTGGATTTAATGGTGCTCCGTGGGATGTTCAAGTTTCTGATATTTTTTTATAACCCAACCCTGATCTGTACTTCTCCACAACTTTGTCCCTGACCTGTTCGGAGAGCTCCTTGGTCTTCATGGTGCCCCTTGCTTGGTGGTGCCCCTTGCTTAGTGGTGCCCCTTGCTTAGTGGTGTTGCAGACTCTGGGGGCCATTCAGAACAGGTATACTGAAATCATGTGACAGATCATGTGACACTTAGATTGCAGGTGGACTGTATTTAACCAATTATGTGACTTCTGAAGGTAATTGGTTACACCAGATCTTATTTAGGGGCTTCATAGCAAAGGGGGTGAATACATATGCACGCACCACTTTTCCGATTTTAATTTTATTGAATTTTTTTAAACAAGTCATTTTTTTCATTTCACTTCACCAATTTGAACTATTTTGTGTATGTCCATTACATGAAAAAGTAAAAATCCATTTAAATTACATGTTGTAATGCAACAAAATAGGAAAAACGCCAATGGGATGAATACTTTTGCAAGGCACTGTAAACTCGACACATTAAGTAATGACTTTAAAACCTCTTGATGCTAGGGGTCAGATTTTTATTTATTTTTAAATAATGTTCCCAAGGTAAACAGACTATTTCTCAGGTCCAGATCGTCGAATATGCATATAATTTACAGATTAGGATAGAAAACACTCCAAAGTTCCCAAAACGGTCAAAATATTGTCTGTGAGTATAACAAAACTGATTCTGCAGGCGAAAACCTGAGAAAATCTAACCCGGAAGTGATATATATCTTTTTTTATCTGTGTTTCCTGGCCCGTCTTTCTTCCATTTAAAGGGGTATCAACCAGATTCCTTTCCCAATGGCTTCCTCAGGCTGTGACCAGGCTTTAGACATAGTTTCAGGCTTTTATTTTGAAAAATGAGCGAGATTTTTCAAAAGTAGTCAGGTGTCCTCAGATTAGTTCCTGCACACGAGAGGGTAGCGCTCCATTTTCTTTTTCTCTCTTATTGAGTAGGTTACGGTCCGGTTGAAATATTATCGATTATGTTTGTTAAAAACAACCTGAGGATTGATTATAAAAAACATTTGACATGTTTCTACGACCATTACGGATACTTTTTGGAATTTTCGTCGAACGGAACGAGGCTTTGGTTTTCTGAACATAACGCGCAACCCAAATGGCGTTTTTTTGTTATAAAAGTAATATTTATCGAACAAAAATAACATTTATTGTGTAACTGGGAGTCTCGTGAGTGCAAACATCCGAAGATTATCAAAGGTAAGCGATTAATTTTATTGCTTTTCTGACTTTCGTGACCATGCTAATTTGGGGCTAGCTGTTCTAGCATTGATTGATACACTCACAAAAGCTTGGATTTCTTTCTCTGTAAAGCATATTTTCAAAATCTGACACGATAGGTGGATTAACAACAAGCTACGCTGTGTTTTGGTATATTTCACTTGTGATTGCATGATTATAAAGATTTTTAGTAATATTTTGCGCCCTGCAATTCAGCGGTTGTTTAGGAAAATGATCCCGTAAAAGGGATCCGTAGCGCAGAGAAGTTAAGAATGATTACCTGCTGGATTCAAAGACATCCAACATTTCAAAGGTAGCTACACTAGCTTGGTCACTGAGTCTGATTGGTAAATAAAGCTGTGTGTAATCCGCATAGCAGTGTAACTGAACTTTATGATTGCAGATGATGACACCATCAGCAAAATACTTATTTGGTTCCTGCGTTCATCATGGGGGAATTTGGATAACGCCCAGAAGTTTTGGTTATGTTTTAAAGCTCATTTCCTGCAATTCAACAATTTTGCAATGGGGCAGAGAGAACATTTATCAGTAATAGCTAATCTCTTGCTATTCTATACATTTTGCCATGAGGCTAATAGACAATGTTGCCGTTTAAAAGTTTGTCATTTTAATGTGATACGGCCATGTGTAGAAGTAGATGACAGTGCGTCACACAGTGCAACCAAAACAAAGATCTACACACATGCACGAGGCATTTCTCACGCAGTACATTTCTGACTTCTCTCTGTTGTAGAACCACCTGCAACTGGACACATACATTTATAAGATACACTTTTTTCCTGAATGAAGACAGTAATGCCAAGACCAGGTTAGTGAAAAAATATATGTTTTACATTAGCTAAGGCAGTGTTTCCCAAACTCGGGGCCCCAAGGGGTGCATGTTTTGGTTTTGGCCCTAACACTGCACAGCTGATTCAAATGATCAAAGCTTGACGATTAGTTGATTATTTGAATCAGCTGTGTAGTGCACGGACAAAAAACTAAATGTGCACCTCTTGGGGTCCCGAGGACCAAGAATTCACATAACAATGTCATAATAATGTGTAGCCAGGGGTGTCAAACTAATTTTCCCCACAGACCGTGTTCGGTCTGTATATCAAGGGCTTTTATTGTATAGATATGTATAATTGTATATCTACAGGGCTCACCTGTACAAGAGACCTTGGTCTCAGTGTGACTTCCCTGTCAAAATAAAGTTAAATAAAAATAACCAAATAATTGTAAATGAATAAGATGATTCACATTGCACAGACTATGATGTGTAAAAGAGGACATCCTCTTTATTTTTCCAGGCTCTGATTTCTTCAGTATTTTCTTTCCTGAGTATAAGAAAGGCAGTGTGGTATCCGAGGTCAAAATGTCAAGGATACAAAGATTTGTAAGCATTTTTGCCTCATGTTTTTCATATTAATTATACTGGGTTCGGCATTAATCCATATCATAAGAATAATACTCACAGTTTTACTGAAAGTATCACAAAACTATACAATGTTTAAGACAGTGGTCTGTTCACTATGCCTTTCTGTTATAACTCGCCCTACTTGTTACAGAAACCCATGGACAAGGCCTTAGTTGATACTGTGCTACTAGTAATGCCTGATTATGGGAAGATAACGAAGCGCCAGACCCTGCACCTGGCCTTCCAAGCCCTACATTGCTTTGTGAAGAGCGAGGGACGACTGCCTAACGCAAGGTCCCAGGTAAGTGACAGATATTAGAAAAACATTTATTTTTCTCTTATTGAACATATATACAGATATATGTATCATACATTGATACATTATGCATTAAATCTATTCTACCGAGCCCAGAAACCTGCTCCTTTCACTCTCTGTCCCAAACGTACCAAACAACCAGTTCTTATAGCCCTTAGCCGTACCCTTATCCTACTCCTCCTCTGCTGATGTAGAGGTTAATCCAGGCCCTGCAGTGCCTAGCTCCACTCCCATTCCCCAGGTCCTCTTATTTGTTGACTTCTGTAACCGTAAAAGCCTTKGTTTCATGCATGTTAACATCAGAAGCCTCCTCCCTAAGTTTGTTTTATTCACTGCTTTAGCACACTCTGCCAACCCAGATGTCCTAGCTGTGTCTGAATCCTGGCTTAGGAAGGCCACCAAAAACCCTGAAATGTCCATCTCTAACTATAACATTTTCCGACAAGATAGAACTGCCAAAGGGGGCGGAGTTGCAATCTACTGCAGAGACAACCTGCAAAGTTTTGTCTTACTATCCAGGTCTGTGCCAAAACAATTTGAGCTTCAACTTTTAAAGATCCACCTTTCCAGAAACAAGTCTCTCTGTTGCCGCTTGCTATAGACCACCTTCTGCCTCCAGCTGTGCCCCATATGTGAATTGATTGCCCCCCATCTATCTTCAGAGCTCGTGCTGTTAGGTGACCTAAACTGGGACATGCTTAACACCTCGGCCATCCTACAATCTAAGCTAGATGCCCTCAATCTCACACAAATTATCAATGAACCTACCAGGTACAACCCCAAATCCGTAAACACAGGCACCCTCATAGATATCATCCTAACCAACCTGTCCTCCAAATACACCTCTGCTGTCTTCAACCAGGATCTCTTGCTTGTGTCCGTAATGGGTCTGCGGTCAAACGACCACCCCTCATCACTGTCAAACGCTCCCTAAAACACTTCAGCGAGCAGGCCTTTCTAATCGACCTGGCCCGGGTATCCTGGAAGGATATTGACCTCATTCCGTCAGTAGAAGATGCCTGGTTATTCTTTAAAAGTGCTTTCCTCACAATCTTAAATAAGAATGCCCCATTCAAAAAAAATTGAACCAGGAACAGATATAGCCCGTGGTTCACTCCAGACCTGACTGCCCTTGACCAGCACAAAAACATCCTTTGGCGTTCGGCATTAGCATCAAATAGCCCCCGCGATATGCAACTTTTCAGGGAAGTTAGGAACAAATATACACAGGCAGTTAGGAAAGCAAAGGCTAGCTTTTCAAACATAAATTTGCATCCTGCAGCACAAACTCCAAAAAGTTCTGGGACACTGTAAAGTCCATGGAGAATAAGAGCACCTCCTTCCAGCTGCACACTGCACTGAGGCTAGGAAACACTGTCACCACCGATAAATCCACAATAATAGAGATTTTCAATAAGCATTTTTCTACGGCTGACCATGCTTTCCAGCTGGCCACCCCTACCCTGGTCAACAGCCCTGCACTCCCCACAGCAACTTGCCCAAGCCTCCCCCATTTCTCCTTCACCCAAATCCAGATAGCTGATGTTCTGAAAGAGCTGCAAAATCTGGACCCCTGCAAATCAGCAGGGCTAGACAATCTGGACGCTCTCTTTCTAAAATTATCAGACGAAAATGTTGCAACCCCTATTACTAGCCTGTTCAACCTCTCTTTCGTATCCTCTGAGATCCCCAAAGATTGGAAAGCTGCCGCGGTCATCCACCCTTCAAAGGGAGAGACACTAGACTCAAACTGCTACAGGGATATATCTATCCTAACCTGCCTTTCTAAGGTCTTCGAAAGCCAAGTTAACAAACAGATCACCGACCATTTCGAATACCACTGTACCTTCTCCGCTATACAATCTGGTTTCCGAGCTGGTCATGGGTGCACCTCAGCCACGCTCAAGGTCCTAAACAATATTATAACCGCCATTGATAAGAGACAATACTGTGCAGCTGTATTCATCGACCTGGCCAGGGCTTTCGACTCTGTCAATCACTACATTCTTATCGGCAGACTCAACAGCCTTGGTTTCTCAAATGACTGCCTTGCCTGGTTCACCAACTACTTCTCAGACAGAGTTCAGTGTGTTAAATTGGAGAGCCTGTTGTCCGGACCTCTGGTAGTCTCTATGGGGGTGCCACAGGGTTCAATTCTCGAGCCGACTCTCTTCTCTGTATACATCAATGATGTCGTGATTCTCTGATCCACCTCTACGCAGATGACACCATTCTGTGTACTTCTGGCCCTTCTTTGTACACTGTGTTAACTAACCTCCAGACGAGCTTCAATGCCATACAACTCTCCTTCCTTGGCCTAAAACTGCTMTTAAATGCAAGTAAAACAAAATGCATGCTCTTCAACCGATCGCTGCCCGCACCTCCCCGCCCGTCCAGCATCACCACTCTGGACGGTTCTGACTTAGAATATATGAACAACTACAAACACCTAGATATCTGGTTAGACTGTAACCTCTCCCTCCAGACTCACATTAAGCAAGTCCAATCCAAAATTAAATCTAGAATCGGCTTCCTATTTCGCAACAAAGCATCCTTCACTCATGCTACCAAACATACCCTTGTAAAACTGACTATCCTGCCAATCTTTGACTTCGGCGATGTCATTTACGCGCTCTAGCAGGTATATTTCACTGGTCACCCCCAAACCCAATTCCTCCTTTGAACGCCTTTCCTTCTAGTTCTCTGCTGCCAATGACTGGAACGAATTGCAAAAATCACTGAAGCTGGAGACCCATATCTCCCTCACTAACTTTAAGCACCAGCTGTCATAGCAGCTCACAGATCACTGTACCTGTACATAGCCGATCTGTAATAAGCCCATCCAACTACCTCATCCCTATACTGTTATTATAATTTTTTTAATCTCCTTTGCACCCCAGTACCTCTACTTGCACATTCATCTTTTGCACATCTATCACTCCAGTGTTTAATTGCTAAATTGTAATTATTTCGCCACTATGGCCTATTTCTTGCCTACCTCCCTTATCTTACCTCATTTGCACACGCTGTACAGTCGTGGCCAAAGGGTTTGAGAATGACACAAATATAAATTTTCACAAAGTTTGCTGCTTCAGTGTCTTTAGATATTTTTGTCAGATGTTACTATGGAATACTGAAGTATAATTACCAGCATTTCATAAATGTCAAAGGCTTTTATTGACAATTACATGAAGTTGATGCAAAGAGTCAATATTTGCAGTGTTGACCCTTCTTTTTCAAGACCTTTGCAATCCACCCTGGAATGCTGTCAATTAACTTCTGGGCCACATCCTGACTGATGGCAGCCCATTCTTGCATAATCAATGCTTGGAGTTTGTCAGAATTTGTGGGTTTTTGTTTGTCCACCCGCCTCTTGAGGATTGACCACAAGTTCTCAATGGGATTAAGGTCTGGGGAGTTTCCTGGCCATGGACCCAAAATATTGATGTTTTGTTCCCCGAGCCACTTAGTTATCACTTTTGCTTTATGGCAAGGTACTCCATCATGCTGGAAAAGGCATTGTTCGTCACCAAACTGTTCCTGGATAGTTGGGAGAAGTTGCTCTCGGAGGATGAGTTGGTACCATTCTTTATTCATGGCTGTGTTCTTAGGCAAAATTGTGAGTGAGCCCACTCCCTTGGCTGAGAAGCAACCCCACACATGAATGGTCTCAGGATGCTTTACTGTTGGCATGACACAGGACTGATGGTAGTGCTCACCTTGTCTTCTCTGGACAAGCTTCCTGCTGCCCTTCTTGACACCAGGCCATCCTCCAAAAGTCTTCGCCTCACTGTGCGTGCAGATGCACTCACACCTGCCTGCTGCCATTCCTTAGCAAGCTCTGTACTGGTGGTGCCCCGATCCCGCAGCCGAATCAACTTTAGGAGACGGTCCTGGCGCTTGCTGGACTTTCTTGGGCGCCCTGAAGCCTTCTTTACAACAATTGAACCGCTCTCCTTGAAGTTCTTGATGATCCGATAAATGGTTGATTTAGGTGCAATCTTACTGGCAGCAATATCCTTGCCTGTGAAGCCCTTTTTGTGCAAAGCAATGATGATGGCACGTGTTTCCTTGCAGGTAACCATGATTGACAGAGGAAGAAAAATTATTCCAAGCACCCACCCTCCTTTTGAAGCTTCCAGTCTGTTATTCGAACTCAATCAGCATGACAGAGTGATCTCCAGCCTTGTCCTCGTCTTCACTCACACCTGTGTTAACGAGAGAATCACTGACATGATGTCAGCTGGTCCTTTTGTGGCAGGGCTGAAATGCAGTGGAAATGTTTTTGGGGGATTCAGTTTATTTGCATGGCAAATAGGGACTTTGCAATTAATTGCAATTCATCTGATCACTCTTCATACCATTCTGGAGTATATGCAAATTGCCATCATACAAACTGATTTACAAACTGACACAAATTTGTGTCATTCTCAAAACTTTTGACCACGACTGTATATAGATTTTTTTTCTTTATTTTGTTATTTACTGTATGTTTGTTTATTCCATGTGTAACTCTGTGTTGTTGTTTGTGTCGCACTGCTTTGCTTTATCTTGGCCAGGTCGCAGTTGTAAATGAGAACTTGTTCTCAACTAGCCTACATGGGTAAAGAAAGGTCAAATAAATAAATTTTAAAAAAAAWTTGCTCAATAAAAACTGGAATTACTTCCACAAATATTTTTCTGACATCACATTTGCCTGTTTCACCAAGTGTTGTAACAGAAAGCTAAGAAATCCTTTAGAATCTGTGGAAGCCCCTTCAATTAATAGAGCAAGTATGATATAATCTCTAAAGAAACTGCAATGGTGATCCATTGCTGGATATTTATTCCCTGCCTGGGTGCTCTAACCACTTATCTGTTGCAGAGAGGCTTTCAATATGACTTCTGTGTTTGGATCAGTCTTCCGGTAGAGGCTTGGTAAACAGAAGTATTTCCTTGTGAGTGCACATCTAATCTCTCACCAGCAGGGGGTGACCTCTGCATGGCTAAAAAGGCTACAGCATCATTTTCCTTCTGGTAACTGCTGCTGTTTGAAAATGACACACAACCGTGATTCAAGTGGAATTTCCTGTTAGAAATTGGTCCTGCGCGTGCAGTAACCAGTCAGCACTACCAAGCCCTGCTTCACCAGGCTTCCTTTGTTAGTGTATTGCTCGCTGTGGGTGTGCGTGTGTGTGCTCGTACACACAAAAAAGGTAGGATTCCTTAAGGGTTTGTTGGGAAGGGTGATGGTTTTATCTGGAGACATAATGACTCAACAAAAAAACTTTGAGCTCTTCAATGCTTCTTTACAGTTCACAAAAGGGTTCTTTGCTTGTTTAGTGATATTTACAATGTAGGGAAGGTGGCTTATTAGAATACTGTTGGGCATGGTTTTCCCACAGCTCCTTTTATGAGCGAGAGTGCCATTACAGTTTATCTAATGTGTTAAGCCATTACATTTAACCCAACCCCCTGAACCAGAGAGGTGCGGAGGGCTGCCTTAATCGACATCCATGGCACCCAGGGGTTAACTGCCTTGCTCAGGGGTAGAATGACAGATTTTTACCTTGTCAGCTCGGGGATTTGATCCAGCAACCTTTCGGTTACTGGCCCGACACTCTAACCACTAGGCTACACTGAGCAAACAAAACATTAAGAACACCTGCTCTTTCCATGACAGACTGACCAGATGAATCCAGGTGAAAGCTATGATCCTTTATTGGTGTTAAATCCACTTCAGTCAGTGTAGATGTATTGAGACATGGATTGTGTATGTGCATGTGTGCCTTTWAGATTGTGAATGGGCAAGACAAAAGATGTAAGTGCCTTTGAACGGGGTATGGTAGTAGGTGCCAGGCGCACCGGTTTATGTCAATTACTGCAACCATGCTGAGTTTTTCACACTTAACAGTTTCCCATGTGTATCAAGAATGGTCCACCACCCAATGGACATCCASCCAACTTGACACAACTCTGGGAAGCATTGGAGTCAACATGGGCCAGCATCCCTGTGGAACGCTTTCGACACCTTGTAGACTCCATGCCACGACGAATTGATACTGTTCGAGGGCAAAAGTGRGGGGGTGCAACTCAATATTAGGAAGGTGTTCTTAATGGTTTGTACACTTAGTGTATATGACTATGGCCAGTGACGGTGTTTTGTGAAAGACTTACATATGGCCTTGTGTTAACTTGAGAACGGTTGACTGTTCCAGAGGTAGCTCACTTGACTCAACAACCACCTATGGAATTTTAACAATATAATGTGGCTGACCATAACTTTTATGGTTTTTCAAAAGGATCTACAAAGAACCTTTCAGATTGAAAAAGGTTCTTTATAGAACCATTCCTTATAAATGTTCTATAAAAAAAACATATAAAAGGGTTCTATATAGCCTCAAAAAGGGTAATACCCATAGGGGAACCAATTTTTGGTGTAGAACCTTTTTTAATAGCTATTTATAGAACCTTAGGAAAGGGTGATTTTTAGTACCATACAGGTTCCATTTAGAATTTAATGAGCATGGTTCTTTATTGAACCTTCTTTGTTACAGCCAAATGACCCCTATCTGGTACTGTTTAGAACCATTATGTTTTGGGTGTGACAACATGACAGCACGTGAGAACATGAGAAAGTAATAGATATGAATTAACCATATGAATTAACCATATGAACAGATTGCTTTATATAAATAATGTTTTGTTGTTACATTTAACTGCTGAAAATGCTGTTATCAAGGTCATTTCCTTAGTAGGTGATGTCAGAGGTATGTGGGAGAAGTCGGATCTCAGGGATGATTAACACTTCCCACTAGTAATTACCAGTTGGAGGGCTGTTCAAGTGGATTTTTCCCAATCGTATGTGGTAAATAATCACTTCCCACCTGGTTACGAATGCAGGATTAGGTACAATCATTACTGCACTTTGAAAAGCTGGTAGGGGCTCATTAGCATATTTGGGGGCATGGTCTACAATATATTGTATTTGTGCCAACCGTCAGTAGAAATGTTCTACCAGTTTAAGTGGTTTTATTGTTATGTTGATGAAAGATATATTTTAACATGGTCAGTGTGGCAATTGGTGTGTAATTGACTCAATGAAATAGCGTATGGTGCTTTGGTAGCACGTTTACAGATAGTATACAAGCATAAAGTTTAGGAGCAGAATAAACTGGGACATTAACTGGGATGACATTCCCTGTCATCAGAGACCAAGAAGAGCTAGCTGAAAGCCACGCTTCAAATAAGCCACTCTTGCAGTCTTCTGCTACATTGTGTAAGCTACTGGAAAATGCACAAAAACATCTTTACAGTACAGCTCATTACTAACACATTCTCCTGCAAACGTTTCAGAACACTGTCAAAAGTCTTGCCCAACTTGGATCGTCATAACCATGAAATACTTCTCTCACTTCCACTGACGTTTGGCACAAGTGAACATATTTAACCACACCAAGCATATGCTAATGAGCCTGAACCAGTTCATTGCCCCACCTATATTTTAAAGTGCAGCAAAGATCATACCTTATAATCAAAATACTGGGTATAAAAATCTTCCATACCTACAAGGCATCAAACTATACCATGTGAGTTTGTGTTTAGCTGTGAATTGTTCCTTTGACCTTTTTGTACTGCAGGGAACAACACTGGCCCTACCCTTGTTTTTTGAAAGTATGTTAATAAACTCAACAAAAAAGAAACGTCCTCTCACTGTCAACTGCGTTTATTTGCAACAAACTTAACATGTGCAAATATTTGTATGAACATAACAAGATTAAACAACTGAGACAAACTCAACAAGTTCCACAGACATGTGACGAACAGAAATTTAATAATGTGTCCCTGAGCAAAGGGGGGGGGTCAAAATCAAAAGTAACAGTCAGTATCTGGTGTGGCCACCAGCTGTATTAAGTACTGCAGTGCATCTCCTCCTCATGGACTACACCAGATTTACCAGTTCTTGCTGTGAGATGTTACCCCACTCTTCCAACAAGGCACCTGCAAGTTCCCAGACATTTCTGGGGGGAATTGCCCTAGCCCTCACCCTCCGATCCAACAGGTCCCAGACGTGCTCAATGGGATTGAGATCCGGGCTCTTGCAGGAAATCATGTACAGAACGAGCAGTATGGCTGGTGGAATTGTCAGGCTGGAAGGTCATGTCAGGATCAGCCTGTAGGAAGGGCACCTTCAGCCTGTAGGAGGATGTCTTCCCTGTAACGCACAGCGTTGAGATTGCCTGCAATGACAACAAGCTCAGTCCGATGATGCTGTGACACTCCGCCCAAGACCTTGACGGACCCTCCACCTTCAAATTGATCCCGCTCCAGAGTACAGGCCTCGGTGTAACGCTCATTCCATCGAACGATAAACGCGAATCCGAACATCACCCCTGGTGAGACAAAACCGCGACTCGTCAGTGAAGAGCACTTTTTGCCAGTCCTGTCTGGTCCAGTGACGGTGGGTTTGTGCCCATAGGCAACGTTGTTGCCGGTGATGTCTGGTGAGGACCTGCCTTACAACAGGCCTACAAGCCCTCAGTCCAGCCTCTCTCAGCCTATTGCGGACAATCTGATCACTGATGGAGAGATTGTGCTTTCCTGGTGTAACTCGGGCAGTTGTTGTTGCCATCCTGTACCTGTCCCACAGGTGTGATGTTCGGATGTACCGATCCTGGGCAGGTGTTGTTACACGTGGTCTGCCACTGCGAGGACAATCAGCTGTCCGTCTTGTCTCCCTGTAGTGTTTTTCAGAGTCAGTAGAAAGGCCTCTTTAGTGACCTTAATTGCCTACCGTCTGTAAGCTGTTAGTGTCTTAACGACCGTTCCACAAGTGCATGTTCATTAATTGTTTATGGGTTGTTGAACAAGCATGGGAAACAGTGTTTAAACCCTTTAACAATGAAGATCTGTGAAAATGTTGGGATATATACGAATTATCTTTTAAAGACAGGGTCCTGAAAAAGAGACGTTTCTTTTTTTGCTGAGTTTATATGTTCCAAACAATAAGTATGAAGCTGGTGGCACTGCAGAAACATCCATGCACTCCCAACCAAGTTCAAATCTGCAAAGAATTCTTGTTCGCTCTACGTCACGTGTCCTTGAGCACTGCTAGTTGATGTTACATTGGTGGTGATAATTGTACAATTTTTTTACTTGATTCTGGGCAGTGTTTCTGCAAAGTGCTGAAATGCATTCTTGCCAATAAGTCTGTGGCCATATTTAGTTTACGCTCACAGATCTGGTGGTGTAGCTGCACTGCAGCAGGATTTTACAGGTTGGTAGTGAGCAAGGGTTGTTACTTCAAATACCATTTAAGACTGAGTTGCAATTTTATTCACGGTAGAAAATAATGCAAGATTTAAAGTAATTGAAATCAGAATACAGCAGCATACTGTCATTTTATAGAAATAAGACCTTCAAGTAGTATATTTTTACTTTATTTTTAATGCAACTTTAGGCCAAGTGCAAAAATGTATTCTTGGCTAAAAAAAATATAGTCGATCCCCATTATATCCTAGACCTGGTGGCTCAGCAGGAACTTCTGGTAGTTAGCAAGCAAGAGGTTGTGAGTTTGAGTCCCAAGACAGCAGCATACTGTCCATAGAATAATATAATCTCTGCAATGAGAAAAAAAACAAATAGACATTTCACATGGAAATGAGTTTTTGGAACACTTCACATGTCACATGAAATGTTTTTGGAACACTTCACGTGACATTGATGTGTGAAAACATGTTTTGGATAACTTTACATGTAAAAATATGCAATTGCGTGAGTTGTCTTTGTTCAGCAAAAGTATGGATAAACCTGAAATTTGAACTCACAACCTCGATTTGATGGACACTGACCTTTCTGCTGTGCCACAAAGTCTTTAGCATTCACATATACAGTGGCTTGCGAATGTATTCACCCCCCTTGGCATTATATATWTTTTTTTGCCTTACAATCTGGAATTAAAAATTGATTTTTGGAGGTTTTGTATCATTTGATTTACACAACATGTAAATCGTTTGGAAGATGTAAATCACTTGGAAGATGCAAATGTTTTTTTTGTGAAACAAACAAGAAATAAGACAAAAGAACATAACTTGAGCGCGCATAACTATTCACTCCCCCAAAGTCAATACTTTGTAGAGCCACCTTTTGCAGCATTTACAGCTGCATGTCTCTTGGGGTATGTCTCTATAAGCTTGGCACATCTAGCCACTAGGATTTTTGCCCATTCTTCAAGGCAAAGCTGCTCCAGCTCCTTCAAGTTGGATGGGTTCCGCTGGTGTACAGCAATCTTTAAGTCATACCACAAATTCTCAATTGGATTGAGGTCTGGGATTTGACTAGGCAATTCCAAGACATTTAAATGTTTCCCCTTAAACCACTCAAGTGTTGCTTTAGCAGTATGCTTAGGGTCATTGTCCTGCTGGAAAGTGAACTTCCGTCTCAGTCTCAAATCTCTGGAAGACTGAAACAGGTTTCCCTCAAGAATTTCCCTGTATTTAGCGCCATCCATCATTCCTTCAATTCTGACCAGTATCCCAGTCCCTGCCGATGAAAAACATGGTGTTCTCGGGGTGATGAGAAATTTTTGTCTCGTCTGACCAGAGTACCTTCTTCATTATGTTTGGGGAGTCTCCCACATGCCTTTTGGCAAACACCAAACGTGTTTGCTTATTTWTTTTTTTTAAGCAATGGCTTTTTTCTGGMCACACTTCCGTAAAGCCCAGGTCTGTGGAGTGTACGGCTTAAAGTGGTACTATGGACAGATACTCCAATCTCCGCTGTGAAACTTTGCAGCTCCTTCAGGATTATCTTTGCTATCTTTGTTGCCTCTCTGATTAATGCCCTCCTTGCCTGGTCTGTGAGTTTTGGTGGGCGGCCCTCTCTTGGCAGGTTTGTTCTGGTGCCATATTCCTTCAATTTTTTTTAAGTGGATTTAATGGTGCTCTGTGGGATGTTTAAAGTTTCTGATATTTTTTATAACCCAACGCTGATCTGTACTTCTCCACAACTTTGTCCCTGACCTGTTTTGAGAGCTCCTTGGTCTTCATGGTGCCTCATGCTTTGTGGTGTTGCAGACTCTGGGGCCTTTCAGAACAGGTGTATATATACTGAGATCATGTGACAGATCATGAGACACTTAGATTGCACACAGGTGGACTTTATTTAACTAATTATGTGACTTCTGAAGGTAATTGGTTGCACCAGATCTTATTTAGGGGCTTCATAGCGAAGGTGGTGAATACGTATGCACGCACCACTTTTCCGTTTWTTTWWTTWTTTWAATTTTTTGAAACAAGTTATATTTTCATTTCACTTCACCAATTTGGACTATTTTGTGTATGTCCATTACATGGAATCCAAATAAAAATCCATTTAAATTACTGTTTGTAATGCAACAAAATAGGAAAACGCCAAGGGGGATGAATACTTTTGCAAGGCACATTCAATACCTATACTCTTTTTCACTGGTGTAACACAGTTTCTTTTTTTCTTATAGTGGACATTACCTTGAAGATCTGACGTTGTTTCAAAGGTACCAATTCAACATATTGCATACGGCATCTTGTGGGTGACAACTTTTTTCAAATTTAATGTATTTTCCACGTAGATTCCACATCACAATACGTTGACAATATTAATTAACCAGTTTGTGCCCAGTGGGATACTACAGTGTGTAGTATAGTATTCCACAGTTCACTACAGAATTCTATAGTAAGTACATRGTATTTTTCATGTGAGGAAGCTGTCCACAAGGAAACAACTGCCAATTTCAAACAATTGTTATGTTGATATGAGATTCCTGTAAGCATTGATCAATGTACAAAACAACATGTTCATATCTATTTACTTTTCATATCACGTTTCTCAGTATCATCCATAAACAGGAAGATATATTGCTGAGTGGGCAGGTTGTAAAACATGATCCTATTATGTAGATTTTTTTTTTCAGTCCACTCAGCCGAAATTAATGCGACACACACACACACACACACACACACACACACACACACACACCAACACACACACACACACACACACACACACACACACACACACAATGGTAGAAAAAGGACATAATCTGTCTTCTCTAAATCTTAACATACAATAGTTAGGACATAAATATATGTAGGAAAAATTTTGCCCTTCAAAATGTTACATATAGTGCCCTTTTCCACATTTTGTTACATTATAGCCTTGTTCTGGAATTGATTAAATAAATAAAAAATCCTCAGCAATCTACACACAATAACCCATAATGACAAAGTGAAAACAAGTTTTTAGAAAATGTTCGCAAATGTATGTATAAAATGTATAAAAACAGAAATGCCTTACTAACATAAATATTCAGACCCTTTGCTATGAGACTCGAAATTGAGCTCAGGTGCATCCTGTTTCCATTGATCAATCTTGAGATGTTTCTACAACTTGTTTGGAGTCCACCTGTGGTAAATTCAATTGATTGGACATGATTTGGAAAGGCATATAAGGTCCCACAGTTGACAGTGCATCTCAGAGCAAAAACCAAAGCCATGAGGTCGAAAGAATTGTCCATAGAGCGCTTAGACAGGATTGTGTCGAGGCACAGATCTGGGGAAGGGTAMCWAAACATTTCTGATGCATTGAAGGTCCCCAAGAACACAGTGGCATCCATCATTCTTAAATGGAAGAAGTTTGGAAGCATTAATACTCTTCCTAGAGCTGGCTGCCCGGCCAAACTGAGCAATTGGGGAGAAGGGCCTAGGTCAGGGAGGTGACCAAGAACCTTATGGTCACTCTGACAGAGCTCTAGAATTCCTTTGTGGAGATGGGAGAACCTTCCAGAATGACAACCATCTCTGCAGCACTCCACCAATCAGGCCTTTATGGTAGAGTGGCCAGACGGAAGCTACTCCTCAGTAAAAGGCACATGASAGCCTTCATGGAGTTTGCCAAGAGGCACCTAAAGACTCTCAGACCATGAGAAACAAGATATTTTTTTACTTAACCTTTTTTAACTTGGCAACCAAGACTGAACTCTTTGGCCTGAATGTCACGTTTGGAGGAAACCTGGCTTTTTTTTCAGGGGCAGGGACTGGGAGACGAGTCAGAATCGAGGAAAAGATGAACGAAGCAAAGTACATTGAGATCCTTGATGAAAACCTGCTCCAGAGCTCTCAGGACCTCAGACTATGGCGAAGGTTCACCTTCCAACAGGACAACAACTCTAACCACACAGACAAGACAATGCAGGAGTGTCTTCAGGGCAAGTCTCTGAATGTCTTTGTGTGGCCCAGCCAGACCTCGGACTTGAACCCGATCGAACATCTCTGGAGAAACCTGAAAATATCTGTGCAGCAACGCTCCTCATCCAACCTGACAGAGCTTGAGAGGATTTGCAGAGAATAATGTGAGAAACTCCCCAAATACAGGTGTGCCAAGCTTGTAGCGTCATACCCAAGAAGACTTGAGGCTGTAATCACTGCCAAAGGTGCTTCAACAAAGTACAGAGTAAAGGGTCTGAATACTTATGTAAATGTAATATTTCAGTTTTTTAAACATCAAACAGTGTTGGCTTCGTCATTATGGGGTATTGTGTGTAGATTGATGAGGGGAAAAAAAGATTTAGTCCATTTTAGAAAACAGCTGTAACCTAACAAAATGTGGAAAAAGTCAAGGGGTCTGAATATTTTCCGAAGGCACTGAAGCTAAATGGCTGTAAGCCAAAACTAATGGGTAACCATTTGCCACAGTAATGTTGATTTAGGTTCCCTTTCCACTGCATTTGAATGTAGCCGAGTGCCTGACATTGGCTTTCTTAGCAACTTCCAGATGTACTTCAGAAGTAAAAATATACACGGCTCTGCTGTATCAGATACATCTATGATGAATGTATATCCCGATTTCTCTTACTACTGTGTCAATATTTGGGTTTTCCAATACCCTCAGTTTTCCCTACTTTCGTTTTCTTGTCTTGTCCCCTTTCCCACTCTCTCACCATTTTCCCTCTTTTTCTCGCTTTCTGCCTTTTGTGTCTCTGGGTTTGCTGTATTGCACATATTCTTGGTATGGGAGAAGAGCATAGTTAATCAAGAGACTGATTTCTCCTTCATTCACTGACCACCTCTCCTTCCACAGAGATAGAAGTCAGAGGTAGCAACCTAGGCAATCAGGGTCATGAACCCCAGCATGAATATCACTGCCCAACAAAACTGCCTGGACCCAGACAGTAAGCAGGTCTGTGGACACACCTGCTTCATGGGGCTGGATGGAGTGACTGCAGCTCTGGACAAAGTGGAAGCCAGTCAGTACCAGTGCCTGTAGCACTCCCAGTGTCAATATCATATTACTGATATTACTATTAGTACTAGTGGCAGTATCCATACACTGGCAACACCCACCCACACTACTGTCAATATCAGGACCAATACCCACTTCTAGCTGTATTGACACCAATAACATCACTAGTACCACACCAATAACTAATAGTCTCAACGGCATCAGCAATAAACACCAATAGAGGCATTTTATTCTCCTTTATTTATGTCGTAATAGCTGTGGTAATAGCACCTAGGCTTACATGTCACCAGTACCAGTACTAGTGTAGTTATCAGCCTCAGACAGTCCATTACCAGCTGCCTGTCTAGTGGTGTTAGCTAGACTATCCTCATTCCCAAGTGTGACTGTGACTCAGGTCAGTATGTAACTGATCCTGTAGATAGCTGCTGGCTCAGAGGGATTGTGGGATGCATGGGGTTCATGGAATGGCCACTGGAACGTACCAGACACCAGACAGACGTAGCATTTTAGTCCTCTATATGTACGGTTGTGGAGTAACATAATACATGCTCCATAGTGGCACAGCGGTCTGTGCTAGATGCGTCACTACAGACCCTGGTTTGATTCCAGGCTGTATCACAAACAGCTGTGATTGGGAGTCCCATAGGGCGGCGCACAATTGGCCCAGCATTATTAGGGTTTGGCCAGGGTAGGCCATCATTGTAAATAAGAATTTGTTACCTTTATTTAACTAGGCAAGTCAGTTAAGAACAAATTCTTATTTACAATGACTACCTACCCGGCCAAACACTAACCCGGACGACGCTGGGCCAATTGTGTACAGCCCTATGGGACTCCCAATCACAGCCGGTTGTGATACAGCCTGCAATCGAAACCAGGGTTTGTAGTGACGTCTCTAGCACTGAGACGCAGTGCCTTAGACCGCTGCGCCTCTTGGGAGCCCCATTCTTAACTGACTTGCTTAGTTAAATAAAGGTTAAGCAAAAAATGTAAAGTGATTTGTTTTGAGATTTGTGTGCTATTGCTGTCTGTTTGTGTGGACTACAGGAGTGTACCTGGATGGCTGCTGTGTGCCGCACCAGAGGCACAAGCTGGAGAGACGTACCCTGGGTAGTAAGCGCCATATTCCAGTGGTTATACCCCACTTGACTGAGTCCTACGGACCGGCCAAGACCGGCTCCGAGAATGCCGTCCCACTGTACTTGAGGCATGGAACCACAGTCTGATTGTATGTGTTTTGGATCGCATCCCAGTATCCTAGCATCATCCTATAACCATCCTAGCAACCTAGCATCATCCTATCACCATCCTAGCAACCTAGCATAATCCTATCACCATCCTAGCAACCTAGCATCATCCTATCACCATCCTAGCAACCTAGCATCATCCTATCACCATCCTAGCAACGTAGCATCATCCTATAAGCATCCCAGCAACTTAAAATCATCCTAGTAATCTACTGTAGCATCATCCTATAATCCTAGCATATTAAAGGAGTTTGGTTCATGGCATCCCTCTACCCCACGTGCTGCCATCCACGATACATTTTACCCACTTTAAACACTGCTGCTCTCTGACTGACTGACTGACTGGCACGAGGCTGGCAAGCTATCCAGAGCAGGGATTACAATGCTAACCTTCTGTCAACATACCAAAAACGTTTTATCCCAACATTGACTCAACTTTACCCCATCCACACAGTACAGGACTCTATTTATTTCTTAATCCCACACACACAACTCATCTGAAATGCAAATCTTTTTACACTCTTAGCTCTCAAACTTGCCCAAGAATGGATAAGGCTTTTGAGGGTGATTGAGCCCAGGCCAAAAGGAAAAGAGTGCATCAGACTTGAGTTCAAATTATAACCACAGTAAAGCAGATCTAGCATCAGGTCCCTGTCGTGTCTTTGCAGTTGGCAAGAGATCAGTTTGAAGGACTATTTAAGCAAGCGGCTGAGAACGTGAATCAGTACTTGAGGCAAGTCTTCTTCAATAACATACTCAGTCAGTTGCAATCATGCACACATGATGAGCAGAAATAGAATGTTTAAATCTCAGAGTGCTCATATGTCAGACCGGATGCTCATGCTACCAGCCATAGGCCAATCATCCAGCCTACCACCATTCCTTTTTGATGCCTTAGTCTCCCCTCATACATGGATGCCCCTAATACATAGGAAGCCCTACAGATGGTTATGCAATAGTAGTGCTGTTTGTAAAGAACATACAGTGTGGCAGTAAAGCTCAGGTAAGAGAGTTACTGGGTAAAACCACATTCCCACAAGGAGACGTCTCTCTCATGTAGGCCTCAGAGCTGCTCACCCTCCTGGTTTAATGAGCTGGCACACAGTCACTCAGCGCTCCAAGTCATWTACATCCATCCACCAAAAGGCCTGAGGACTAGTTCACTTACTGCTGATAGAGTAAGTGTTCGTTTTTTTTACAAACCTTTTGAAATGCAGTTGACATCTTACTATGTTTCCTGTATATTCTGTATATTTTTCTGTGTTTCTTTACTTGCCTGTGGGTCTGTGAGAGTGACAAAGCGTCTCAGTAGCTCAGCTGCTCCGGAGTCCTGTTAATCCGTCCCAGTAAGAGTCCAGTTAAGAGTCATGGCCTCCCTTTGTTTCCCTACCAGGCTCAGTGTATCTTACTGAGATTTAATGTAAGCCCCTTAAATTGTGGAAAAGCCCCCTGGCTCCTGTGGAGACTAGTATTCCCTGGAGACGTGAGAGGACCTCACCTGGCCAGCCCACAGACTCAGCAGAAACCACTGAAATGTCTCAGGCTAAAAGAGTATGAGAGGATGCTATGTAGCACAGGAGATATGCTCTGTTAACTGGACCCAATGCCCTCATCCTCTCTCAGGGCCTCCTACAAACTTCCCCATACTGTACATGGAAAATATCCCCTCACAGAAATATGGTTCGGTTGTTAAGAGGTGATGGTAATATGAGGAACCATTCATAGCATTCAAATACATAATTGCACATGTGAAACCATGTGTTTTTTGAACAGTTCACATGTGATTATGTATATTTTCATATTTGAAAATCATGTGAAAYCATGTATTTTTGAAACACTTCACATATAATATTTCACATGAAGTTTCACGTGATCGCGTAACCTTTCACATGTGTATTAACGTTTTCACATGAGATTTCCCAGGTGATGACCTGCAAACAAAAATGAGTCTTTACAATACACACACAGAGTGCATTCGACTTACATATTCAACTACATTGTGTGTTTATTTATACAGTAATTGTTATTGAACATATCCTCGCCTGGGATTTAAACTCACAACCTCTTGGTTCACTCCATTCCAATCTTCTGGCTACACCACCATGTCTGTGTCAATAACTGACTTCACCTGTATTCATACACTTTGTAATAATCAGCTTTGTTAAAAAAAACACTCAAGAAAAATTATTATATTTATCATAGTGTTTCAGGAGTAACATTAAATGAAAATAGTATGCCACACCAACATGAGACAACTATACAGAAAATCCTCAAAATGCTGAAATATGTCAATTAAATCAATGATGACAGAATAATCAGAATAGCTGATAACTAAAATAGCAGTGCAGATGGCACTCTTTTGCTAATTGCAAAAGAGTATTGGTAATGAATGTAAATGGGAATGCTATAGACTTTGTCGTGCAGCAGAAAAGGTCAGTGGACCTATAAATCCAGAGGTTGTGAGTTCAAATCCCAGGTTGGGTAATTCGTTAGCTGAACAGCGATAACACACGCAATTGCACGTGACATTCAAAAAGCACATATTGTATTCCCAAAACACATTTTGTCAGATGAAGTGTTCCAAAAACACATTTTCCCATGAATTCACATGAAATGTCACAAAAACACGTTTTCATGTGAAGTGTCCCAAAAACACGTTTTCATGTGAAGTGTCCCCAAAACACGTTTTCACAAGTGAAATGTCATGTGACGTGTCCCAAAAATACATTTTCAAATGTGAAATATCATGGAAAGTGTTCCAAAAACACGTTTTCACATGATATCACTTGTGAAAGTGTGCCAAAAACACGTTCTCACATATCGTGTTAAATCATGTGATTTTCCACATGTGAAATCATGTAGTTCAACATGTGATAACATGGAACTACGCTGTTAGTCGTTGCTGTTTATTTTGCTGTAAATTTTTGTCATTTTAGGTACATTTATACAGTAATAGTGTTTTGCTATACTGTATATTTACTGTGAATCGCAATGCACTCGGGTACTTTTTGGACTGTGCTGCAAATGAACTTGGCACGCCTCAATTGCCTTTAAACTTACTTGTTTAGATGCACATATGGCACAAACTTTATTCTTTTTTAACTTAATGGTTACTAAGTTGGATTGAAAATAGTGGAAACAACTTTTAATRTATTTCTACAGCTGAACTGTATTTTTACAGTAAATATACTGTACAACAACGAACTGTATTCAGGAAGTACACCTAAATTMAAATTATTTTCAATCCCGGAAAATTTGTAATTCACAAATATATATWTTTTTTACCCCGTTTTTCTCCCCAATTTCATGGTATCCCATTGGTAGTTACAGTCTTGTCTCATCGCTGTAACTACCGTACGGCCTCAGGAGAGGCGAATGTCGAGAGTCRTGCGTCCTCCGAAACACAACACAACCCAACCAAGCCGCACTGCTTCTTGACACAATGCCCACTTAACCCGGGAGCCAGCCGCACCAATGTGTCGGAGGAAACTCYGTGCACCTGGCGACTGTGTCAGCGTGCAATGCACCYAGCCCGCCACAGGAGTCGCTAGTGCGCGATGGGACAAGGACATCCCTGCCGGCCAAACCCTCCCCTACCCCGGACACCGTCACTTTCTGAATTGACTGAAACTTAAATGGAATTGACCTCAACATTGGTTAACACACTTGGGATGTAACCACACCTAGGATTTAAACTGACAACCTCTTGGATGCCAGCAATTTGAATTTCCTGCTTCACCACCAGGTAAGTGGCCATGACAGAGATCAGCCACTGGTTTATTGTCACAAATACATTTCTGGACTTTGCTAAAAGTTGCCCGGAATCAAGTCAATAATCGTGCAATTATCTGACAACACCGACAAGAAAGTAGCTRTGCTCAGGGACACTTGACATTATGTTCTAGACTCAATCAGATCAACATCCACATAGCTGGTGCAGATCTGATAGAATATGGCCTTAAGTGTGCATAAATTCTCTCAGGTTTTGAACTTGCAACCTTTTGGTCTGGAATGCATTAATGTCTCAGCAGTGCATTAATGTCTCAGCAGTGCCACACAACGGTTATATGTTACCAAGGACGTACACTGAGTGTGCAAAACATTAGGATAACCTGCTCTTTCCATGACATCGTCTGACCAGATGAATCCAGGTGAAAGCTATGACCCCTTATTGATGTCACTTGTTAAATCCACTTCAATCAGTGTAGATAAAGAGAAGGAGACAGGTTAAAGAAGGGTCTTTAAGCCGTGAGACAATTGAGACATGGATTGTGTATGTGTGCCATGGGTGAATGGGAAAGTGCCTTTAAACAGGGAAAACGGTGGTAATAGGTGCCAGGCGTAAAAGTACAGTAGCATATGTGGGGGCATGGTCTAAAATAGGTTGTATTTGTGACAACCGTCAGTGGAAGTGTTGTACCAGTTTAAGTCGTTTAATCATTATGTTGATCAAGGTCGAGCACCTCTTTTGAGTGCTGCAACCTTTGTAAGACATTGAGACAATCATGAGCTGTGCTGCTAAGAGGTTACTGTTCTTCTTCTAAAAGCTTAATGTTAGTTGGTTTACCAGAAGTTAATGGTTCATCTTCAATAACTTACTTTGAACCAGTTGTAAGTGGGATATAGTAAAAATTCCCAGTAACTTACTGTAGCTAATATGTCTCACTGACATTAGTCTGGTAGGCAAGTGAATATTACAAAAATATGATGACTGCTATGAATTAAATAACAAATGGCTCTTTTGTATCACATGCAGAAATGTCTGCCTTTAACAGACTGCAAAACTGACAGTATACAAGCTTAATGTTTATGAACAGAATACAACAGAGCACATTTAACTGGGTTGACAATCAACAAGTGATGACCATGTTGTCAACAGAAACGTTAGWGAAGGCACAGTAGGTTACTGGTAGTGATATGTTTGTTAATGGGGCGCCGAGACATGAGGCAGAGTTCCTCTGTCCAGTGTCTGTGTTCTTTTGCCCATCTTAATCTTTTCTTTTTATTGGCCAGTCTGAGATATGGCTTTTTCTTTGCAACTCTGCCTAGAAGGCCAGCATCCTCTTCACTGTTGATGTTGAGACTGGTGTTTTCCGGGTACAATTTAAATGAAGCTGCCAGTTGAGGACTTCTGAGGCGTCTGTTTCTCAGAGCCAGTTTTCTCAGAGCCAGGGACACAGTTGTACGAGATCTTCCGTTTCTTGGCAATTTCTCGCATGGAATAGCCTTCATTTCTCAGAACAAGAATAGACTAATCAAACCCACAAATGCTGATGCCCCAGATACTCAGGTAGTCTAAAGAAGGCCAGTTTCATTGCGTCTTTAATCAGGACAACAGTTTTCAGCTGTGCTAACTTAATTGCAAAAGGGTTTTCTAATGATAAATTAGCCTTTTAAAATTATAAACTTGGATTAGCTAACACAGCCATTGGAACACAGGAGTGATGGTTGCTGATAATTGGCCTCTGTAYGCCTATGTAGATATTCCATAAAAAATCTGTCGTTTCCAGCTGCAATAGTCATTTACAACATTAACAATGTCTACACTGTATTTCTGATAAATTTCATGTTATTTTAATGGACAGAAAATGTGCTTTTCTTCCAAAAACAAGGGCATTTCTAAGTGATCCCAAACTTTTGAACGGTAGTGTATATGTAGCAAAAAATCTGTAAAAACAACTAAGAGATTTGTTCTCCGAAGAGGGTGGGTGGTGGAGGGATTATTAAAAACCATTTAAAAAAAGAATTGTTGTAAAAAAATCAAAACATTGTGAACCTGCATTTTCTGCACTGCAGAAACATCGATGCCTTTCCAACCAAGCGATTGTAAGTTCTAAACCCCAAAGAATTATAAGCATCCTTGAGCACTGCTAGTTTTACATTGATGTTACAGRAGCTAGGTTTCCATCCAATTGGTGATAGAYTTCCATGTGAATATTCTCAAATCTGCAGAAAAACAAATTGCGCATTTTCCCACCAGATATGTGTTTCCATCAAATTGACTTGTTCTGTGCTTGATTACGAGTGCACATAAAAATACCTTTTTGCAGTTAAATTCCCATGTACTGAGTAAAAACTACAAATGAAATGGGTTTCCATAGCACTCTACTGATGGTTTTTTATATAGCGCGTGTGCACACTCTGGCATTGCCAAATGCGCTCTAGTCAACAGCTTGCAAATACAGTGCGGGCATAGCCTACATGATAAGATTAATTTGGACAAAATAACAAGATTATTTTCATTTGTCAAACGGCAGCCAAGCATCAATGATCATGTCACCAGAAGGGAAAGGAGCAACAAGCTCACCACTGCACTTTCACAACCTTGTGTGAGTCATCATCATTTATTTCATCTGTAGCCTAATAAACTGCATGCTTTCCCGGCGAATCGTGGTGGGAGGACTACACAACATGTCATTGCATGACTCCAAGTTTACTTCAATATGATGGTTATTATATAAATATTTGCTCATAAAAGCGTTTCCACCGACATTTCTCACATAATTCATTTTACAGACACAATAAAGATCCCACTGTCTAGCATATCTTGTTTTGTCGACATTTAGAAAGTTTACCAGCAAATGTTCTGCTTTCATCAGGCTGTCATGACATTTTCTATCCGACATGTACTTTACTCGGATAAAAAGGTTTGATGGAAACCTGGTTAGAGGTGGTGATAACTGTACAATTATTTACTTGATTCTGGGCAGCTTTTACAAAAGTGCAGAAATGCATTCTTGCCAATAAGTCTGTGGCCWTATCTCTTCTATGCTCACAGATCTGGTGGTTTAGCTGCACTGTAGCAGGACATTACAGGTTGGCAGCGAGCAAGGGGTTATTAGTTAAAATCCCATTTAAGTCCCAATTTTGTTCACAGTGGCTGAACCGTTGTTACTCCTAGACGTTTCCACTTCACAACAGCACTTACCGTCGATAGCGGCAGCTCGAGCAGGGCAGGAATTTGACGAACTGACTTGTTGGAAAGGTGGCATCCTATGACAGTGCCGCGTTGAAAGTCACTGAGATCTTCAGTAAGGACATTCTACTGACAATGTTTGTCTATGGAGATTGCAACGGGTGTGGCTGAAATAGCCGAATCCACTAATTTGAAGGGGTGTCCACATACTTTTGTTTAAATAGTGTATATTTTATAGTAAGAATATAATGGAATATTACAGAATACAATACAAATAATATTTTTCACACACAACTTGTGTTACGAGAACATGTGGAACTGCTGTCATATGAACAGTGTTATTTAGAAACCGAGGCCAAGCCCACGCTTATTTTTCTCCACTTTGTAAGGGAAGAGGTGTAGGGTCTTATCTTCGTCATGATAAATTGCCAATAAGTAATGCTATTTTCGAAAGCACGTGAGTCTCATGTTCATATTTTCCAACCGCCGCAGGCTTTTGGAGTTCACTATACGTGACCAAGCTAAATAATAGTCCTACTCTTGATATAGAATACATTATTGCATGCTAAATGTTTCTGATGAGTGATAGACGAGCAAATGAATATACAGTGCATTCGGAAAGTATTCAGACCCCTTGACTTTTACTACATTTTGTTACGTTACAGTCTTATTTTAAAATTGATTCAATCGTTTTTTCCCCTCATCAATCTACACACAATACCCCATAATGACGTAGCAAAAACAGGTTTTTAGAATTTTGGGGAAATGTATCAAAATAAAAATATCACATTTACATAAGTATCCAGACCCTTTACTCAGTACTTTGTTGAGGCAACTTGACAGCGATTACAGCCTCGCGTCTTCTTAGGTATGGCGCTACAAGCTTGGCACACCTGTATTTGGGGAGTCCCATTCTTCTCTGCAGATCCTCTCAAGCTCTGTCAGATTGGATGGGGAGCGTTGCTGCACAGCTATTAGGGTCGTTGTCCTGTTGGAAGGTGAACCTTCGCCCCAGTCTGAGGTCTTGAGCGCTCTGGAGCATGTTTTCATCAAGGATCCCTCTGTACTTTTCTCCATTCATCTTTCCCTCGAACCTGACTAGTGTCCCAGTCCCTGCCGCTGAAAAATATCCCCACAGCATGATGATGCCACCACCATGCTTCACCGTAAGGATGGTGCCATGTTTCCTCCAGATTTTACCCTTGGCATTCAGGCCAAAGAGTTCAATCTTGGTTTCGTCAGACCAGAGATTCTTATTTCTTATGGTCTGAGAGTCCTTTAGGTGCCTTTTGGCAAACTCCAAGCAAGCTTTCATGTGCCTTTTACTGAGGAGTGGCTTCCGTCTGGCCACTCTACCATAAAGGCCTGATTGGTGGAGTTCTGCAGAGATTGTTGTCCTTCTGGAAGGTTCTCCCATCTTCACACAGGAACTCTGGACCTCTGTCAGAGTGACCATCGGGTCCTTGGTCACCTCCCTAACAAAGGCCCTTCTCCCCAGGCCAGCTCTAAGAAGAGTCTTGGTGGTTCCAAGCTTCTTCCATTTAAGAATGATGGAGGCCACTGTGTTCTTGGGGACCTTCAATGCTGCAGAAATGTTTTGGTTACCCTTCCCCAGATCTGTGCCGAGACACAATCCTGTCTCGGAGCTCTACGGACAATTCCTTCGACCTCATGGCTTGTTTTTTACTCTGATATGCACTGTCAACTGTCAACTCCTCCCAATGCAATTCCTCAACCCCTCCTGTATCGCCTGTATGCCCACGACTGCGCGGCCTAGCACAGTTCTAACTCCATCACCAAGTTCGCTGACGACATGATAGTTGTAGGCCTGATTACCAACAACAACGAGACAGCCTACAGGGAGGAGGAAGGCACTCTGATTGCGTTGTGCCAGGTAAACACCATCTCCCTCAACATTAGTAAAACAAAGGAGCTGATTGTGGACTTTAGGAAGAACCAGGCTGAACACGCCCCCATCCTCATCAACGGGCYGCCGTGGAGACGGTCAATAACTTCAAATTCTTCGGCGTACACATCGTAGAGAAGCTGAAATGATCTAACCACACAGACACAGTAATGAAGAAGGCACGACAGCGACTCTTGAACCTCAGGATGCTGAAGAAATCTGGCCTGTCTCCAAGGGCCCTCACAGTGTTCTACAGGAGCACCATCGAGAGCATGCTGTCGGGCTGCATCACAGCCTGGTACGGCAGCTCCACCACCGCGGACCGCAAGGCTCTTTAGAGGGTGATACGTGCAGCCGAGCACACCATTGGGTGCACACTGCCTGCCCTACAGGACACCAGCAAAACCTAGTGTTGCTGGAAGGCCAAGAAGATCTTCAGGGACCCCAGCCACCCTAGCCATGCCGTTTTCCCCGCTTCAATCACTCAGACGCAGTCAGTACATGAGCATCATCGCAAAAACTGAAAGACTGGCCAATGGCTTCTACCTTCAGACCATCAGGCTGCAAAATAGCCACCAATAGTCAACTATAGTCTGCTTCCCCCCACCCCACACCATCTGCTCTCCCTATGGACCCCCCCCCCTCACACAACGGTCTCTTACCTTATTACACTATTATTATTTTTTTTAATTACTTGTTTCCTACACCCCCTCAATGGTCATGATTCTCCACCTATGGTCATTCCCCCACCCCCTCAACAGTCTTTAATCTGCCTCCAACCCAGTGGACATAAAATGTATTCATCACCTCCACAGTTGCTATTATGTATATAGTGCTATTTCTATTTCTAATGTTGTTTTTATGACCATTTTCATGATTTTATTTCACATAGTCCTGCATGTTGGAGCTAGAACCCTAAGGTTTTCACTGTACCCTGAAATCACACCTGTACATGTGACTATTAAACACTCTGAATCTGAATCTGGTTGCCAATGGCGCCTCAGCATTGCGGCAATGTTTCATACTAAGCCATGGGCAGAACTTTACYGAAATTATTACTAGGTAATTTGGAGGAAATAAAAGTTTTGGCTTTTGGCAATACCTTTCAGATAGAAAGAAAAGGAGGAAAAAATTGGCCGCGTGGTAAAGTTGGCGGAAAAACGTCATAGGGCGCACTTTTTGGCTGGCGCTAGTGTCAAACACATGTTAGTTTGCAATTTCGTCATGTAAATCTGCTACACTGGCATTTTCCAGCCCTAACGCCAGGTTCGGCAATTGACCTGTCTTATATCAGCTCGCTTGCGCTCAGATGAGCGGTGTGGAAATATTTCAGGTGTGTCCTGAAATTAACCAAAGTGCTAATTTCAGGCAGCGCTGATAGGGATATTTAAGACCAACCAAAAGCTGGTTTTAGTGGTAACACATTTGGTTATGGCATGAGTTTACGCAGCGGAAACACAGCCTATCCAACTGTGACACACACTGCCCATATGCGCATGGGACAAGAGTAGCCTAATGTGCTTTTGGTGCCTGTATTCTTCGTATTTACAAACATTTAGCATACTTAGATGTGGTCTGTTGTGAGGCCAGTACTGCCAAAATCTCTAAAATGACGTTGGAGGCGGCTTATGGTAGAGAAATAAACATTCAATTCTCTGGCAACAGCTCTGGTTGAAATTCCTGCAGTCAGCATGCCAATTGCAAGCTCCCTCAAAACTTAAGACATCTGTTGCGTTGTGTTGTGTGACGAAACTGCACATTTTAGTGGCCTTTTATTGTTCTCAGCACAAGGTGCACCTGTGTAATGATCATGCTGTTTAATCAGCTTCTTGATATGCCACACCTGTCAGTTGGATGCATTATCTTGGCAAATGACAAATGCTCACTAACAGGGATGTAAACAAATTTGTGCACAAAATTTGAGAGAAATAAACTTTTGTGCATATGGAAAATTTCTGGGATCTTTTATTTCAGCTCATGAAACATGGGACCAACACTTTATATGTTGCGTTTATATTGTTGTTCAGTATAAGAAGAGAGGAAGAGTCAAATGTTCTTTAACAGGCCCTCAAACTACTGCCATGCTTCCTGTTTAGAGCCCTTTAAAGTGTAAGTGTCTGCAGGGGAGACAGTCTGCTTCTACTTCACTCTGCTCGTCTTTCCTCTGCAGCACTGAGCTGTTTAAACTAAAGCCAAGAGTGTTTACAGAGGAACTCTACCATTGTCCGTGGCACAGGAACCAGGCAGACATGACAGGCTGATAGATACTACTCATGGAGCTCTGCTGCACACACGCACACGCACACACACACCGTCACCACACCAACTCTCCAAACACTTCCTTCCCCTCAGATGCAGGGCGACCTCTAGACAGTTTCAAAGGCAACCTCCCTAACCCACCTCTCACCTACTCACTAACAATACTACCCCCAACTGACTGACTCCGTGTGCAGAGTTGTTCATCTTCCTGTTAGACAGACGGTAGAAGGATAGAAAGGGAATTACTGCCATGCACTGACTCACTCATAGGAATCCCCTCGATGTAGTTGTGATAAGCTCAGAGAAATGCAGGTAAAGGGCTCAAGAGGACAGTTACAGTACAGTATGTGTCCATGTCTCACCAGAACAGGATCCATAAAAGCAGTGTTATTGAACAGGACTTGGCTGCTCCTACCACCACTGTTCAGTTGTTAAACAATTAGCATTGGAATTTGAAACAAGCCGGGCCAGAACAATGGGAGTCAATCCCTCTACCTCTGGAAGGATAAACCCTGGGAGAAGAGAGAGAGGGGAGTATGTTATGAGACCTTGAGATGGTTTAAATTAGCTTTAAAGCCCAACTCATCCTGTTCCCCCATCTTACATAATCCTCTATTGTTTTCCTTTGGGTTTCTGTTTTTCTGTGTCTTTCTGGAGAATCATCCTCTTGAAAGAGGATTACATGCCAGCCCATTAGGGGAGGGGTCCTGGTCTAATGGTGTTTAAGCTGCTGTTCCCTGCATGGATGCTGTTGGGTTCATGGGAGCGTACCCTGGGCCGGGGGGAGGCAGAGGCTCTGGCGGTCCTGCAGTGTGTGTGGGGAGGCATGGGGGGGCAGCAGCCCCAAGGCTGGGAGGACTGTGTTGGGTGGGGCCCGACGCCAATTAGAGACCATCTACAACAACAACATTGCACGGCTGCGACATTGCTTGCACCTCAACGGGTAACAGTAAGTCAATCTCTGTTACATGCGATAGTGTACCTATACATGATCAAGACCTATGCCATATGTAGTGGCAAGAATTCAGTTTATATACAGTAACATGTTAAATAATTGGAAACTCAGCAGCTTTTACATCTGCAGCTGTCCATTGTAATGTTTTCCTTGAAAGGCATAATGTAAGAATATACGGCTAGCTCTAAATTGGTTAACCAGCGTTATTGAACACAACATGAAAATATCTTGGGATAGTTAGTATTTCACACCCCAAGACTATGCTATCCTCAAAAGTGTCTATTGGGATCCATATAATCTCCTGTGGCATGTAGACTGATGAGAGAGTGACATCATAATACATGCTGTCACACCTGGGGGACTCTAGAAGAATTAGTGCCAACCTGTCACGCCCTGACCTTAGAGATCCTTTTTATGTCTCTATTTTGGTTGGTCAGGGCGTGAGTTGGGGTGGGCATTCTATGTTTTGTGTTCTATGTTTTCTATTTCTGTGTGTTTGGCCGGGTGTGGTTCTCAATCAGAGGCAGCTGTCTATCGTTGTCTCTGATTGAGAACCATACTTAGGTAGCCTTTTCCCACCTGTGTTTTGTGGGTAGTTGTTTTCTGTCTTTGTGTCTGTACCAGACAGGACTGTTTCGTTTCGKTTCATTCTCTTTGTTATTTTGTTTAGTGTTCTGTTTTAATAAATTAACATGAACTCTTACCACGCTGCGCTTTGGTCCGATGATTCCTCATCTTCAGACGACGAACGTTACACAACCCATACACTCCCACTGTGACACTCGTCATATGGATTAACCCTATACAGGACTCTGACAACCGGACCTGTCTGGCCTGGTCTGATAAACACTATCTCCCCTGCTTGATATCATATGTGTCAATAAACATACCTCTGACCGAGAAAACGGATTCCATTCTACTCGTATCCTGTTTAAAGCCTTGTTGGTGGGAGGCTGGGTTCGTCTCGAAGAAATACATAGCATTTTTGCTCTAAGTCCCCMGAGAGAAGCCCTTTTGGTATTGGACTCATTTAGCAGGAATATGTCATGGGTAAACAATGGGCCAGGCCGTGCTTCAAATGCTGAAGTTTCTCAAGTTTCTGGGGTACGGTTCTGTTGAGCAGCTGCAATACATCACGTAAAAGAGTGTAATTCATAAAAAGAAAGAAAGAAAGATCCCTTTGTGTGTGTGTAGCTTGTTATTCTGCAGTGGCTCGAGCCTTATGGGAGCAGCAGGCTGGAGTTAGATGTTTTAAAAAGGATTTAAATCCGCTGTTGTTTTCAGTTTGTTTTTTTGGTTCCTGATTTTCTTCCCCTGTTCTCTCTTTCTCTTTGAAGCCCAAGTGTTGTAAGCCTGTTGGTAGACTGTTGGGACTGTTGGCTAAGATCAAAGCTGTCAGGTTCCTCTGTTCTTTTTTAATCAGGACAACAAATGGTGTAGTTAACACACCTGATAACAACATTAGTCTGTCTCCCAGTCTGCCTGCATGGCCACTGGGAATGTGATGTTGGTATGTGAGATGATGACCCAGGGAAACTTTTTGATTAGACATCCATTAATTAGGAATGTGCTAGTCATGCATCTACCAAACWTGGGGAGAAAGGGTAGGATCCCTTTTTTAATGTACTTATGACCATATTATGTTTATCATATTTTATTGAAAGAAAATCAACCCATGCTCATCTAAGTGCGTCATGTATTTTGCCAATGGATTGGTGTAGACAGTCACATGTGTCTTTAACCTCCTCTTGGTTTGAATACCCTCATTGTATAGATTTGTAAAATGATTATATATATATATAGTTTACYTTTATTAAACTAGACAAGTCAGTTAAGAACAAATTATTATTTATTTACAATGATGGCCTACCCTGGCCAAACCCGGACGACGCTGGGACAATTGTGCGCCGCTCTATGGGACTCCCAATCACGGCTGGATGTGACGCAGCCTGGATGAGTGGGGGGGAAGAAAATTCAGGAATTATTGCTGTGATTTGAGTTTTGTCATTTACCGTCTTTGTCTGTCTCTTCTCAGTTGACGAGTTCAGATCTGCCTTTTTGGTCTGGAGCAAAAAGATGTCCCCATCCCTGACCTTCGACCCCAAAAAAGTATGTTTTACACAACCTACTGTATTGTTTCTCAGTCTCAGTCACGTACTGCAGTTCCCCTCATTTTCCTCTCGTAAAGGTCAGCAGAAATGATTGAAATGTCATTATCTCGGCAGATAAGACTCCTTACTGTCTCTTGTGTATTGAATTAATTCTTAACCAAACGGCGAGAACCACTTACCTGCTGCTGCAGACAAAGCAAGGTGGATAAAATCAAACCCATCAATACCGTCATTCACACACACAAAGACACACACGCACATCCCCAAAGCACAGGCACACAATGGACCTACTGAGGTGAAAAGTCTGAGACCAAGTGGTTAATATAAACAGTGTTTTGAGTGCTAACTCTCCACACTACTAGTGCCCTGTCCCACCTCTCTTCTCTTATCTTTTACATGACGCTCACCTTCTATCTTGACTCCTCTGCTCTCCCTCCCTCCCTCCTTTCTCCTCTCCTTTCCAAACCTCTCCTCCTGTCCTCTCCATTCCTCCTCCTCTCACCTCGTCTTTCTTTACATATTCTCTGTTTCTCCTCTTTCTCTCCTGTTCTCTCCTCTATGTTCCCCTCCTCTTTCCTGGTATGAGGGGTTGTCACCTCAGTTGTCCTCAGGTCTGGACCTGCAGCTCTCAAAGACAGACAATGGGACAACAGCAATGGTCTTCAGGAATGCTGTTTATCAACAGACTCAATGCACATACTAGCTATGTTTCCATTAACTCATCCAGTGATTGTTTTGTAGACATTTAGAAAGTGTACATAGGAAATAGATGCAACAATTGCCTGCTGTGGTGTGTTTCCATTGAACTGTCTTGAGTTGATTAAAACTGCTGGACGTACTGAAGGTACACCCCCAACAAAAATGAACATTTCGCCAAAACCTACAAAGTCAAATAAAAATGAAGTGGTTAATTAAAGTATTTCCATTATCGATTTAGGCAAATTTCTGATTAACAAATTGGCGACGACTGTTTGCCCTCCCACCCATCTGTTTCATGTCTCAGATAGCCCGCAAAAGCCACGCATGGATAGAATGCAATAATTGACTAATATTTGCCATATTCTCATTCTCATGTGCTAACGTATCGCCTCGGTCTGTGCCATTGGGAAAATTGCACTCCTATAGATCTGAAATAATTGTATGGTGAACCTTTGCCAGCCAACCAGAAAAGCAAGGCAAAGGAATTCAGGTATTCTTGAAAGTCAGGACATTCCTTGTCCTGCAAAGAAACACTTAGCAAGCAGTAGGCATTTAGAATTGGAGTGTGGTTTTAGAGTTACGTGATGACATCACGTGTACAGCATACCTTCCACATTATTTGGCAATAATCATTTATAAAAAGAAACACCGTTTTTATCGTCATTTCATTACCTTGGGACTATACAGCTTGCCACAAAAAAGATAGAGATATTGAGTGTCAATGTTTTCACATCCCAGATCTCAGAACTGTTTGGTAGGGAATTCATCTTCATAACCCATTACATACCTCACCTTAAAGGTACTTAAAGTGCAGAGTATCAAAATCCTGAAATATTTGTAAATCAGTTTATTTAGGAGGGTACAATCATAGATAGGTGGTTCTATCTAACATTTCTGAAATAAACATGCTCAGCTTTTAAGAAAACTGTAGCATAAATGATAGAATAACACTATTTTAGCAAGATATAGTCAGAACACATCATAAAATACATTAATACATATATTATAATCATCAGACAAACTACTGTCATTGCTGAGCAACAATGTGACGACATCATTTACTTTAAGATTTCTGACAGTGTTGTTTTTTGCTTGCGTGCCATTAATGCTGGCTAGACTAGCCTTGACCATACTTAGAGGGAGATGGCAAAGATATGTGTTCTGATTGGTCCGTCTGTGTTGGTTCAGGCTTGTGATTGGAATGCAGATAGAATTTTATAGCGTCAAGTTTAAATGGGTTTATGCAGGTAGAACTCTCTAGTTTTTTACATTTATTCATTTAAAATGTACTTTTTCAAAAACGTAACTCCACAAACATATGTAGAACTCATTTTTAACAAAAATGTCAGATAGAACCTTCTAGTCCCAAGGTCTCGATTTGCTGCAATAAAGAAAGATCAACAAACGAAAATCTACACCTGTCGAACAGATAAAAATGCTCTCGATCTTTAGAACATGTCTCCTTTAGCTGCCGTTTCTATTGCACACGTCGCAGTTGCTTTTGTCTAATAAACCTGGGTCAATGGAAATCAGTCTACTGACTGCTTCTAAAGTATAGAGCCTATTCATGGCCTTTTAACTGCCATTTAATATCAGTTGTAAGTCAATGGAACCACCCAATGAATATTTCACAGTTCTCTGATGTATTCAATGGTAGACATGACTTTTGAAATCTACATGAAAAGAATCACAGGGGTTTTGTTGGTTACCGATGGGAGTTTTTAAACTTGCGATTATTTCAAAAGGTTTTTTCCTTCGGTCACTACCGGGTGACTCTGCTCATGGCTCATACAGCCCAGTCATCATGTGGTTGCCATATTCCATGAGGAACATCCTGTCCGATGTGAACATTTTCCACAACCTTTGCTCCCCACGTCAACTGGCAGGAAAGGATAAGAAATAACTTGTGGATTTATGGATTTTGTTTGAGTAACATATGTGTAACAGAATGATGTATTCTAACTCAGCAGGTCTGCTTCTGAATGCTGAGGTGGGGGGGGGGGGGGGGGGGGGGTCCATTAACAGTTTGTGCTATCTTGTCATGTATTGTAGTCCACCCATTTGGACTGTGTGGTGGCAGCTGCCAACCTCTATGGGCCGATCTATGGGATTGTGGATACACAATCTTTGCCATTAAGAGCGTCCTAGAGAGGGTCCATGTATCTGCTTTCACCCCCAGGTCTACTGTCAAGATCCACCACACCGGTAAGGAGACGGAGAGGGAGAGTGGAAGTTTGGGTGAGTAAACTCGCCTTCATACACTGAACAAAAATATAACCGCAACATGCAACATCATATTTTACTGAGTTACAGTTCATATAAGGAAATCAGTCAATTTAAATGAATTCATTAGGCCCTAATCTATGTATGCATCTGTTGGACACAGATACCAGATTTTCTTTTTAGGGGCGTAGATCAGAAAACCASTCAGTATCTGGTGTGCCCACTATTTGCCTCATGCAGCGTGACACATCACCTTCGCATAAGGTTGACTAGGCTGTTGCTTGATGTTCCACTCCTCTTCAAAGGTTGCTGGATATTGGCGGTAACTGGAACACGCTGTCATAGACGTCAATCCAGAGCATTCCAAAAATGCTCAATGTGTGACATGTCTGGTGAGTATGCGGGCCATCGAAGAACTGGGACATTTTCAGCTTCCAGGTATTGTGTACAGATCCTTGCGACATGGGGCCGTGCATTATCATGATGAAACATGAGGTGATGGCGGCGGATGAATGGCACGACAATGGGCCTCAGGATCTTGTCATGGTACCTCTGTGCATTCAAATTGTTAAGATGCTGGACTGCAGTCGGTTCAAGACCCTGGTGAGGATGACGAGCATGCAGATGAGCTTCCCTAAGATGGTTTCTAACAGTTTGTGTAGAAATTCTTTGGTTGTGCAAAAAAGCTTTATTTGGGCTTTATTACAGACATAAATACTACTCAGTTTCATCAGCTGTCCGGGTGGCTGGTCTCAGACCATCCTGCAGGTGAAGAAGCCAGATGTTGAGGTCCTGGGCTGGCGTGATTCCACGTGGTATGAGGTTGTGAGGCCGGTTGAATGTACTGCCAAATTCTCTAAAACGGCATTAGAGGAAGCTTATGGTAGAGAAATTAGCATTCAATTATCTGGCAACAGCTCTGGTGGACATTCCTGTAGTCAGCATGCCAATTGCACGCACCCTCAAAACTTGAGACATCTGTGGCTTGTGTTGTGTGACAAAACTGCACATTTTAAGGTGGCCGTTTACTGTCCCCAGCACAAGGTGCACCTGTGTAATGATCATGCTGTTTAATCAGCTTCTTGATATGCCACACCTGTCAGTTGGATGGATTATCTTGGCAAAGGAGAAACGCTCACTAACAAGGATTCAAACAAATTTGTGGCAAAAGATTTAGAGAAATAAATATTTTGTTTGTGTGGAACATTTCTGGGATCTTTTATTTCATCTCATGAAACATGGGACCAACACTTTACATGTTGCGTTTATATTTTTGTTCAGTATAAATGTATAAATGTACTGTATGATGTTTTATATGCCTGTTTTTTCAGGCTTTATGTGTTACTCACTTTTTCTTTTCAATTTGACCAGACAAATGGCGACTGGAGGAGTTGCAGAAGGAGCTGTCCTCTCCTCCTGTGAACAGCTCAGCCCTGCAGATGCACTCCATTGACTTTGAGAAGGTAGTAAAACCGCAGTACCATGCTCGGCATATCTCCACTGCTCACGCTGCATAATGCTAGGGGCCACAGACACATTGGCGGCTGGCCCCTGGGAGGGGGCCACGCTAAACTCTACATGGGGCCACAAAATGGCAGTTTCATCTTTGGGTCCTCTATGAACCTTGTCTGTACCAGTCCTTAACAGGGTGTCTAGGAAACAGGGCTGTCCTGTGTTCTGGGGCCTTTCTTTTGCACTACCACTGCAAGGGGGAGCGTTTTAGAGAGTGCACATCCTGTTAAAAACAGCCTGGTGAATGAATAGTCAGCAGTGTGAGGAACTCCAGCTCTGTTTGTTAGGCTGTAGGGTGTTTTAGTCACTAAGGATCCCTGTCTGCAGTGTCCCCCCACTCCCTATCTCACATGGTTTACCATCACCATGTCACCCAGCCCTTTGAAGTGGCACACTCACACAGCCCTGAGGGCAACAGTTCCTCTGTAACACTTCCATTGTGCAGCTATTCACTGTCTCTTTCCTTTCTTTCTCTTTACCCCCACTCTCTCTCTCTCTTCTTCTCTCCCACTCCTTATCTAGCACTCTCTAGACATTAAAATGAGGTTTAGAGGCATGTGGTGTAGATGACTGTTTTGAATGTTGTCAGGAGATGTGAGTAAGGTGGATGAGGTGAGTCAGGTGTGTATCAGATGTCATCTTTGATTGGAGTGAGACCATCAAAACGGCCATGCTCTTCTTCCTCCGCCTCATCATCCTCTCTACCCCTACTACCTGGCCAGGTCATGTTGCAGATGCCTGGAATGCGTGGAAGCGGATTCCACAGCATCGGGTTGCCAGATGTGACTACCTCACGACCCCTCCAGCTGCTCCTGATTGACTTTTGCCTCACCAGGCATTGTTCAGCTGTGCTGGCTGAGGCATGAGCTCATAGATAGTATCGCTCACAGGGTAAATCTGATTTCCATCGCAGAGGGGTGAATAAGTCATGTATTAGTGTAATTCAAGTGACAGACACAAAGACAAAGGCCTCAGAGCTCAACGCAGATGACCCGTGGCATCATGGCATTGACTCATTCGGCTTTAATATGGCTAACATAGTTTAGACAGGGATGTGCTGTGAAGGATTCTGTTCCTGGAGTCCTTTGTTCTCATCTTATCTTCATCTCACAGCTGTTGATGTAATGTATGTCAMAATGTTTCTCCATTTGTCTCCTCTTTTAAAGGATGTCCCTCCTGTGGCAGATGTTCCCTCAAAGAAAACACAGCAATCTCATTAGGGTCTTTTGATATTTACATTTACATTTAAGTCATTTAGCAGACGCTCTTATCCAGAGCGACTTACAAATATCTTCCTTATTTTCCCTTATCACAACGACACTACTGAGAGAAACTGAGAGTTAACGGCAACGCTCTCCACCCCCTCACACACACACACGCAAACACACCCCTACACTCTTCCCCATCCCCCTCTGGCCTAGTGGCTGCGCTTTCTATTTCTGCTCTCACCTGCCCTGAAGCCACCAAGCGAGCTTTAAAAGAGGAAAGACGGCCCACTCACTTTTGTTCCTGAGGCCAAACTAATCACTTTACCTGTTGTCCCCTGGGATGGGTTACCTGAGCTGGGCCCTGCACACACAGACACCCAGACAAATGGGGTGGGGGGGTAAAGGTGTAAAGGGTAAGAGTAGGTAAAGGGTAAAGGTGTCTGCATGCTTCCCAGCCCRAAACAGTTCGGAACAGTTTGTGCATATATTATGACTACATTTTCGTTCATTTTGGGGGTTTTCTGCTGTTTGGGCACACAACATTTTTTCTYGAGGCAAGCCGACGTCGGTAGCCGAAGTCTATGCCCCTTCGTCAGTGATTGGTCAACACTAGGGATTCTTCAATGACGTGCTTGTTGTAATTCAATGACAGATGAATCATTTTCAGGCACATTTTTTCACTTGAGGACTTTGAGGAAGTGTATACTGGATCTGGCCTCTCAAAAATGGACAAGCAGTACTATTTCTGCTTTTTTCTTGTTTTTCAAGYGAAGGTCTTTTTAGGGAGTATGTGAGCACACTCGTTCGGTTCGCCTAGCTAGGTGCCAGCCAAACTGAACTGAAGCATGCGGAAACCTTAAAGACGGGGGACACGTTTCAGCCCAGTCATACTGGAGCTAATGCATGTTTGATCTTGTTTATAGATCACATCACCTTTACTCCCCCTGTCCTTTCTTTTTTGTTCTCCTAGGAGACATCCAAGAACGCACAAACACACACACACTCTCTCAGACTGACAGTTTCTCTCCCCTCTCATCCACAGAGTAAGCTSATCGCGGGGGGCATTATCCCGGTTATAGACACGACCGTGGCTGAGGTGACAGGTCTGATGTGTGTGGAGCTGTACAGGGAGGATCAGCTCCTACCGCTCAGCCTAAATCTTAGAAAAAAAGGTGCTAAGTAGAACCATACAGGGTTCTTCGGTTTGTCCCCACAGGGGAACCCGTTTTGGGTCGGGGTTGAACCCTTTACAGAGGGTTCAAAGAAACCCATGTATATTGTTCTACCTAGAATCCTCTATGAAAGGWTCTACTGAGAACCCTTTTATCTTTGGGGGGTTCTTCCTAAAACACTCTATGAATGGTTCGTCCAGCCTTATTAGCCATTAAAATGTAATTCTTTATGACAATACAATACATACACTGAGCGTACCAAAAATTAGGAACACCTACTCTTTCCATGACACAGACTGACCAGGTGAATCCCGGTGAACTCTATGATCCCTTATTGATGTCACTTGTTAAGTCCACTTCAATCAGTATAGATGAAGGGGAGGAGACAGGTTAAGGAAGGATTTTTAAGCCTTGAGACAATTGAAACATGGATTGTGTATATGTGCCATTCAGAGGGTGAATGGGCAAGACAAAAGTTTTAAGTGACTTTGAACAGGGTATGTTAGTAGGTGCCAGGCGCACTGGTTTGAGTSTGTCAAGAACTGCAATGCTACTGGGTTTTTCATGCACACAGTTTCCCGTGTGTATCAAGAATGGTCCACCCAAAAGACATCCAGTCAACTTGACACAACTGCATCCCGTTGGAATGCTTTTGAGACCTCGTAGAGTCCATGCTCTGATGAAWTTAGGCTGTTCTGACGGCAAAAGGGATGTAACTCAATGTCAAGAAGGTGTTCCTAATGGTTTGTACAGTAAGTGCATATCATACGGCCTTTGAAGGCCTAGTTTACAGGCCACATCCGGCTTRCAGGTCACGTTATGCTGGTTTGCAAAGTGATGAGTAATTCCTATTTTTTTKAACCTTTATTTAACTAGGCAAGTCAGTTAAGAACAAAATCGTATTTACAATGACGGCCTTCACCGGCCAAACCGGGACCAATTGTCTGCCGCCCTATGGGACTCCCAATCACGGCCGTCTGTGAAACAGCCTGGAATCAAACCAGGGTGTTGTTAATCACCCGCAACCTGCATTTAGAATGACTACCAGGGCAGGAAGATTGAATATTGATACAACCTCAATCACCTAAACTGGAACAACCATCTCAGTAATAAATTGTGGAGAGGAAACTCCAACCAAATGCATCACATTTATACTTCCGGTGAAACATCTGGGACATTGTTCTATCTGTGCTWACACTAATAAGTTAGTTAGTGTTTAGCTGCATTGAAAAGGAACTAATGTTACTCATAGTGTGTATTGACACACGTAGCTAGTTAATGTTAACATGCTGGTTGAGCTAAGTTTGCATCACTTTCAATGTGGGACTTTTAATATGAAGGCAAATCGTAAATTCCACTGTAGTGGATTATCGTTATTGTTGCTGGCTTCACACATAGGTGCGCCCAACTAGCTATCTAAACTCAGCAAAAAAAGAAATGTCCTCTCACTATCAACTGCGTTTATTTTCAGCAAACTTAACATGTGTAAATATTTGTATGAAAATAACAAGATTCAACAACTGACACATAAACTGAACAAGTTCCACAGATGTGACTAAAAGAAATGGAATAATGTGTCCCTGAACAAAGGAGGGGTCAAAATCAAAAGTAGCAATCAGTATCTGGTGTGGCCATCAGCTGTATTAAGTACTGCAGTGCATCTCCTCCACATGGACTGCACCAGATTTGCCAGTTCTCGCTGTGAGATGTTACTCCACTCTTCCACCAAGGCACCTGCAAGTTCCCGGACATTTCTGGGGGGAATGGCCCTAGCCCTCACCCTCCGATCCAACAGGTCCCAGACGTGCTCAATGGGATTGAGATCCAGGCTCTTTGCTGGCCATGGCAAAACACTGACATTCCTGTCTTGCAGGAAATCACGCACAGAATGAGCAGTATGGCTGGTGGCATTGTCATGCTGGAAGGTCATGTCAGGATGAGACTGCAGGAAGGGTACCACATGATGGAGGAGGATGTCTTCCCTGTAACGCACAGCGTTGAGATTGCCTGCAATGACAACAAGCTCAGTCCGATGATGCTGTGACACACAGCCCCAGACTATGACGGACCCTCCACCTCCAAATCGATCCCGCTCCAGAGTACAGGCCTCGGTGTAACGCTCATTCCTTCGACGATAAACGCGAATCCAACCATCACCCCTGGTGAGACAMAACYGCGACTCGTTAGTGAAGAGCACTTTTTTCCAGTCCTGTCTGGTCCAGTGACGGTGGGTTTGTGCCCATAGGAKATGTTGTTGCCGGTGATGTCTGGTGAGGACCTGCCTCACTAATAAAGGAGAGCCGCACACTCTAGGAGCTCAGATGCAAAAATATTTATGTCCAACGTTTCGACAGACAAGCTGTCTTCATCAGGGTGCCTGCCTTACAACAGGCCTAGAAGCCCTCAGTCCAGCTTCTCTCAGCCTACTGCGGACAGTCTGAGCACTGATGAAGGGATTGTGTGTTCCTGGTGTAACTCGGGCAGTTGTTGTTGCCATCCTGTAACTGTCCCGCAGGTGTGATGTTCGGATGTACCGATCCTGTGCAGGTGTTGTTACACATGGTCTGCCACTGCGAGGATGATCAGCTGTCCGTCCTGTCTCCCTGTAGCGCTGTCTTAGGAGTCTCACAGTAAGGACATTTAAATATATTGCCCTGGGCACATCTGCAGTCCTCATGCCTCCTTGCAGCATGGCTAAGGCACGTTCACACAGATGAGCAGGGTCCCTGGGCATCTTTCTTTTGGTGTTTTTCAGAGTGAGTAGAAAGGCCTCTAGTGTCCTAAGTTTTCAGAACTTTGACCTTAATTGCCTACTGTCTGTAAGCTGTTAGTGTCTTAACGACTGTTCCACAGGTGCATGTTCATTAATTGTTTATGGTTCATTGAACAAGCATGGGAAACAGTGTTTAAACCCTTTACAATGAAGATATGTGAAGCTATTTGGATTTTTACAAATTATCTTTGAAAAACAGGGTCCTGAAAAAGGGACGTTTCTTTTTTTGCTGAGTTTAGTTAGCTAGCGAGTAGCAACCATAGCATAGCTATTTGACAGCTTTAGGTTATGTAACTTAGCTAGCTAGCTAGTCAAGGTTAGAAAACTAGCTAGCATGCTAGCTATTCCAAACAAAACTCAACAGATTGCATGGAAAGTCTATTCTGTWGAATGTGCTATGGTAACTAGTTCACTAGCTAGCYYAGTTGGTAGGCCTAACAGAAACGCCAGCTAAAGTTTGCTACCTAGCTAGCTATGTTTRCTAGCTAGCTACAGTTAGCCAGAGCCATATATGGCTTTGCAATTAGCTAGCTAGTTAGCCAACACTTGAGAGAGAGAGAGAGAGAGAGAGATAGAGGGGCAACAAATAGCATATAATTGTGGTCAGGAACATCATCTCTCTCTCCCTCTCACACAGTCTCTCTCTTCCTTCCTCTCTTGTTCTCAACCATACACATACTCTCTTCTTAATTATCACCTCATATGGCGTTTCCATAAAAAAATATTTTATGAAGCCCTTAGTGGCCAGATTTTTTTTCAGTTCATGGTGTGCATACTATGTATGTCATACTGATGGATAATCAGACAGGATAGAGTRCACAAAAAGACATTCATGAATATGTTCATAGATGGGTCAGATTATAACCATAAAGGCTATACACACACTTCAAGACCCATAGTCAGATGACTTTTCWTGGATGGTAAGAAGTCAAATTATGTGGCACAACGGTTTACAGATTCAACACACCATCAACTATTGTTTATTTATTTAGGATGTCGAAAGTAAAAGATTACAAAGATGACACTATGTGCAATTTAGCAGAACAGGTTTAGAATAATGATKMATCTATTTCGATGGGCATAGTTAGCTGGTTGTCTTTGTAGGGAGGGAGTGAGACGAGAAATTGACAGCGTCGCGAGCGAAGCAGAATGTCGTCTCCCAACTGTCGCTTTCCTGCCTGACAGACTAATGACAGAGTGTGCCAATGTTAGCTGATTAGTTATGAAGCTGGGACATTTTCCTCATGAATTGCATCAAACATCGTCAACGCCAAACATATATCTGCTGTTGACTTATTTCACTCACCTCGATGTCATCGTGAATCCGTATCACCAACCAACATAGATACAGCCTCTTCCACAGTGAAAAGTAGTTTCATTAAGTGATTTTTAACTTTAAAAGTCAAATGACAGCCTACCCTCTTTCCGATTTCTGGTTGATAACAGCCACGCGAATACGACAACAGGTTGTTCGCAAGTTAATTTTGTGATATTGATACAGATATTATTGTTAGAAAAACAAGGCCGTTCGTGGCTGCTATAGCAATATAAAAAAAGGCTGTTGACGGCCGCTATGGGTTCTAAATGGTTATTAAAGGTTCTAGGTAGAACCCTTTGCCTTACAAAGAACCCTTGTCTTCCAAAAATGGTTATTCTGATCAAAACGATTCTTGGTAGAACCCTATCCTTCCACAAAGAACCCTTTTGGAGCCCTYTTTTCTTACTGTACTGTGTCCTGTCAGAGCTCCTCAGGCCGCAACGCTTCATGTTGAATGACCAGTCAGCACACACACCCTTAGTGTAGAGTGATGAATGCTATCGGTTGTTTAATGGAGAATGAAATGACAGTATTTAGATAGTAAAACAGCATATAACTCTTAACTGCTACAGTACCTTAACTTAAAGGAAGACTCCACTCAAAGACAATGTTTTGTTTTTTGGTTTCACAGTCCCACATTGTTTTCCATGTCAGCACTCAAGTTTTCAAGGTATTGGACTTTAAAGAAGCAAAGTGTCACTTGCCACATTATCATGATGATGCGAAAAACAGTGGACTTATTAAAAAAATACCAAAAGATAGTTTTGGGGTGGATTTTTCCTTTAAGCATTTAGGCCTAAATATCTTCAGCTTTATAGACACATGAAATCACATCCATTCTCTCCGGAAAGAGTTGGTTCCTGCAGTGAGYGACTGCCCTAAGTGTTAAAAACTACAGTTAACCTGAGAATCCAAAGCCCGTAAGGGAGGTCTTACTAAATTCAGTCTAATCCGAGGGGTGTTACCATCCAGGTAAGGCAGGGAGTAACTGTGTACCATCGCCCCCGCCTCCCCCACCACACTGCCTGCAGCTGTGTTTGCACAATCCAGAAGACCTCAATGCATAAAGGCACCCAAGTGTAAAGCAATAGAAAAGAGCCTGTGCTCTAGAAGAGAGAGCTTTCAGTCCCACATCTCCAGTGGCTTTAGAGGTAATGCCAGGCTTAATGGGTAATACGGAACAATGGCCGCACTCTAGAACCTAGAGGAAGAATTTGCGCCTACCAATAAGAAAGCCAAACAGAACTTGGGGTCTAGTTCTGGGTCATGGATTTGGAGGGTGCCTGATGATGAGGTAATGCGACCGCCTCCTCCCAGCACACCCTCCTGTCCCTTGAAAGCTCACCTCTAGAGGGGGTCGTAGGAGGTCAGAGCGGGGTAACCGTGGTAACTCTGCCCCTTGGGACCTGAGTGAGCGGCGAGGGAGGCTTTGAAACAGTGCAGGTCCAGTTACAGCTGTGGTTACCACCAAACATGCTGCAGCTGTGTGATGGTGTGTTCTGATGACAGGTACAGCTGTGCCTCACTGCCATCCAGTGCTGAGACTGACTCTCTCACCAAACCAGTATAGTACTGTACAGAGTGTACAGTCCTCTTTCTCAGCTAAGACCAACCCTGGCCTCTCTTGTTTTGGTATGCCAAAGCTTGTTGAACAACTAGATGGCTATAGCAATATGTAGGCCTGTTTATGAAACCTATGAGAACAATGTGACAGGGACTATGGCTTTTTGTTCTGATTAATGTTGGTCATCATGCTTCTTCTCCCTTGTTCTTTCCCCTGTCTAGGGAAGTTCTGTCTTTGCTAACTCTTTCTCTCCCCCCTCTCCCTTTTTACAGACATTCCAAACCTAGTCAGAACTGCATGGAAAAGTTGATTCACCCGTGACTGTTAGCAGTCATGCAGAGGTAGAGCTACCTAGAAACAAGGGGGATTTCAAAAATAATTTAGCTAGGACTGTCTGTGAGTGGTCTGGGGAAAACTTAAAAGTAACTTTTATTGGCAGATCGATTTGGAACTCTCTTTTGTATTGGTCTATTATTTACCGCCTGGTGATGTCACCAGGCAGGCCAAAACTCCATCCCATCAAAACAGGCTGAAATTTCAGACATTCTTTTCAAGCAGCTCTTACACTAAACGTGCATTATCATCATTTTCACAATTTCACAGTACTATTCCAACATCATAGTGTGGAAATGTACTCTGAGTGTATAAGACATTAGGAACACATGCTCTTACCATGAAATAGATAGACTGACCCGGTGAATCCAGATGAAAGCTATGATCCCTTATTGAGGTCACATGTTGAATCCACTTCAATCAGTGTAGACGAAGGGGAGGAGACAGGTTAAAGAAGGATTTTTAAGCCTTGAGACAATTGAGAGATGGATTGTGTATGTGTGCCATTCAGAGGGTAAATGGCCAAGACAAAATATTTAAAGGGACACTCCGGGAATTTGGCAATGATTACTTGTATCTACTGTACTTCCCCAGATGAACTCGTGGATACCCTTTTTGTGTCTCTGTGTCCAGTTTGAAGAAAGTTACAGGTAGTTCTGCGAGCCAATGCTAACTAGCGTTAGCGCAATGATACCCATATACTTCCAGTCATTGTGCTCATGCTAGTTAGCTTTGGCTCACGAAACTACCTGTAACTTAGATCATGTTGAACACAGAGACATACAAATGGTATCCATGAGTTCATCTGACTCTTGGGAAGTAGATTGCCAAAAATCCCGAAGTATTCCCTTTACGTGCCGTTGAATGGGGTATGGTAGGAAGCAGGTGGCAGCCGCACCGGTTTGAGTGTGTCAAGAACTGCACCGCTGCTGGGTTTTTCACGCTCAACAGTTTCTTGTGTGTATCAAGATCCACTACCCAAAGGACATCCAGCCAACTTGAAACTTGACACAACTGTGAGATGCATTGGAGTCAACATGGGCCAGCATCCCTGTGGAACGCTTTCGACACCTTGTAAGAGTACATGCCTCGATGAAATGAGGCTGTTCTGAGGGCAAAAGGGGCTGCAACTCAATATTAGGAAAGGGTTCCTAATGTTTTGTACACTCAGTGTATATAAAATGCAGGAAATCACATTTTTAACACACTACAAAGTAAAGATCTTCTGGTCGTTTCCAGGGGGAGGGGGGCAATATCTTCCAGACCCCAAATGTTGTGTCATTCTCTTTTTTTGTGGCATCAGCATATATTTTAGCTCGGATTCTCAATAAGTGTCTTCATGTTTTAATGCACAGGATAACTGCAGCCAATGGCTGGGCTGTGTTGATCTCTACTGTTGTGCTATGTTGAGCTTGGCTGGGCTGTGTTGAGCCCTGCTGTTGTGCTGTGTTGGGTTGGGCTGGACTGGGCTGTGCTGAGCTGACACTCCCCTCACAGGAGGCCTCCAGATGGGGAGAACACAGAGAGCGTGTTAGGTCTGGGTCTGGGTGGGCTCTGGGGGTGAGGAAAGTGATGATGACAAGCAGATTGGTGTGACATGAGATATAGTTCTCTGCAGTTCTGCTCTTCACTCCTTGTGTCAGATGTGTAGATTTTATCGTGCACATAAACACACATGTGATATATCACACACGTTTCTTCACCTAAAGACTTCCCATTGTTCACAGCACACAAATAAATGGTAAGAGATGTACTGCCCACATGAAAAAATACTACAGTTCACTATAKAATACTATAGTATTTACTGTAGTATCCCTCAATCATGTGTAGTACTTACTATAGAATGGTGTATTATACTGTAGAATACTATAATAAATACTACAGTATTATCCGCTAACAACACTATAGTAAATAATAGAGTAATATTGACAAAAACACTACAGTCTGCAAAACACTACACTTTTTTAACTACAGTATAGTAAATACTACAGTATTTMATTTGCAAATACCCTGCCCATTCCCTTCCCCCATATCGCAATTTGTGCCACCCATAAATGAGAAACATACAGTTGAATTCGGAAGTTTACATACACCTTAGCCAAATACATTTAAACTCAGTTTTCACAATTCCTGATATTTAATCCTCGTAAAAAATTCCCTGTAGGATCAACACTTTATTATAAGAATGTGAAATGTCAGTATAATAGTAGAGAGAATGATTTATTTCAGCTTTTMTTTCTTTCATCACATTCCCAGTGGGTCTGAAGTTTACATACACTCAATTAGTATTTGATACCACTGCCTTTAACTTGTTTAACTTGGGTCAAACGTTTTGGGTAGGCTTCCACAAGCTTCCCACAATAAGTTGGGTGAATTTTGGCCCATTCCTCCTGACAGAGCTGGTGTAACTGAGTCAAGTTTGAAGGCCTCCTTGCTCGCACATGCTTTTTAAGTTCTGCCCACAAATTGTCTATGGGATTGAGGTCAGGGCTTTGTGATGGGCACTCCAATACCTTGACTTTGTTGTCCTTAAGCCATTTTGCCACAACTTTGGAAGTATGCTTGGGATCATTGTCCATTTGGAAGACCCATTTGCAACCAAGCTTTAACTTCCTGACTGATGTCTTGAGATGTTGCTTCAATATATCCACATAATGTTGCTTCCTCATGATGCCATCTATTTTGTGAAGTGCACCAGTCCCTCCTGCAGCAAAGCACCCCCACAAAATGATGCTGCCACCCCGTGCTTCATGGTTGGGATGGTGTTCTTCGGCTTGCAAGCCTCCCCCTTTTTCCTCCAAACATAACGATGGTCATTATGGCCAAACAGGACATTTCTCCAAAAAGTACGATCTTCATCCCCATGTGCGGTTGCAAACCGTAGTCTGGCTTTTTTATGCCGGTTTTGGAGCAGCGGCTTCTTCCTTGCTGAGCGGCCTTTCAGGTTATGTCGATATAGGACTCATTTTACTGTGGATATAGATACTTTTGTATCTATATCCACAGTAGGTCCTTTGCTGTTGTTCTGGGATTGATTTGYACTTTTCGCACCAAAGTACATTCATCTCTAGGAGACAGAACGCGTCTCCTTCCTGAGCGGTATGACTGCTGTGTGGTCCCATGGTGTTTATACTTGCGTACTGTTGTTTGTACAGATGAACTTGGTACCTTCAGGCATTTGGAAATTGCTCCCAGGGATGAACCAGACTTGTGGAAGTCTACAATGTTTTTTCTGAGGTCTTGGTTGATTTCTTTTAATTTTCCCATGATTTCAAGCAAAGAGGCACTGAGTTTGAAGGTAGGCCTTGAAATACATCCACAGGTACACCTCCAATTGACTCAAATGATGTAAATTAGCATATAAGAAGCTTCTAAAGCCATGACATAATTTTCTGGAATTTTCCAAGCTGTTTACATACAGTAAACTTGTCACGAGTTCCTCCGAAGTCGGTCGCTCTCCTTGTTCGGGCGACGTTCGGGGGTCGACGTCACCGGTCTTMTAGCCATCGCCGATCCACCTTTCATTTTCCATTTGTTTTGTCTTGTCTTCCCACACACTTGGTTTCAATTCCATCAATTACATGTTGTGTATTTAACCCTCTGTTCCCCCCATGCCCTTGTCCGGGTATTGTTTATTGTAAGTGCTTGTGCACGTTATGTCTGGTGTGTGTCGGGTTGTGTACCCATTTATTGATTGTTCTGTTTTCCGGTGGTTTTTATTATTAAACTGCGCCGTGGGAAACACAGTTTTTGCTCTCCTGCGTCTGACTTCTCTGCCGCCAGTACGYACTCCTTACACAACTTAGTGTATGTAAACTTCTGACCCACTGGAATTGTGATACAGTGAATTATAAGTGAAATAATATGTCTGTAAACAATTGTTGGAAATATTACTTGTGTCATGCACAAAGTAGATGTCCTAACCGACTTGGCAAAACTATAGTTTGAAAGAAGAAAGAMATTTGTGGAGTGGTTGAAAAATGAGTTTTAATGACTCCAACCTAAGTGTATGTAAACTTCCGACTTCAACTGTACATGCCATTAATAGACCATATTTTGTATTCCCCACAGATTATAGAAAGTCTGATTGATATGGAAAATGTGCTCATTTCGTATTTCTCTGGTAGGTTTTCTCAAGGATAAAACCTCCACCTCTATGTCAAAGAAATAAAACACAAACACCATAGTAAATTCCACTGTATTGTCTGTACAGCCTGTGAAAACACTACATTAATTGCTACAGTATACAATATACTGTAACAGAAAACTGTAATTTATACAATATTTCAGGTATTATCAGCAGTACAAAACTAAAATGTTTTACTGCAGCATACTGTAAATGATKGTGCATTATGGTAAAATGTATGTATATCGAATGGAACTGTAAAACGGTTAAGCATTTTACGATGTTCTTTTGGTCTACTCTGTAGTCGCTGCCAGGTTGGAAGCCTTTGCTAGCCCTTAGTAGTGCAAGTGATTTAAAATATTCATTAATATGCTGCTGCAAGCAGCCAACATGCTTGCACCAATCCCTTGTAATTACAGTAAAATACTGTGAAATATAAACCCTTCAATGAATTTCCTTCATCCATCCATCCATTCATTCATTCCGATTACGGTAGCATTGACATTTTATACCATGGTACCGCATTTATATTACAGTAGGTGTAATATGAAATACAGAATTCTACTCGCCTCTGAGCCGCCTGTAAGATACTGTCAAGTTCATAGCGAACCCTTCACAGTGTGCAGTTTAAGTTAACTGTAAATACTATATTATTTTTTATTTAACTATGCAAGTCAGTTAAGAACAAATTCTTATATTATAATGACAGCCTAACAGGGAACAGTGGGTTAACTGCTTTGTTCAGGGGCAGAACAACAGATTTTTACCTTGGCAGCTTGGCGATTTGATCCAGCAACCTTGCGGTTATTGGCCCAATGCTCCAACCACTAGGCTACCTGCCACCCCATTATACTACMGCCAGCAAAAAAYACTACAGTGAATACTACAATAAACTCCACAGAAACACTACGTTGAATACTATAGTATTTGTACCATCATATACTATAGTATATTTTTTATGTGGGTAGCCTCTTTTTTGGTTACTACATGATTCCATATGTGTTATTTCATAGTTTTGATGTCGTCACTAATATTCTACAATGTAGAAAATAGTAAAAATAAAGAAAAACCCTTGAATGAATACGTGTGTCTGAACTGTATATCTAGATACTGTAGCTACTCTACTGGTGCCAAAACTTGACTGTAGGGTGTCCGCAAATATAATTAAAAGTTTATGGCAACAATACTTATATGTTTCCCCTTTCGTCTCTGTCTGGTGTTATTTAGTTACTGGCTAGCTAGGTCTTCAGCCAGCATGGAACAAAAGGGGGGAGGGATGTTTTAAACTCTGATGCAGTTGTCATGTCAACACATTAATTTGTGCTGTTGTGAATTGCATCACAAGACACATGCCAAACAGAGGGTATATAAAATGTTTCACATCATTGATGCAATTTCAATGTTTGAGTTGCTTTGTGTTTCACCAAATTTGCTAGAGATGTATTTACTGCATCACTCCTCATTGCATCCACGTTTATTGATTTAGGCATTTCAAAGAGCTTGTCAGGGAAGTCGAGCTCATGAATTTAAGCTCCCTGCCCACTTAGCATGTTTTTTTWAACTTCCTGGTACAGTGATTCTTCCTGTAAAAGTATTGTCATTCTGCAGCACATCTTGCGGGCTGCCGCAGAATTCTATGGCACATTATGTAATTGTCAGCCATTATTGGCATTAATGATAGTTTGTGCTAGTTTGACCACCAGAGGGCATCTTTGAGATGCATTTGATAGTCTTCAATATTGGCTGTACTAGAGAATTTAAAACCTTTTTTTRTAAGAACATAGTATATGGGATTGATTTTAAGAAATGCAGCTTAATTAATTAATATTATGGTGTCTCTATCCCAAGAAAAAACAAAAATGAAACCCTCCGTTAAGAAAATATGGCGCTATGTGACAGTCGGGAGTAGGCTACAGTACTAAGAGCATAACATTTCCACACCCTAATTGTAGTCTAACCAATACCCAAATGGAGATTCAGTGAAAATAACAATCTAATTGATTTATCAAGACCAGTCCCCATGCTTGTCTAAGAGCAGTGTGAAACGGTGCTGAAATAGTTGACCACACATGGGTAGGCTATTGCTTCAAATCCTATTGCTTCTAACTTCAATATGCTTTTTAAATAAATAAGACCTACACCACTTTTAACAGCACATTACTCAACACTAGTGAGAGTCATGTTGCCTACCATAGGCCTATCTAAATATATTTTTTTCAATGATGTGACTCTCCGCTAATAATTACACTTAGAGGATTGGAGGATTCTAAATTAATATCTAAGGGGTACTTTTCATTATGTCAAATCTGATCTATGAGAATATCTAAGGGGCTTTTATGTCATTCTAAATTAATAATAATAATAATAATAATCGCTTTGTTAAAAAAATAACGATATTTTGGAGAGGATTTTGTTTTCAAATAACCGAAAGTGAGCAAGAAAAGGGCCATTCTTGAACATGGGGTGAGACATTCTTACTAATTTGTAAATAAAGTTATTTAGAATGATTTATTTCTGTTTTTAGAGGGAGAGAAACCAAAAGCCCACCATTGCCGCATGGGTCTCCCAGTCACAGCCGGCACGGGTATCGAACCATCATCTGTAGCAACGCARTTTTCACTGCAATGCAGTGTCTTAGACCGCTGCCCCACTCGGGAGGCCCCATCCAAAAAGTTTTTAATGCTGATCAATTGCCTTGCACAAAGTATCTATTGGCGTGCTAGTAGCCCATAATGGCACTGTACAACGTGACCGGTCGAGAGTAGGCTACAGTAAGAGCAAAATWATCCTAACATTKCCACACCCTAATTGTAGTCTAACCAATAMCCAAACAGAGATTCAATGAAAATAAAAATCTCATTGATTTATCAAGACCAGTCCCCATGCTTGACACAGAGTAGCGCAAAATGGTGCTGAAATAGTTGACCACACATGGGTAGGCTATTGCTTCAGATCCTATTGCGTCTAACTTCAATATGCTTTTTAAATAAATAAGACCTACACCACTTTTAACAGCACATTACTCAACGCTAGTGAGACTCATGTTGCCTACGGTAGGCCTACATTTATGTGCTTTCCGTTTGGAGTGGAAGTTGCTGTTGACTAAATTGCAACAAAAATTGCATCATAGTTTCACATGGAGACATTAGCCATCAAGAGTGACATTTTGACTCTGCAAAGCGACCTCCAAGTCAATTGAGGGCATCGGGGGAACACTTTTGGAACCTTATCGTGGAGGAAGAATATCCAAACATGAGAAAAGTTGGCATGTACTTTACAGCATTTTTKGGATCTACCTACCTTTGCGAGTCAGCATTTTCAGACATGAAGATCAGCAAGTCAAAATACCGGTCCACTCAAACAGATGATCACCTGGACACCTGTTTGAAGCAAGCAATCAGTAGCTACAACCAAGACCATACTAAGCTTGCTGACAGCATGCAATGCAAATYATCCAACCAATAAGGTGAAATGTTATTTAATATTGGCAGGGGGGGTAGACCGCGTTAGGAAGAGGGTGGAAAAAGTAGATCCTATGTAACTAATGTCTGGGCACCCCTGTAAAGCATTTATGTATGTCTTATGAATGACCAAAGGGGTCTGACTTTATAGAAAGTACAGCGTCTTATGATACAAGGCATTTATAGATGTGTTATGATTGACACGAAGGTGTTTCACTTCAAACTAAGTTTTACAGGACACTACATAAAGTGTCAATAAAAACATTCTGCTGATTTATGAAGGTTCTCATGATCCACAGGTTACTGTAGGGTGTGAGAGGTAGATAGATGGGTTGATGGACCTGCAAAGCATGTGTTTGTGTGTGTATCAGAGCCATGACGATTTGGATTGATCCAACCTGAGACTACCGCACCAGGTTATCCTCTTCTGGTCAAATGCTGGAGACCAAGGCTTGATTACAACCTGTTACAATGGTGCCAACATTTTGTGGTTGATCTTTCAGTGGGGGAGTGGGTGAATGTGTCAAATACCTAACTGGGCCCAGCACCGCACGGTATGGCACCTTATATTGTTGTGTGCATGATTGTGTGCTGAGGAACACACAACCTGGTTCCAGAAGAAAGCCACTTTCAATGTCCTTCTGTTCAATTTCCTTATGTATATTTACTGTTATTGCGCACCCAGCAYATATAAGCTTGAGATATCAACTAATTTAAGTTGGTCTTAGTGGGAGTGACAGATATCTATGGGAGTGACCATACTAAGTAAAGTGTTTCTCATGAGGCTATGTCCTTTGCTAGCAAAAATATTACCCCTGGTCGTCACTAGTAAACACAACCACAAATTCATAATTATGGTTAAACCCCAGCCATTTCCACAATTTATCTTCTTCAAACTGTAATTTAAACCTAACCCTAACCTTAACCCTAACCACACTGCTAACCTTATACCTAACCCTAACTTTAAATTAAATCCAAAAGCACATTTTTGTTATCATAGATTTTTAAGATTAGCCAATTTTTACTTTGTGGCTGTGCTATCTATTGGAAACCATTCACCCTGGCCTCAAGGGAGAAAAAAAACAAGCCCTACCTTCCAGCTAGCTAGTAATTAGCAACGACATAGCTAGCTAGCTAATGGCTTCACCGAGAAGAAGAACGACTACACCCTCAAAATGTGTGGTCAACGTGTGTCATGCTTGTGGGGAAAACTATCCCAATAAGAGTTACAAACACAATCTCTTTATTGCGAAGACATGACACAYGGGGGAAGGTGTTGTGGGAGATGATTGGTTGGTAGATTAAGCCAATGAGTAATGCGTCTCCCGACACTCTGTATTGGCTAACAAAGGCCAAATTTGATGGTTTGGCCTATCAGACCTTCCGCACATTTGGGCAGAAGTGTCTGCGAACGAGATTAATGTGACAAACATGACTTCACGTTACAGCATGTTCCATCCTTCATCACAACATGTCACCTTTTATAAAGAACGTGCTCATATCATATTCGACATAGTGGGTTATGACACATTTGACATTGGTGACTATTGTCAAACAGTTATGCCACATTTAAAAACAATTTATAAAGCATTACATATGGCTTTAGGTGCTTTGAAACACATTTATGTAGTGCTTATGTAGGAACTATGAYGCCTTTATAAGCTGAAAGTAATTTAAAGAAGAACCAAAACATGTAATGTGCAAAGAAAATGTAAGATACATTTTAATATGCCGTGTTCAAACATAACATGATGAAGTGGTGTCAGATGTGTGCGTACTGGTAGCRAAGTCAGGTGTGCAGGAGAGCAGAGATTTGTGAACAGGCGCACACTTTATTTAGGCAAAAGTGCAAAACGCGCAAAACAGTCACAATAATTATTTTTAACAATAAACATCTTCGTGAAAAATAACAYGGGAAAAACAAGCCAGTCTGGCGTGTCAACAATACACACGTAACACAAACAATCTCACACAAAGACATGATGGGGAACAGAGGAATAAATACATGTAGATTGATTGGGGAATGAAAACCAGGTGTGCAGGGAACAAGACAAAACAAATGGATACATGAAAAATGGAGCGGCGATGGCTAGAAAKCCGGTGACGTTGACCGCCGAACGCCGCCCGWACAAGGAGAGGAGTGACAACAGGAATAACATTTWCTCTCACAGGTGGCTGAAAATACATATTTGAAAGTCACGCCCCCAACAGGCCGCTGCTCCTGAAAATATCCTAGGATTACATTTTAAAAAACATCTTCTTGGTCAACCTAGCATGAAAGTGAATAAAAACCCAACAGATTGTGAAATTGACCCATGTTTGGGTAATCCAAAGGCGTGGCCTATTGGGGTCATGGCTTTCAGAGTTCACTTTTGGCCACCCGTGAGATTATATTTCATTCATCTTGTTACATTTGTTCACTACACATTTCTATTTTCCATCAAGAGTTCTGCACATTACACATTTTAATATAAAAATGAATAACATGATTATTTAACTATAATAACAAAGTGGTAACTATCCCAACATTGGGATATGCCTTAGCACTTAAGGAATTCATTCTCTTGTCTACTCCTTACAAAAGCTACAAAAGTGTCAGTGCGCAACCTTAGCATGTTGATGTTACAACAGAACAGATGAACCAGAATGACGTTTACTCTCACATGTGGCCAAAAATAACGATATAAAAGCCACGCCCCTATTAAGCCACGCCTCCAGTCTTCTGACATTACCGGGTGGATCATAGCTCCATAACCCAGCATCAACAACCCAACTTAAAGAAAACAATGGGTTGTTTGTGACCCAACTGGCTGGGTCAAAATAACCCAACATGTGTTCTGTCCAATATTTACCCAAATTGGGTTGTTTTTAATCCAGCATTTTTTGTGAGTAAAGGAGAAGGAGAAGTAGAGGAGGAGTAGTTGGAGGAGTTCTCAAGGAGCTGAGTCTACCCCACTAGTAATTAGTTAGTTAACCTAGATGAGATTTTTGTAGTTGCAGCAGTTTAGATGAAAATGGCTGAATATGACATTGTAGTTATACAATCTTAAACAAAATACTACAAAAATACTGTTTGCATGCTTCAAACATACTGTACTTTTGTATTTTGAATTCATTTCACTAAAGAAGTATATACGTATTCATATACATACATTTCAGAAAAGTTCTAAACTTTTGCATCTTTGTCACAGAGCTGTATCACAGCCGGAGTCCATATGATTTGGTTTTGTCATTGCTGCAACATGCTACACTTTAAACAATGCTCGGTTGCAAGCATTGGTTCACTTAGTTGGTTTCTTTAAAAACTGCTGGGATTTTGTGATATGACCCAGCGGGTCAGCTCAGAAGGCTGGAGAGATAGTTATTGTTAGCCATCCATAGGTAACATACATTGTTGCAGCTTTAATAATGCTTACAGAAGTATATGAGTTCCCTAAATGCCTATATATGTAAACCTAACATAATGAACAGGAATGACATTTGCTCTCACGGGTGGCCAATAAGATCTAGCCGAAAGCCACTGCCCTAATATACCACGCCTCCTGAAAACAACATAAGGATTATGTTAGAAAAGACCCAGCTGCTAGGTCAACCCAGCATGAGAGTATAAAATACTAAACTGATGGTTAAATTAACCCATGTTCGGGTAATCCCATCAACCCAACATGTTGGGTTATTCACGCAACCCAACATGTTGGGTTATTCACGCAACCCAACTGGCTGGATCAAAATAACCCAACATGTGTTCTGTCCACTATTTAACCACCAGGACTGGGTTGCCAAAAAGCCTAAATTGGGTTGTTTTTAGCCTGTCATTTTTTAGACTGCACTTTTACATTTTTAGCTTGGCCTTTTTCCCTGCAAGACAGCTGTTACATTTCACTGGTGATCTGACGCTGGGTATCAAGGGCTCAACTTACACCTACAGTGCTGTACACCATTCCTCTCATACAATCAGTCGTTTTTTTTATATAAAATAACTGGCTAGAAGTTTTATGCCCAGGTGGCCCAGCCAGAGAAAGCCTCGAATGTCAGGTTGACCAGCAGATAACCCCATCTTTAGATCTTTTGTCGGGGTGCAACAGTCCTCTTTCTCTGCAAAAACATGCTCTGTGAGGAGAAAGAGAGAGTAAACACAAGGTATGGCTAAAAGAAAGCCAGCAGTGAATGCCCCATAGAAATGGACCATTACCATCTGGCCATGGAGAGTGGTAGATAGTTATTGCAAGCATAAATGTGATGAATCTGAGGTTGTTCATTTTGAATACACTCCTGTTGCGACTGGAGTGGTGTGTCCATCTGGTACACTAACTTGGAATAAGAGCAACAGCAGTTTGTGCTGTGTTAAAACATTTGAGGAAATTGGGCTTTGCTGGCGAACACTTGGAACTATAACCGTACTTTTGCAATATCAAATTTACAAAACGAATGCACTTTTTCCCACTGCCCCTGCGTCCCCAGGGACGGTGGACTTTAAACAGCTGTTTCACAAAATAGGAAGCCCTCTCCTGCTTTTCTACTACTGTTGTTATTCTCTCGATAGAGGCACAAAAATGTAAACAAATGGGAGGCAGCCTTCGTCAGCGAACACGGAGAGACTATTTTTCCGCTGTTGATGTTTTTCACTAGGAGGCAGGGGAATAACTTTAGAGAGCACTGAAACATGACTCTGTAACACTGATTCTAATCGATGAGATTGACATGAAGAAATACTATGTCCGAGTAGAACTAGCTGACTTTCCTCGCGTTTTATTCTTCTCTTTTTGAACGTTGTTGTTTACTTGGCACAGTTATTGATATTTGCGGTTTAGAACTGCAAAGAGAGTGTTTTAAAATTCAACACAATACAGTTTAATGTGCCTCTTTAGGACAGTGGTAGTCGCTGGTCACATTCTTGCACTGTGGAGTCATTTGATATTCTATTATGGCCTAGAGTGGGAATAGGGCTTACACTCAGCTTTCAATGTAATTGTCCAAAGCATGCTGCAGAAATACAACCCAGAATTCCATATAGTATCAAAGTTCAGTTTTTCCAACCAAGTTCTTTTACAATACAGGAATGTCAGCAATATCATGAGGTTCAGTAGGCCTATAGTATTACTCTAGTCAGTGTAACTGGTGTTGTTATCAGGGCTATCTCTACCCTGCGTGTTGATAGGGGTGTGGGGCGAGGAGGAGTTGGCCCCTAATGACGCCCCTGGGTGCTGTTAGCTGAAATGGGAGCCACGGGCCCTTAAACCCGAAAAGGAAGGTGCGCAGAGCAGAAACGTGACCCAGTCCTGGGACTGATGGAGGAGTGGGGAGTGAGGAGTACAGCAAGGTGTTCAGCCGTTCAGTCTAGCTGCCTGACTGGACTGGTCTGCCCTGCTCTGGCTGGTGATGTCTGCTTGTACTGCTGCCTGCCTGCTGTGGACAGGCCACATCCTGCCCCTTCATCACCCCCCTCGTACCTCCTCCCTCTCCCACATATCCCCCTGCTGCACCCTGTCCTTGGATTTTCTTAGTTCTTCTACACCCTTCCTCCCTCCCACGGCTCTCCTCCTGCCACACCTTGCCCTCTCTCTCTCTCAATTCAATTTCAATGTAAGGGCTTTTTTTGGCATGGGAAACGTATGTTTACATTGCCAAAGCAAGTGAAATTGATAATAAATAAAAGTGAAATAAACAATAAAAAATGAACAGTAAACATTACACTTACAAAAGTTCCAAAAGAATAAAGACATTTCAAACGTCATATTATGTCTATATCCAGTGTTGTAATGATGTACATTACATCTCTCAATTCAATTCAAAGGGCTTTATTGGCATGGGGAAAATATGTTTACGTTGCCAAATCATGTGAAATAGATAATAAACAAAAGTGAAAAAATTATGTGCAAATAGTTAAACTACAAAAGGGAATTTACAATGGTGTTTGTTCTTCACTGGTTGCCCTTTTCTTGTGGCAACAGGTCACATATCTTGCTGCTGTGATTGTACACTGTGGCATTTCACCCAATAGATATGGGAGTTTATTAACATTTGATTTGTTTTTGAATTCTTTGTGGGTCTGTGTAATCTGAGGGAAATTGTCTCTAATATGGTCAATCATTTGGCAGAAGATTAGGAAGTGCAGCTCAGTTTCCACCTCGTTTTGTGGGCAGTGTTCACACAGCCTGTCTTCTCCCGAAGAGCCAGGTCTGCCTACGGGGGCCTTTCTCAATAGCAAGGCTATGCTCACTGAGTCTGTACATAGTCAAAGCTTTCCTTAATTTTGGGGCAGTCACAGTGGTCAGGTATTCTGCCACTGTATACTCTCTGTTTAGGACCAAATAGCATTCTAGTTTGCTCAGTTTTTTTGTAAATTCTTTCCAATGTATCAAGTAATTATCTTTTAGTTTTCTCATCATTTGGTTGGGGCTAATTGTGTTGCTATCCTGGGGCTCTGTAGGGTCTGTTTGTGTTTGTGAGCAGAGCCCACAGAGCAGATTGCTTAGGGGACTCTTCTCCAGGTTCATCTCTCTGTAGGTGATGGCTTTGTTATGGAAGGTTTGGGAATTACTTCCTTTTAGGTGGTTGTAGAATTGAACGTCTCTTTTCTGGATTTTGATAATTAGTGGGTATCAGCCTAATTCTGCTCTGTATGCATTATTTGGTGTTTTACGTTGTACACGGAGGATATTTTTTTGCAGAATCTGCATGCAGAGTCTCAATTTGGTGTTTTTCCCATTTTGTGAATTCTTGATTGGTGAGCAGACCCCAGACCTCACAACCATAAAAGGCAATGGGATCTATAACTGATTCACGTGTTTTTAGCCAGATCCTAATTGGTATGTCGAATTTTATGTTCCTTTTGATGGCATAGAAGGCCCTTCTTGCCTTCTCTCTCAGATCGTTCACAGCTTTGTGGAAGTTACAGTACCTTTGGGGCTGATGTTTAGGCCGAGGAATGTATTCTCTCTCTCTCTCTCTCTCCTAATTGAATTAACTGTGTTGGCGTGAAGGCAGCAGATTCCTGAACCCAGTGAAGCTGCTCTCTCTTTTGAAGGACGGCTGACTCTCTCTCTCACTGCTGCTTTGTTAGATGCCTGCAGAAAGTAGGGGTATTTCCTGCCTTCACAGGAAGCGCTGTATTGAAAACAGATTTTCCAGAGAGGAGAGGAGAGCACCATGTGATCGGGCTGCTGATTTCCTGTTAATCACTCACAACCACAGCCTCACCTCGCCCAGATAGGTGCTGTGTGCTGCAGGGAGAAGCTCTTTGAAGCTCATCTGCCCTGCCTCTCTCTTTCTCTCTCTCACTGGATAAAAAATAATCTGTGAAGAACACAGACGGCTTGTGCTTTCTGTTGATCCTCTTTTCTTTGTTTGGTAGAGGTGGCTTTTTATCATTTTTTTTAAGATCCATTGCAGCAGTTTTTTTTTATCTCAATGTCAAATCATTTCTGGGTAACAATTAAGTACCTTACTGCGATTTTTTAAAATTAAAACGGTAAAGAAATGAACAAAAATTGCTTCTTAGCTAAGAGCAATGTCTCAAGCATGAATTTAGCTTAAACTGTCTGGGAGGGGTCTGAGTGGGGAGGGGAAAACTGAAAACTAGCTGTTATTTGCAAAGCGGTTTGGGACTCTCTTTCTTATTGGTCTATTAACTCATTTATTCACCAGGCAGGCTGAGATTTCAGACTGTCTTTTCAAACAGTTCTTGCACCAAAAGGCCATTATCATAATTTTCCAAATTCCACAGTATTATCCCAACCTCATAGTATATATAAACCCTTATGTTTGAATTTGGGTATGTTAGAGTTTACTTATTGGCATTTGTCCACTACACATGGGTGTTGACTTCATCATTACCCAGTCTCACCCTGGTGTGGATTGTCTTCTTTGTTACAGGGTGTGTCACTTAGGCCTACTTCAAAGTATGTAGCAGCAGGATCCCTCACCTGTGCAGATCTGTCTGTCTAATCTGGTGTGGCTGTCTTGTAACCCATAACCCATGCAGAGTACAATGGCCAGGAGATTACCATTGAATAGAAACAGCTCCTCTATACACTCTTAGAAAAAAGGGTTCCAAAAGTGTTCCCTCGGCTGTCCCCATTGGATAAACCTTTTTGGTTCCAGACAGAACCATTTTGGGTTTCATGTAGAATCCTCTATGGAAAGGATTCTACATGGAACCGAAAATGGTTCTAACTGGAACCAAAAGGGTTCTTCAAAGGGTTATCCTATGGGGAAAGCCGAAGAACCCTTTAAATGTTCTAGATGTCACCTTATTTTCTGAGAGTAATAACTTCACATCTACATTAATTTAGTCAGTGTAGAGCTGGTCTATGGGTTCCATATGTTTAACAATTTTACATATCCTCATTAATTTAGCCAGTAACGTTATGACTCCAGCCCATAAACTCAGCATGCATACTCACTGTGAGCCAAACCATAAAGCCATGAGGGTTTTCAGTGGGTTTCAATGGCTCCTCTGTGAAATGCATTTTCAAATCATCTTCAATCCACATCTTCAAACCACATTTCTCCAAACAGATTAGACAGATATAAACCCTGTCATGGTCGGGTAAAAGAGAATGAGAGAGATAGAGAGCAGCGGTGATCGCAGGCTATTACTGTTTCTTTTGTGGGATTAACCCTTGATGTTTCCCCATCATCAAAGAGTCCCTGCGATCCTGGCGTCCATCCAGATCTCTCCATACACACATATCCCACCCTGCAGCCCTGCAGTCTGCTCTGCTCCATAAGAACACTAAGTGACTATAGCGTACTCTCCCATGTGTTTCCTCTTGAGCCCCTTTGCTAGCTTTCCTACGTAGTTGGTTGCTGAAGGTGGAATTTTAGCCGACCATTACATAGCTTGAAAAAGGCCACAGATGGAACTATTTTTACAACCTGCTTTTCGTCGAGACTCTGTACTCTACGGGACAGGAGCGTTTTACCCATGATTTGGACCCATGAGTTGAAATCCCTCAAGATGATCAGTGACTCACTGTTCTTTACGTAATACTTCCTGATTGGACACATGCTACTCTGTAGCTGACACTGTGGATGGGCTCGAGTAATTAAATCAGGGGGAGTGTATCTCTTTGTTTTGCCCTTTATTGTCTCAATGTGGAGGGTAATGTTTTGCTCTGAGGCTAATCTGTAGTCATAGCTACAGCATATGTCCATAAAGTAATATATACAGTGCCTTCGGAAAGTATTCAGACCACTTGACTTTGCACATTTTAATAACTTACAGCCTTGTTCTAAAATGGATTAAATAAATAAAAAATCCTCAGCAATCTACACACAATACCCCATATTGACAAAGCAAAAACAGGTTTTAAACAATTATTTACATAGGTATTCAGATCCTTTACTGTGAGACTCGCAATTGAGCTCAGGTGCATCCTGTTTCCATTGATCGTCCTTGAGATGTTTCTACAACTTGACTGGAGTCCAGCTGTGGTAAATTCAATTGATTAGACATGATTTAGAATGCACACACCTGTCTATATAAGGTCCCACAGTTGACAGTGCGTGTCAGAGCAAAAACCAAGCCTTGAGGTCGAAGGAATTGTCCGTAGACCTCTGATACAGGAATGTGTCAAGACACAGATCTGTGGAAGGGTACCAAAAACATTTCTGCAGCATTGAAGGTCCCCAAGAACACAGTGGCCTCCATAAAGTTTAAATGGAAAAAGTTTGGAACGACCAAGACTCTTCCTAGAGCTGGCCACCCGGCCAAACTTAGCAATTGGGGAGAAGGGCCTTGGTCAGGGAGGTGACCAAGAACCCAATGGTCACTGACAGAGCTCTAGAGGTCTTCTGTGTAAATGGGAGAACCTTCCAGAAGGACAACCATCTCTGCAGCACTCCACCAATCAGGCCTTTGTGTTAGAGTGGCCAGACGGAAGCCACTCCTCAGTAAAAGGCACATGACAGCCTGCTTGGAGTTTGCCAAAAGGCACCTAAAGACTCTCAGACCATGAGAAACAAGATTCTCTGGTCTGACTAACCAAGATTGAACTCTTTGGCCTGAATGCCAAGCATCAAATCCAAACCTACGATGAAGCATGGTGGTGGCAGCATCATGTTCTGGGTATGTTTTTCTGCGTCAGGAACTGGGAGACTAGTCAGGATCGAGGCAAAGATGAACAGAGCAAAGTACAGAGTGATCCTTGATGAAACCTGCTCCAGAGCACTCAGTACCTCAGACTGGGGTGAAGGTTCACCTTCCAACAGGACAACGCCCCTAAGCACACAGCCAAAACAACGCAGGAGTGGCTTCTGGACAAGTCTGACAATGTCCTTGAGTGGCCCAGGCAGAGCCCGGTCTTGAAACTGATCAAACATCTCCAGAGAAACCTGAAAATAGCTGTGCAGCAAAGCTCCACATCTAACATGACAGAGCTTGAGAGGATCTGCAGAGAAGAATGGAAAAAACTCCACAAATACAGGTGTGCCAAGCTTGTAGCGTCATACCCAAGAAGACTCGATGCTGTAATCACCGCCAAAGGTGCTTCAACAAAGTACCGAGTAAAAGGTCGGAATACTTATGTAAATGTAATATTGAAGTTTTTGATTTCTATACATTTGGGGGAAAAAAATAAAAAATCTATTTTTGTTTTGTCATTTTGGGGTATTGTGTGTAGATTGACGTGGGGGGAAAACTGTAACGTAACAAAATGTGGAGAATGTCAAGGGGTCTGAATATTCCTGAAGGCTCTGTACAGTGTATGTTGATATCATAGTAATGATGTTGACATGTATTAGCCAGGTATTGCTCCATAACAGGCTCATAGTCATGGTATACCAATGTGCCTCTGAATGTGCCCGTTATATAAATCTAAAAAACAGATGAAAACATTTACTTATTTCATGCAAACGTTTCCTTGAGGAATTTTAGTAAGATGACTAAAACAACATGGCATCTGATGTGTTATTTTGTTCCAATGGAAATCAGAGAAAGCGAGACCTATTGATATTGGCTGATATGGTATAAACCTATCCATGTGGTAATTGAATTAGACTTTTCAAACTTTATCATCTGATAGTGAGATGCTTTCTTCACACATATAAACTCAGCAAAAAAAGAAACGTTCCTTTTTCAGGACCCTGTCTTTCAAGGAAGATTTCTAAAAGTCCAAATACCTTCACAGATCTTCATTGTAAAGGGTTGTAAACACTGTTTCCCATGCTTGTTCAATGAACCATAAACAATTAATGAACATGCACCTGTGGAACGGTCATTAACACACTAACAGCTTACAGACGGTAGGCAATTAAGGTCACAGTTACGAAACATTAGGACACTAAAGAGGCCTTTCTACTGACTCTGAAAAACACCAAAAGAAAGATGCCCAGGGTCTCTGCTCATCGGCGTGAACGTGCCTTAGGCATGCTGCAATGAGGCATGAGGACTGCAGATGTGGTCAGGGCAATGAATTGCAATGTCCGTACTGTGCGACGCATAAGACAGCGCAACAGGGAGACAGATGGACAGCTGATCGTCCTCGCAGTGGCAGACCACATGTAACAACACCTGCACAGGATCGGTACATCCGAACATCACACCTGCAGGACAGGTACAGGATGGCAACAACAACTGCCCSAGTTACACCAGGAAMGCACAATCMCTCCATCAGTGCTCAGACTGTMCGCAATAGGCTGAGAGAGGCTGGACTGAGGGCTTGTAGGCCTGTTGTAAGGCAGGTCCTCACCAGACATCACCTGCAACAACGTCGCCTATGGGCACAAACCCACCGTAGCTGGACCAGACAGGACTGGCAAAAAGTGCTCTTCACTGACGAGTCGCGGTTTTGTCTCACCAGGGGTGATGGTCGGATTCACGTTTATCGTCGAAGGAAGGAGCATTACACCGAGGCCTGTACTTGATTTGGAGGATGAGGGTCCGTCGTGGTCTGGGGCTGTGTGTCACAGCATCTTCGGACTGAGTTTGTTGTCATTGCAGGCAATCTCAACGCTGTGCGTTACAGGGAAGACATCCTCCTCCCTCATGTGGTATCCTTCCTGCAGGCGCATTCTGACATGACCCTCCAGCATGACAATGCCACCAGCCATACTGCTCGTTCTGTGTGTGATTTCCTGCAAGACAGTAATGTCAGTGTTCTGCCATGGCCAGCGAAGAGCCCGGATCTCAACCCCATTGAGCACGTCTGGGACGTGTTGGATCGGAGGGTGAAGGCTAGGGCCATTCCCCTCAGAAATGTCCAGGAACTTGCAGGTGCCTTGGTGGATGCGTGGGGTAACATCTCGCAGCAAATTTGTTGCAGTCCATGAGGAGGAGATGCACTGTAGTACTTAATGCAGCTGGTGGCCACACTCGATACTGACTGTTACTTTGATTTTAACACTCCCTTTGTTCAGGAACACATTATTCCATTTCTGTCAGTCACATGTCTGTGGAACTTGTTCAGTTTATGTCTCAGTTGTTTAATCTTGTTATGTTCATACAAATATTTACACATTAAGTTTGCTGAAAATAAACGCAGTTGACAGTGAGAGGACATTTCTTTTTCTGCTGAGTTTACATACATACGCACCTCTCCAGGCAAAGCCACCAGTCCCCGTGACCGTGTAACTTCAACAGACCCTCTCTGTGGGTGATAATGACACACAATAACACGGACACACAAGTGTCTTTCACATCATGCTTATTATGATTTAGGTACAGTAATGACTCTGAATAGCCCATATCAGTGAAAAGAAACATTAAACTCTCACCGGTTTCAAAAAAGACTGACCTCTTCACTACAGTATGCATTTCTCTGGTCCTTTCCTCTATTCTTTGTTCAGTTAGATTGAGGGAGAAACATGTGGGATTTATTAAATCTATTCACCCATTCCCCCCCGATTTCAATTTCATTTTAAGGGGCTTTATTGGCATTGGAAACATATGTTTACATTGCCTAAGCAAGTAAAATAGATAATTAAAACAGTAGACATTACACTCACAAAAGTTCAAAAAGAATAAAGACAATTTCAAATGTCATATTATGTCTATAAATGGTGTTGTAATGATGTGCAAATAGTTAAAATACAAAGGGAAAATAAATAAACATAAATATAGGTTGTATTTTACAATGGTGTTTGTTGATGCTGTGATTGTATACTATGGCATTTCACCCAATAGATATGGTCGTTTATCAACATTTGATTTATTTTCGAATTCATTGTGGGTCTGTGTAATCTGAGGGAAATATGTGTCTTTAATATGGTCATACATTTGGCAGGAGGTTAGGAAGTGCAGCTCAGTTTCCACCTCATTTTGTGGGCAGTGTGCACATAGCCTGTCTTCTCTTGAGAGCCAGGTCTGCCTACGGGGGCCTTTCTCAATAGCAAGGATATGCTCACTATGTATCGACATAGTCAAAGCTTTCCTTAATTTTAGTTGTAAATTGTTGTAAATTTTTTCCAATGTGTCAGGAATGATCTTTTACTTTTCTCATGATTTGGTTCGGTCTAATTGTGTTGCTGCAATGGGGCTCTGTGGGGTCTGTTTGTGTTTGTGAACAGAGCCCCAGGATTAGCTTGCTTAGGGGATCTTCTCCAGGTAAATTTTTCTGTAGGTGATGGCTTTGTTATGGAAGGTTTGGGAATCGCTTACTTTTAGGTGGTTGTAGAATTTAACATATTTTTTTCTGAATATTGATCATTAGCGGGTATTGGCCTAATTCTGCTCTGCATGCATTATTTGTTGTTTTACGTTGTACAATGAGGATACTTTTGCAGAATTCTGCATGCAGATTTGGTGTTTGTCCTTTAATGTGAATTCTTGGTTGGTGAGCGGACCCCAGACCTCACAACCATAAAGAGCAATGGGTTCTATAACTTATTTTAAGTTTTTTTAGCCAGATCCTAATATGGTATGTCATATTTTATGTTCCTTTTGATGGCATAGAAGGTCCTTCTTGCCTTGTCTCTCAGATCATTCACAGCGTTGTGGAAGTTACCTGTGGCGCTGATGTTAAGGCTGAGTTGTGTATAGTGTTTTGTGTGCTCGAGGGCAAAAGTGTCTAGACGGAATTTGTATTCGTGGTCCTGGAAACTGGACCTTTGTTGGAAAACCATTATTTTTGTCTTACTGACAGAATCTGTGCAGAAGATCTAGGTGCTGCTGTTGGCACTCCTTGGTTGGGGACAGAAGAACACGATCATCAGCAAACAGTAGACGTTTGACTTCAGATTATAGTAGGGTGAGGCCGGGTGCTGCAGACTGTTCTAGTGCTTTGCCAATTCGTTGATATACAGTTGAAGTCGGAAGTTTACATACACTTAGGTTGGAGTCATGAAAACTCGTTTTTTAACCATTTCACAAATTTCTTGTTAACAAAATATAGTTTTGGCAAGTCGGTTAGGACATCTGCTTTGTGCATGACACAAGTCATTTTTCCAAAAATTGTTTACAGACAGATTATTTCACTTGTAACTCACTGTATCACAAATTCAGTGGGTCAGAAGTTTACATACACTAAGTTGACTGTGCCTTTAAACAGCTTGGAAAATTCCAGAAAATGATGTCATGGCTTTAGAAGCTTCTGATATGCTAATTGACATAATTTGAGTCCATTGGAGGTGTACCTGTGGATGTATTTCAAGGCCTACCTTCAAACTCAGTGCCTCTTTGCTTGACATCATGGGAAATCTAAATAAACCAGCCAAGACCTCAGAAAAAAATTGTGGACCTCCACAAGTCTGGTACATCCTTGGGAGCAATTTCCAAACACCTGAAGGTACCATGTTCATCTGCACAAACAATAGTACGCACGTATAAACACCATGGGACTACGCAGCCGTCATACCGCTCAGGAAGGAGATGCGTTCTGTCTCCTAGAGATTAATGTACTTTGGTGCGAAAAGTGCAAATCAATCCCAGAACAACAGCAAAGGACCTTGTGAAGATGCTGGAGGAAACAGGTACAAAAGTATCTATACCCACAGTAAAACGAGTCCTATATCAACATAACCTGAAAGGCCGCTCAGCAAGGAAGAAGCCACTGCTCCAAAACCTCCATAAAAAAGCCAGACTACGGTTTGCAACTGCACATGGGGACAAAGATTGTACTTTTTGGAGAAATATCCTCTGGTCTAATGAAACAGAAATAGAACTGTTTGGCCATAATGACCATCGTTATGTTTGGATGAAAAAGGGGGATGCTTGCAAGCCGAAGAACACCATCCCAACCATGAAGCACGGGGGTGGCAGCATCATGTTGTGGGGGTGCTTTGCTGCAGGAGGGACTGCTGCACTTCACAAAATAGATGGCATCATGAGGATGCAAAATGATGTGGATATATTGAAGCAACATCTTAAGACATCAGTCAGGAAGTTAAAGCTTGGTTGCAAATGGGTCTTACAAATGAACAATGACCCCAAGCATACTTCCAAAGTTGTGGCAAAATGGCTTAAGGACAACAAAGTCAAGGTATTGGAGTGGCCATCACAAAGCCCTGACCTCAATCCTATAGAAAATTTGTGTGCAGAACTGAAAAAGCATGTGCGAACAAGGAGGCCTACAACCTGACTCAGTTACACCAGCTCTGTCAGGAGGAATGGGCCARAATTCACCCAACTTATTGTGGGAAGCTTGTGGAAGGCTACCTGAAACGTTAGACCCAAGTTAAACAAGTTCAAGGCAATGCTACCAAATACTAATTGAGTGTATGTAAACTTCTGACCCACTGGGAATGTGATGAAAGAAATAAAAGCTGAAATAAATAATTCTCTCTATTATTATTCTGACATTTCACATTCTTAAAATAAAGTGGTGATCCTAACTGACCTAAGACATGGAATTTTTACACGGATTAAATGTCAGGAATTGTGAAAAACTGAGTTTAAATGTATTTGGCTAAAGTGTATGTAATCTTCTGACTTCAACTGTATATGTTGAAGAGGGTGGGGCTTAAGCTGTATCCTTGTCTCATCCCCCGGCCCTGTTGAGACAAATGTGTGTTTTTGCCAATTTTAACCGCACACTTGTTGTTTGTGTACCTAACACCACTTTACATCAATTTGTATAGCAGACCCTCATGCCAAATTGAGTCGAAAGCTTTTTTAAATCAACAAAGAATGAGAAGACCTTGCCTTTGTTTTGGTTTGTTTGTTTGCCAATTAGGGTCTGCAAGGTGAAAACGTGGTCTGTTGTATGGTAATTTGGTAAAAAGCCAATTTTATATTTGCTCAGTACATTGTTTTCGCTGAGGAAATGTATGAGTCTGCTGTTAATGATAATGCAAAGGATTTTCCCAAGGTTGCTGTTGACGCATATCCCCCAGTAGTTATTGGGGTCAAATTTGTCTCCACTTTTGTGGATTGGGATGATCAGTCATTGGTTCCAAATATTTGGGAAAATGCCAGAGCTGAGGATGATGTTAAAGATGTTAAAGAGTTTAAGTATTGCCAATTGGAATTTGTGGTCTGTATATTTTATCGTTTCATTTAGGATACCATCAACCCAACAGGCCTTTTTAGGTTGGAGGGTTTGTATTCTGTCCTGTAGTTCATTCAATGTAATTGATTGAATAATCCAGTGGGTTCTAGTAGTCTTTAATAGTTGATTCTACAATTTGTATTTGATCATGTATATGTTTCTGCTGTTTGTTCTTTGTTATAGATCTGTATCCTTCTGTTCACATGGAGGTGTTAGGGTAAGAGAGGTGTAGAGTGGTGGCAGACCAGTATAGTGCCCCAGGCCAAGCCTCTCATTAGTGTGCTAATTAGCTTGTATGCTGCTGCCACAGCTCCCAACCACAGCTCCTGGGGTTTCTGATGGGGTTACTGCTGCTTCTGAGCTCAGCACTCTGTCTCAGTGTTAGTACTGGCCAATGTTATGATTTCACACGCACATATACACAGCCGGACTTACTGTATGTTATGTGACAGGTGGTGAGAGGCCTCATGCAGTCTCACCCTCAGATCTCTACTCCAGATGAGACGGATTACTCACAGACACACTCAGATCTCCATTGCAGAACAAGGCTAGACAGGCCCGGAGGATAAAAGACAGGCTTAACAAAGGCCTTGCTCTTCTTAAGGTTTTGGGCAGTTCAAGATCTGTGCATGAACGTGTGTGTGCGTGTGTGCATTTGTCCCCCTTAGGACACCGATAAGTTCATCTTAAAGTTAAACATGCATGCTTAGGGTAGAGCACACGGAACACGTCCAGTTTTGTAATGGAAAATGACGAATAAAATGTATCTTTATTGGTCTTAAATTCCACATTAATGTAGTAGTAAGCAATTGGAAAAAACCTGTGGAGGTCTACAGGCTGTGGTTTCAGATGGTGTTTACTGCTGCTAATGACCTGGTGTGTTTATGCTGAGAGAGTTAAGAAAGTCTCGTGTGAAACGACATAATGTAAATGACCATCCCCCATGGGAAAAAGCCGAGACGGAAATAAATGATGTTTAACATTCTCCAACATTTAATCTTCCAATATTACAGCAGGCCCAAAGCATGAAAAATAATGTCAGTCTAAATAAATATATAAAAGGTCTCCCTGCGGAACAAATTGGATGTAATGCCGTCCAATCCGAAGTATCCTCGGTATGCCCTGGCCTAATTTTCCTCTGGTCGTCTAAGAAATCTGACTTAAACGTGACTTTTGTGTGTGCGCGTGTGTGTCCGTGTGTGTGTGTGTTTGTGTCCTACTCAGAATTCAAAAGCCTATTTTTCCTATGGTCAAGATTACTGTAAAAGGCAGTAAGTCATAACAACAGGGTGACAGTGTAGTTCCATGTGTCAGCTAAAGAGGCAGAAGGGCAACACTGTAACAATATCCCCCTCACTTATGGTACATTCATACACCCTCACTTTCCCTGTTGTTACACTGAATAGAATTTGCAGAGGTTGCCTGCAGGATATGGCTTCTGAGGAAGGCTAGAATGTATGCCTCTGGCAAGGCAGCCTTTTGGACTGCTGACAATAAAACACACACACCTAAGCACTTGCACAAACTTGCAGTACGCACACTCCAACTCTATCACACACAAGCACTTACACAGTCATATTTATCTGACTGTGCAAGTGTTCATACACAGCCTAACAATAGTGTCATGAAACCATGTAGCATTGCCTTGTTTGTCCATAAAACTACAACCTCATTCGGTTGACTCAAATAATTCTTGACTGGTTGATAAGCAGATGTTTTTTGGTGCTTGTGCGCGCGTGCTTGTGTTAGTGTGTGTGTGTCAGGGTTAATCCCAGATAAACAGAGAGGAGGACAGGGAGACATGTGTTGCTGCTGGTCAGCTGAGAGCCGGTCAGATAAAACTGGAGGGCTGCCGATCAGATGCCTGCAAGCTCAGAGGTCTCTGGATGTTGAAACAGTCATTCCAATTCCCTACTGTGACATGTATGGCGAAATAAATCATGAAACTGACAACTGTTGCGCCTTTCCCCAAATTTGAGACCAGTTTACACAATTGCTATTACCACAGCTTTGCTAACCCACAAGCTTTGGTCTGTATTTGGCCCTTCGGATAGAACAGGAGAAGTTTAGATGTTAGTATTGGTTTTCTATAACACACATGATGACCTGTGATACAGTAGCCTAACCACTCTTGTGTTTGAGGGCTTGCACAGGTGTGTGTTTATTTTGGTATCGTCAATGTGATGGTCTGTGACCCTGGCTGCGTAAGAGAGTTTTGACGTCCTACACACCGTCCTTGTAGGTGTAGTAATGAACAATGTTGAGTATCTGTCTGTAACTGACAGGGGAAGTATATTAGGTATGGGTCACAAACTGGCATGCGGTGGCAGTCAACAACAGCATCATAAAGTAGAAAGTAGGAACTCATTTAGATCGAAAAGGAAGTCCCGCAGTGCAGATAGTTCAATGTGCTGTTTTTAGGAATCCTATGAAAAAATATAGATTTGTTTTTATATTGTTATGCATAATTTCTGTCTGTAACTGACAGGGGACCCCAATGGAAACAAGTCCTATGGCTTTATTGTGTTAATATCCTCAACCGTTTTTGGTGTACGTATCTGTTGCCGGGTGTGAAGTGAATGTATTTGAAATTGTCAAAAATAAAATACAATAATTAAAATCATACTGTAACAAATGGTGACTGTCTTACCAATGAAACTAGTAGGCTCTTTGGTATCACATGCACTTATGTCAGTCTCCTTAAGACTACAGAATTGGCATTGTTCAACCTTGACTTTTAACAGAACACAACATAACAGATGACATGACAATTTGTGTCATGGGAGGCCTAAAAGCACTAAGACAAAGCCACACACCCCAGAACCATCAATTCCAAGTATTCCAATAGGCTGCCGCCGCTACAATATATTTTGTCAAAATGCATTTTTATTGCACTTGACACATACTAAAAGCACTAACATGCATAAAAAAAAGACTAAATACATGATACATTATCACTCATGTAGTGACCCCATGGCTTTCATGTGCATATTACAAATAACTACTAACGAACTTGACGACAGCATTGCAACCAATGTCCAACGGGCAAAACTTAACGTGTACTGGGTTGTTCCACGAAATGAGTGCCTTTTGCGTTCCGTTTGATATGCTAAGTAGAAATTATGCAACAATATTGAATTTTTGAAAGCCTGTTAAATGAAATAAAGTACCCTTTAATATAGAACACATGGAGAATTAAATACATTTGATTTTCAATATGATTAAAGACTTAGCATTTTGACATGTCCTTCCATACACCCTCAGTGACTTCTGGGAAGATTTTAATTCTCAAATCATAATGTCAAAGCAGGTGAGCTGATGATAGTCTTTTTGGCAATTTTCTGGTGTTTTCTGGTGAAAAACTGAGCGGGTCGAGCATAACACGTCAAACCCTGTTACCCATAGATAGACAGGCTAGGAATGTTTTAACAATACATGTTTTTAAATGTGAATCTTGTATTCAATTGCCCTTTCCTGTTGCGCAAAACAAGCTTTTAACTAGTTTTAACTATCAATCAATCAAATGTATTTATAAAGCCCTTTTTACATCAGCCGATGTCACAAAGTGCTGTACAGAAACCCAGCCTAAAACCCCAAACAGCAAGCAATGCAGATGTAGAAGCACGGTGGCTAGGAAAAAACTCCCTAGAAAGGCCAGAACATAGGAAGAAACCTAGAGAGGAACCAGGCTCTGAGGGGTGGCCAGTCCTCTTCTGGCTGTGCCGGGTGGAGATTATAACAGAACATGGCCAAGATGTTAAAACGTTTATAGATGATTAGCAGGGTCAGATAAAAATGATCACAGTGGTTGTAGAGGGTTCAACAGGTCAGCACCTCAGGAGTAAATGTCAGTTGGCTTTTCATAGCCGATCATTAGAGACAGCAGGTGCGGTAGAGAGAGAGTTTAAAACAGCAGATCCGGGACAAGGTAGGCCGTCCAGTGAACAGGTCAGGGTTCCATAGCCGCAGGCAGAACAGTTGAAACTCGAGCAGCAGCATGACAAGGTGGACTGGGGACAGCAAGGAGTCATCAAGCCAGGTAGTCCTGAGGCATGGTCCTAGAGCGCAGGTCCTCCGAGAGAAGAGAGAGAGAAAGACAGAGAGAAAGAGAGAGAGAATTAGGGAGCATACTTAAATTCACACAGGACACAGGATAAGACAGGAGAAATACTCCAGATATAACAGACTGACCCTAGCCCCCCGACACAAACTATTGCAGCATAAATTCTGCAAAAATTATAAACTCACAATAATACCGCTAGCCATTCACTGCAGAGCCAGCCGTATAATATCATTCACTGCACAATACCTAGACCTACACTTTGACATATTGTGGTGCATTGTACAATGTATAGTTTTTGTTTGAATCAATCAAATCTGAAAAGCTTTTTTCATTATTAAATTAAGCTGAAGAGAGGCACTTACGATACTCATTTTTAACCTCTTGAGATGGGAAAACCCGTTTTTTTATGGAGTTGAACATATGTTCTTTATGCCAGAACGTAAAAAAATATATATACTCACCATCACAATTGTAATTATATCACTGCCAAAGTTTTGGCTTGGTGGTCCAAAAAAATGTGTCTCTATTGATCAATACGTAAAGAGTCATTTAAGAAGCCGAATTAGGAACCACTTTGGCCAACCTGTAGACTAGATGTCACATGTGCATTTCTGGAATATTGTCAGGCGTTTCTTTCTGTATGGGCTAGTTGCTCCAGAGTCTATACAGTCCCAACGCATTGATCGGTCAAATGTCACGCCGACTGCGGGTCATCAGGGCCAAATATGTCTGCAGCTTTACATATACAACTGTTTACATGTATTGAGCACCGTAGTTGAACATAAGGCTGATGATAAGGCTAACGATGAGGCCCTCGTTAGACATAATAACACATGGAATGTTACTGGTGTTACCTAATTGATTATTCGATTAAGTATTGCGTGACAACATAGATGTGACCTCCTGTTGCAATAAGAGTGGATCAATAGAGCCAGGGGGGACAAAATATTGGTTGCCCACATTGCACCTTTGCTCATCGGCTCCACATTGGCCTCAAGCAGTTAGCGACTTAGTCGCTATATTTAGGGGGGTTTCAGACCCCTCCAGTAACTTTTATTGGTAAAAGAGTCTAGCGACAAATTCAGCTACTTTTCAGAGTTTTGATATCGATGGTTTCTATGATTCTGATAGCATTTAGCGACTTTTCCCACTCAATTCTGCCACAAACAGAGTGGGAGAAGCTGTCTGTGACAGGTCACAGCAATGGCTCACACACAGGCAGAGGAGCACAAGGGTAGGGGCATAAATGCTACGTCGGGGACACCGACAGCTGTGTCGCAGCAAGGCAAATATGTGCTGTGACATGGTTTGGCTACACTGGCTCCAAGGCAGCTGTGCCCCCAATTGCAGCCCTCAACTTGTCTGAAATAAGCCCACCCCTTTTGGATTGGCGAAAAACGTAAAGTCTTTACAGACTTCATCATTGGCAGTGTAGAAGATCAATATTTTTTGACATTGCACAACAGAACACTTAAACTGGAACGACAATCTCAGTAACGGTTGTGCAAAAATAATTTGTGAGCTTAGAACTGTCAGGTTCTAACTGACAAAAGGGCTAGATCAGGCTGATGTGGGATTGCTGTGGGCTAGCCTGTGCTGGGCTATCCCGTGTTAGGCTGGTGTAGTCTATGTGTGGGCTAGCCTGTGCTGGGCTATCCCGTGTTAGGCTGGTGTAGTCTATGTGTGGGCTAGCCTGTGCTGGGCTATCCCGTGTTAGGCTGGTGTAGTCTATGTGTGGGCTAGCCCCTGCCCACCTTGCCCACCAAATACCCACATGGGGCCAATGGGGTAATGTTTTCTGTGTACCACATACAGAATAGCAACTGTTTTAATGAGGTGAGAATATTGGTAACATCAAAATCATATTCAAGCTCAGCACTTGAAAGTGAAAAGCAGGAAAACCCTGCTTGTGATCTTTTCTGGCACTTTTACAAAAGCAGCTGCACATACTTAACTGCATGTGATGATTGATGAGTTAAAAAAAAAAAATCATCCTTGTAACAAACATGAATCATCGTTACCTCAAAACAAGTCTTTGGCTTTAAAGTTGCTAGTATTACTTACAAAGCTCTTTGACACACTTGTTTGTATCAGTCAGTCAGTTCAAACCATTTTCCTACTGAGTATCTACAGGACCCAACCTGTCAATGGAGAGGAACATTTGTAAGGAACAGATTTGATTGACTCAGTCCTTTCTGCTCATTTAAAAGACAATCTTCGGAGCTTCTGTTTGCCTTTTCACATGTCAATAGAGGCTTTTAGAAATGGACTGACTGGCTGCTGCCGCTTTTAGCCTGAGTATTAAATCCCTTGCAGTCTCCTGAGGGATTCCTCTCCGTACTGCCTGCCTGCCTGCCTGCCTGCCTGCCTGCCTGCCTGCCACCACTCCCTCCCTTTTTTGTTCCTCTGCTTCCCTGGATTGGTGAATTTGCATTGATAGAATTACAATTAGTGTAAACTTGCAGTACATACTGGAACGTAGCCTAGGTGCGTTTGTTTAATAACAATGAACCATCTTGAATGAGGGTTGCTCCGTAATATTCCCCCGATTGTGGTGGTGTGTGTCAGGTGTTTGTAGATTGATGAGTGATGTCAGATAGGTGGGTACACTGGAAAGCTTTTGAGTGGCGGTAAGAGATTAGAGAGTGAGGAGAAGTTTGAACGTTGAGGCTTTTATGCTGCCATCTGCCTCCTTGCAGTACTCCTATGGGAACCATGATCAAAAATGATCAATAATGATCCCAGGCTCTAGATGTACAACACCACCACCAATACAATCGAAAACAAACACAAGTGCATATCTGCATTATCATCACAAGGGTAAGCTATTATACACCACTTTTAGAAGTAGCATGTCAAATAAAATTAAAATAAAAGACTGACAATACGGCATCCCAGCTGACTCTTCACAGGGTCTTGGGCAGTTATTGTTATTCAGACACATGGGTTGCATCCTGTTTCGGCATGCCCTGTGTGGTGTCAGTATGACGTAGAGAGGACGTCAGCGGAGGGTTTGTAATACTGCCATGATACGCACAACGGGGAGAAGAGGAAATTGATTGTTCACTTATTTCTCTGGTTTCACTGCTACCATCAGCCAGAAGAGAGAACTGCCCAGAGATAGACATTTCCTGAAATTACCTGTGTCACATTCTGGCTGGGTGTGAGGAGGATATTTGAAAATGTCAAAGTTGTCTCTCTCTCTCTCTCTCTCTCTCTCTCTCTCTCTCTCTCTCACTCTCTCTCTGATTTGAAACGATGAAATGAAATGAAAGATAAAGACCACAGAAAGAAAGAGAAGAGGGTGAAAACAGGATGGATCGCTGTCATAATGCGATGATCTATAAGACAGCACAGATCGTATCCCATCTGTCTCTCAAAAGCTCACCTTGAAAATGTCCAAAGGAAAAAGGGCCCACTTTACCCCGCAAAAAAACTCAAGTCAATTTGGTTTAGTTTCTAAAAGTGAATCCGTTGTTGAGATTTTGGTGCTGCAGGAAGGAGGACTTATCAAGGTTAGCCCCCTGAGCCAACTTCCTGCCCAGGAGAATGGGCCATTGTGTGAAGGGGCAGATTGCTGCCTTACATCGTAATTACAGTCCCAGTACCATAGCTAACAATGTGGCCTTTTCAAAATGGCCAGCACACACGATTGTCCTCTTCGACAGGGACTCAGACTCAGGTCCATTCTGGTTGCCTTATCAGTCCGGTGCTGGGGTTCACTAGACTAAATGGCAGAACTTCCCCTGGCTTCCCTGCGAGTTATATCAGCTGTCAGGAGTTGTTGCTATTTGTGGGCTCCGTCTATCACTGAGCTCTGTTATATGTCATACTAAGTTTGTGTGTGTTGACGTTCATTGAGCCATGTGTCTGGTCTGCTAATGAGTGGCTTTCCTATTTTCCTGTGTTTATGTCTAGCTTCATTTGGATGCAGAGTTAGGTGTGTGTGGTGAGGTGTGTGTGTGCCTGTGTGTGTCTCTATCTCTGTGTCCCTGACTGTGTGTGTATGTGTGTCTGTCTTGTAAAGGGCTGTGGACAAACTGGATAAATGTACAGTGGTGTAACCGGCTGAATTGAGCTGGTTCTGGGAAGTTGTGTGTTAAAAAATCCCGTGATGTCAAGGTGTCTATAGAGGACCATTCCTGATTTCCTATTTTTTCCTGGAAGCCACCACAGCCCCAGCCCGGTTTCCTTTTCCTCAGGAAGTAGCAGTGGAGTCTCAGTGGATGTCCCACCCAGCTTCCTGCCTGAGAGAAGAGGAGATCCCTAACAGCACAGCGACATGCGGTTCATGTAGACATCTTGATAGAAAGGGGGAGCTGCCTCAATCTGAGAGGAACATTTCTGTCTGGGAGAGGGATCCACTTCTAATCATGGTTATCTATCTTACAATATAGATGAAGGGAGGAATGCAGCATGAGGGCCAACATTTTGAAAGCATAGATAATGTTGTAATGTAGCTTCCTCATCTGGATTTTTGATGTGTGTGCATGTGCACAAATTAACTTTTAACAAGGCACACCTGTTAATTTAAATACATTCCAGGTGACTAAGCTGAAGCTGGTTGAGAGAATGCCAAGAGTGTGCAACGCTGTCATCAAGGCAAAGGGTGGCTACTTTAAAGAATCTCAAATATAAAATATATTTAGAGTTGTTGAAAACTTTTTTGGTTACTACATGATTCCATATGTGTTATTTCATAGATGTGAAATCTCCACTATTATTTTCCAATGTAGAAAATTGTAAAAACAAAGAAAAACCCTGGAATGAGTAGGTGTGTCCAAACTTTTGACTGGTACTGTACATGCTCTGATACTCAGTTGTTCTGGCAACAACTGTAAAGACGTGTTTGAGTAGAGAGTTATAAAGCAGGCCATGATATGAAGATAGCCGATAAGAATGTTGGCTGTGCTCCATGGACGGAAAGGGTTGCATGAAAACCTGTGTCCGTGAGAGACTGTACTCAACATAGGCCATATGTTGTGAGTGCCTGCCTGTCTGTCAGGCTGCATGTCTCTCTCTCTCCTCATATATCCCAGCTCATCAGAAGATCCGGTTGTAAACAGCTTTGCACTGACTGTCTCAAATTAGACCAAAGTAGACTTGAGGACAAACTCCAGAGGGGCAGTGTTTGACATGAACTGCACACTCCTGTCCACCATCGGTCCATATTCTGTAGATTCACACTCTGAGATCTCATATGGATTGCTGCTCTCTGGGTGGCAGCCAAACACTGCCCCATCTCAGCGCAATACTCTGACAGGTTTGGGGTTTACTCACCCAATGAAGTCTCAGCCAGCATTTAGACCCTGTGCCAGGGTGTTCAAATTTTATTTGACAAGAGGGTGTTTTAATCAATCAGGATTCAAGGCAGTTATAATTAAATCACCGGCAAAGCCTATCATTGTGCATCACCAGTAAGTGGAGGCTCTCAGGCTTTGTGTTAGTTCCCTTATTGAACGTTCCCTCAAATGTGCGAGTTAATTGAAACCATCAAACCAGAGACATATGCTGTTGTCCACCATTTTGGGTCCCTTTCTTTTAGTTTACAGTTCAATGGGGACGATTGTGTTTTTTTTACTATGGGAATTCAAACAGAAAGAAACATTGGAGGGGGGTTGAGTCTCAGAACTTTGTAATTGTTTCCAGCAGCAGCCGTCTTGGTTGTTTCCACCGTTCTTAGTTATGTTCTTACTTATAGAGACTGATGGGGTGGCCGATTGGCTGAAGGCTCCTTGTAGACTTCCTGGAGAGGCCTGTGAGAGAGGAAGGGAGGGAGGGAGGCAGAGTAAAAAATAGCCTGGTTTATATTCTGAACAATCTACGCAGAAAGGCCTCAATTAGAGACATTGCTCTGGTCCATTCTCTCTGGAAAAACTCAAAAAGGCAGTTCTTCACTAAGACGACAGTCTCACAACATCTGTGTTTTTATAGATTTTACAGTCTCTCTGTTAAGTTTAAAACAACCCCTCTTTCTTGGCTCTCCCTCTAATTCACAAGAGAACATCTCTACACACCCAATAAGGCAGCAAACTGCGAGTGTATATTCATATCCCTAACCCCACCAGGCAGGCAGGCAGGCAGTGATAGTAGATACTAGACAGTAAGATACTCCATGACTGTTCCTCTTGGCTGCTGAAGCACAGATAATTGGACCCAGGTTCTGCTCTGGTTTTGGTATTCGTGTCTCAGGCCAACTTTTAATCTGTCACAAAACCCCCAGCCAGACAGATCTTGCGTTTGGTTAGACCCAGGAAGTGACATATTTTGACACATTCTCATGTGAGTGGCACTGCCGTGGTCAGGTGACTTGACACTTTCCTTCGGGTTGTGCACATGGAGCCTGAGAGAGGATTATGATGTTGATGGTAACAGCTGGGTCACGTGACGCCACTAGAGTAATGTCCATCTGGTGGCAACAGAAGCAAAAATGTTTGCTGAGCTTTAACTGGATTACTATGATGAGGCATTCTCAGACTGTGTTTAGAGTACTGGGATTGATCCTGTTAGAGCACATATGTCAGAGTCAAGGCCCGCGGGCCACATCCGGCCCGCGAGAAGGTTTTTTACGGCCCCTGGGATGATCTTGATTTATTATTAGAACCGGCCCGCAGACCGCAGCAAGCCGGCAGCCCGCAGATCTTTTACACGCACCAATACTACATTTCCCACAATGCAACGGTGACGCACCGAGCAGTAGGCTGCTTCATTTCAAGAGAGAGATGCACAACCGCTTCCTGGTGTATGATACAATGATAAGCTGTCAGCTCACCTGTCGCGTTTTCCTCTTGCATCTTTCCCGTATCTTCGCCACCAGTCCGCTCCTGTGTCACACAATCGCAGGTGCTCCGTCGGTTGTCAAACCCACGAGTTTTTCCCAAGGCAGCTCCATCTCATTTACACATCTTGACACCTCTTCATACAAATCATGCCCCGTAGTTGTGCCATGCATAGGACGTAAAGCCAAAAACTCTCTTTCACGCTTAGGCTGGAGTCCACTCCGCGGATGAAAATTGACAACTGGGCAATGTCAGAAATGTCGGTGCTCTCATCACACAGCCAAGGAATATGCAATGAAATCTTTTCCCTTTTTCACAAGCTGCTCTTTTAGTTGATGGACAACTGGTCTACTCTCTCGGCAATGTGGTTTCTGCCTCAGACTCACATTTAAAAAGAGTTGCCTTTTTTCTGGGCAAACTTCGTCACAAACTTTAATCAGCAGTTTTTGATGAAATCCCCTCCGTAAATGGCCGGGCTGATTAGCGATCTCTTCTGCCAAAATAAAACTGGCCTTGACAGCAGCCTGGCCTTGTATTTGGCTTTTTTTGAACAGAGCCTGTCGAATTTGAGGGCCTCGTTTTATTCCTCTGCTTTTGTAGCCTTTGTTCCATGTCCATATTCTTGTTTTTGTCCGCGTGTTTTCGTTTCATAATGTCGTCTCAGATTATACTCTTTCAGTACCCGCCACACTTTCTCCACACAGAAGACACAACAGGTTTTCCAGCTACCTCCGTGAACATATTGCTCGACTCCCACCTTGTTTGAAACCCCCGGTTCTCAGTGTCCACCTTCCGTTTTGCCATTTTTGATGGGTATCTGAAAGTTAATTTTACTGTGATGCTGACGAACTGCTGTGCCAATAAATAT